>NC_079164.1:30319541-30646416 GCF_947568905.1 Ostrea edulis
CTGCAACTTCTGCATCATGGCGAATTCATACGATGACTGATATTGGAAGCGAAGAAATGGAGACAGAGTTAGATCTATAGGACTTTATGGTGATGATAATCTGTTCTTTCCAGGCAACATCCATCACGACCATGACTTGGAATGAGCGAGGTTGGTTTTGAGGCTCGAAAAATTATGACTGTCCATATCAGGACACCGCTGCGAATCTTCATTAAAATCCTACAACAGAAATTGCTCAAGTGAATAAACACTGTTAGTTCGTATTTATTTTCTCTTACACACCCTGCAGGTAAAAAAAGCAACTTACCTGCACTTCGTCTAGATCTGTCTTACACGGCTACAGCCTACAAACACTAGTCATCACGATAAACATCGCTTCCAAAACCTGACCAAGAGCTTAACGTTAACTTCATCCATCTATCCTCCGTCAATTCTCTCAGATCCTCTAAATTTCAGTGAAAATCTGGGTTCAACAATTTCGTTTTGAACTTCAAGTAAGCCAACGCCAGTTTCTACATCGCTGACCGCCATCACATCACTGATGTACGGCTTTAGTTTACTCCACTCTTCTTGTCTTCAATTCAGTTGACTTTAAGCTCTAAATTACCTAAAGATTTTACACCCGTTTCGTCATTTCTTTAACCTTTTTAATCAAAAATGTATATCTTATATTTTCTTAGATATTATTCCTAGTTATGTATTCGATATAAATCTAACGAACTATATTTTTGTGTTCTCTGATCGTTATTTCGGTCATCTGCTACATGAGTATGGAAGCTCGGTAAGAACACAAATCAAAATACAACTGTAAATCATTTCGTTTAAAATGAAAGACTCATGCATCGGGTGGAGTATCACAATATCAGTTTATTTATTTTTAATTTATTCATTTATTTATTTTTTGTATTTGAAGTAGTAAATAAATATACTAGTACATGTATATGAAACACATGCATGGGTTTGAGCATCACAATATCCTGGGTTTTTTTTTTAAATTATTACTTTATCTAAAGTAATAATAAAATATACAAGTATATACATATATGTAAAACACACTTGCATAGGTTCGAGTATCATATCGGTTAATTCTTATTTAGTAGTAAATAATCTTATAATTTCTTAGTTTATAAAACATACATGTAATCATATTGAAAATACGGTATTTATATCAAGAATATTTATATGAATAAATGTCTTTCTTTTTAAATTCTTTGGCTGTATATGTCTAGATTTTAATTGTTTACTAGGAAATATGTCACGAATATCATGTGTATATAAGAATGTTCCTAAGTAGTTAGGACATCCTAACTTAAGATGTTCCAAAAATATTGTCCAGATACATCCTACGAAGTATCCCAAGTTGTTCCCAGGATGTTTCTAACTTTTTTCCTAAGTTATATCTCACGACGTATCTTGGGGAAAGTTTCGTGAACATGCCTGCAGATCTGATGATATACCTGGGATGGTGTATGCCAAAGATCCACAGCCGCCATATCTCTGACAAACAGTACAGATAGTTTTCGTACTTTGTTTGTTTCTTGTTTGTTACTGAATACTGTAGTTTTTGCCGAGTGTATCTCCTGCAAAATGACATTCCAATCCAAATATATTTGCATTCACTGTGTGTGTTCTGCTAAATTTCTAATGAAACCCATTGCTATGAAGACACATTTTGTTCAATTTAGTTAGATTGTTGTTATTGGGCGAATTTAAGAGTGGGCGAAACTGTTTTCTCTCATATCTCTCTTTTAACACATCTATGTCTGGGTGAATTCAAAACGGAGCGAAACTGTCTGCAAATGTAAAAAGGCGAAAATAACACGGGGCGAAAATAACCCTGCATACAGAATATATGTATCTTCCACGAACTCCGCGACCTATTTCACTGCATTGTTGAAATTGTTCCAAAATATGTTTTATGGTTTATTTATTTTTCATTTTAATTTAAAATAACGAATAATGCTTACCTATACTGTACACTGGTTTATTTTATCATTACCAAATATGGAAACGAGTCAAGGTCAGGAGATTTTCAGCTGTTACGTTTGAATAACGTATGTACAATTTAATTTACAATCTTACAATTGTGGAAAGGTAAATTAAAATGGGTAAGGGTGAATTTCATAACTTTATATAACTTTACACAAACATTTGAAGATTTCATATTTTTGTGAAAATATACCTTTCCAATCAGATGTATTCCTAGTAAGAAGTATGAATTAATTTTACTGTAAAATGGTATACTTATTTTAGTATAATGCGCTTGATAAGCCCAAAATAGATATTTATGATGTTTCTATTCTCAAAGTTCTCGGACTATCGCTTATGACAATTAAACACAGGTGCCCGAGGTACTTCCTACTGGACTTCTGTTGTGTTCCATGTCGTGCGAAATTACATTGGTGATAACCCAAACTTCGTACAAAAGTCGGCGATATGACGGTGAGCTACCTCTGATGTCACATGTCTGGTTTTCATTTTGAAAGCACGCAACACTTTGACAAATATACACATCACAATTTTTTTTAAAATATCCGTCACATTATAGAAATTAAAAGAGTACGATGGAGAAATAGGAAATAGCTGTAAAATATTGTTATATAGATATTTCATAAATTTGTTTCTAGGAATATTATATTTCTGCACCATGAAAGCTTAAGCTTTCCATGAATAATTTTAATGCGCAATTTCTGCGGTTTCGCAAACTACCTGATTTTTTTCTTGGAAAACACGCAACGCAGACGAATATACACACCATAATTTTAAAATTCCGTCAAGATAAAGATATTAGGAGAGAGAAATGAGAAACAGCTGTAAAATATTGCTATATAAATATTTCATTAATTTGTAGGAGTACCATATTTCTGCACCATTAAAACTTTCCACTAATAAATGTATTATGCAGTTTGTGTCGTTTCACGATCTACCTGAATTTGCATTCATTATTTAAATATCCAATTTATACCCCTTCGGAAATCAATAATTTAACATCCAATCAGATCAGTACAAAATCAATAATTCCACACCCAGTCAGATGATGATGGTGTAGATATATAGTGCAGACTGCCCAGTAGGGGCCCTGCTACACTAGATTTGTTGTGGCGAGGCGACGATGGTGGTCAACCCTCGAATCCCCTGGAAACGGGGACGGGTCTTCTTGAAGATCCGGGGATGGTTAGGTCCTCCAGAAGGTAGTGGATGGGTCCATCTCCTCTTTCTCGAGTCGATCACCCACGGATCCTCACAATATAGTCGGGGAAAGGGCTTCTTGAAGATAGCTTGCTATTCTTCATCTGTGGCCGATCGAATAATTTAGACAGTCGCCTAAACTTCCTTATCTATTGGCCGAAAACAGAAAGATAGTTGTGTGTGCAAATGTATATATTAATGTATTTATGGCCGAAAGTGTTTAACGTGGAGTTGACCAAGCTCGCACGTCCATGACTTTATGAGAAAGCCACGGAAGACGCGTTAGACCACTGACTTTAAGAGATAGTTGTCCTATAATATAAGCTATAATATAGAGAGCTTTATACCCTATTAAGGAACATACGCTTATTGCTATTAGAGGGAATAGGATTCTGAATCCTATATTTAATCCAGGATATGCCTGGATATATTAAAATAAATTAATAATAGACCTAAATGGAACGTTTAATATTAGGGACTTATAGATATAGTGTTTGAGTGTGGTTGTAATTTGTGTTAGTTTAAAGAAAGAAATGCATATTAGTATTATTCTATTTTATTATTATTATTTTATTTTTACATTATATAAAAGGAATTAGTTGAGGGGAGGGTATATTATTTGGGTAAAGGTATACGCTAAAACTGTCAAGGGTAAGTGATATGTTTATGGTATGTTTGGGTGTTTTGGTGTATACATTTTAATGGCGGTGGGCATGTTATATAGCCGGAAAACTACAGTTAGCAGAAGTGACTGATACCTGCAGCAGCCCTTAAAGATTAAAAAGTATAACCGTCAGCCACCCCTGTCACCAGAGGTGTTACTTCAAGAGTGTCTGACAGTTGAGGGTGTCAGTAAGTGATGTAGGGATGAACGTGTATTGATTTTGGGTGTGACGCAGCGTATTTGTGAGACATTTGACACCGGCCCAGGGTTAAGCCCCGGACCACTGCCAGCAGACAAATTCTGACCTGACATAGTTCCAACGTCACACAAACCGCTACGATGGTAGAGGACGATGGAGTGTAGAGTGAGAGAAGATGCAACCAAAAGCAAATGGCCGATTCCTACCTCAACTGGGGCATCTTTACAAAAAGATACGGAGTTGAAGCCAAGAGCAATTAGTCAAACTTAGACATAGTTAGTATATCCAGTGGATGTGATAAAATTTAATATTGCAGGTACGATAGTGTTGATATTGCAGGTGGATATGGTTAGCAGAATCTGAAGGTCAAAGGGAGTGACTCCTGCTGCGTGTAGTGTTTGTATGAGGTTTGTTCTGTGGTGGTTGTGAAGTGGACAGTGTAAAAGGTAATGGGCGATTGTTTCTGGGACCTGGCAGTGTGTACATTTGTTGTTTGTGTGCCTGGTGTACTGACCTAAATCGCCCAATAGATTGGTTCTCCCCACCCTCAAGCGTGTGATGATTTTGTCGTAGTGTATGTTAGAGTGATATTTGAGAGTTTGTGGGCCATAGTTGGATTTGATTTTAGCTTTGAGTTTGGTGTTTGAGTTTAACTGTTGTTTGTAGATGCCGATTATAGTGCGATGCATGGAGCTGTAAATTTCTCTGACCCCTAGCGATATGTCATATGTAACCTTGATATTAACTAGTGCTTGTTTGGCAGTGTTGTCGACAGTCTCGTTTCCTTGAATGCCGACATGTGAAGATATCCACTGGAAGTGGATGTATTGATTGCATTGTGTGGAATGATGCAAGAGGGTGAAGGTGGTGTTGAGAAGATCTTGCCTACTAGTTTGAAATGTTTGCAGTGTTTGTAGTGCACGAAGGGAGTCACTGAGAATTACCGTTCTCCGATATACCTTATTGTGAATGTGTTTGAGTGCAGCAATTAGAGCAACCATCTCCGTCGAGTAGACAGAGATGTTGTCCGTGCATCTGGGACCGCTGGGGCATAGATGGCTACACCAGTTTAGTCTGTGGTAGGTTCTTTGCTTCCATCATTGTAGATTTTTTGGAACCCTTGGTAGTGTATGTCTATGTGTTGCAGTGCAATTGCTTTGATTTGTAATGGGTTACTGTGTTTTTGGTGATTGCGCTGCCGATATTGGTGCAAACTGTAGGAGGAGGAAAAGTCCATGGAGCCATTGGTAGCAATTGTTTGGTTGGTGGCTCGGGTAGCCCATAAGTGTTTGTATATTTCCATATTTGGTAGCCAAATGGTCCATTTCCTCTAGCCTCCCCCCACATTTCGCTGGATTTGGTGTCAGTGTATGCGTATGTATGAGGTGCTTGCAATAATGTATTTGCAGGATTTGTTTCGTCAGAGGAGACCCTAACCCAGTACCTTAGAGAAAGCTGGAGTCTGCGTAGGTTAAGTGGTAGTTCTCCCGATTCCAGTAGGACTGTGCTTTTTCTGCGTTGTGGTGAGTTCTAAGTGCAATTCGGAGTACCAACGGTTGGATCCTGTCCAGACTCTGAAGATAGGTCTTGCAAATGAGTTGTAAGCCTGGCAGCCGTAGTCAAGTGTAGATCTAAGAAGAGATCTGTAGAGCATTAGAAGAGTTTATTTGTCAGCACCGAATTTTGTGCCCGAAACAGAACGTATAAGGTTTAGTATTTTGCAGTATTTAATTTTGAGTTTTTCGACTGAGCTTTGAATGTCATATGTTCGTCAAAAGTGGCTCCCATAAAGGTTACTTGTGATTCTACCTTGATGGGTTGATTTCTTAGGTAGAGTTTTAGCTGGGATTTGTAGTTAGTGTGCGTTGGGTTAGTTTTGCCAAATAAGATTGCGACAGTTTTTGGTTGCGATAGCTTGAAACCCCACTGCATGGACCAGTTTGAAATTATGTCCAGAGTGCTTTGCAACCTAATGTGGATGATTTTAATAGTTGTGACTTGTGTTGTGAATTTTCGTGTCATCTGCAAACTGGGAAAGATCAGCCACTCGGTACGGTTGTTTTTGGTGTTGCATTGTGGATGATAAGTCATTGATAATGAGATTGAAAAGTGTAGGACTGATAACAGAACCATGTGGTGTACCATTGTCCAAGGTGTGCGGATCTGAATTGGACTGATTTACAGTTACCTGTATTTTCCTGTCTTTGAGGAAAGACCTGATGAAGCAGAGTATGTTGCCAGTGATGTGGAACTGATGATGAAACTTGTACATCATTCCATCATGCCAGACAAGATCGAAAGCTTTGGAGATGTCGATGAAGACCGCTCCTGAGTATTGACTGTTTGTCATTCCAATCAGATCAGTACAACATCAATAATTTATACCCAATCAGATCAGTACAAAATCAATAATTTATACCCAATCAGATCAGTACAAAATCAATAATTTATGCCCAATCAAATCAGCACAAAATCAATAATTTATACCCAATCAGATCAGTACAAAATCAATAATTTATACCCAATCAGATCAGTACAAAATCAATAATTACACGACCAATCAGATCAGCACAAAATCAATAGTTTATATTTTAGAAAATCCTGCTTGTCTGAGTGGTTGAAGTTTTATTTTCTTACAATGTCGAGCATCTCAAAGACAACGTTTGACGTTTTGGGAGAACCCTCGTATCATGTACCTCAAAATTGACGTCAAAGTGGAGGATGTCGTCAGTTCAATATAGGATGTTGCAGGTGCTATTGAAGATATAAAAAAAAAAATGATGATGACCCTTTTTATAAATTGAACATTCTCAAATACCATATTTTGTATTTTGGTGAATTGTTTTTGACAAGGCAGATTTTGTATTTTGGTGAATTGTTTTTTGACAGGGCAGATTTTGTATTCTAGTGAATTGTTTTGACAGGGCAGAGTTTGTATATTGAAGAATTGTTTTGACAGGGCAGATTTTGTATTTTGGTGAATTGTTTTGACAGGACAGATTTTGTATTTTGGTGAATTATTTTGACAGGGCAGATTTTGTATTCTAGTGAATTGTTTTGACAGGGCAGAGTTTGTATATTGAAGAATTGTTTTGACAGGGCAGATTTTGTATTTTGGTGAATTATTTTGACAGGGCAGATTTTGTATTTTGGTGAATTATTTTGACAGGGCAGATTTTGAACAAACGCGTATCTCGTTATCTACACTGAATTGAATAGTTTTGCATACAATAAATACAGTACTTCAAAGTTATTTGTATACTCCAAAGTTAAAAGTTGCCGGCCAAATCGAGCATAGTGTTAGGAATTTCAGAGCACATTCTGATATGAAAATGACTCTTTGTCGTCTAAATGAACCCGATATATGATTATACATGTATTTAAATCCAATTACATATATCTAGTAGCTGTCTCTCAGTAGTTAGAGTCTCTTCATTGAAGTATATGTACTAGCATCTAACTTTTCTCACTTTAAGTACCTGCAGGCCTGTTCACAAAACTTTCCTAAGATATTTCTTAAAATATAACTTAGGAAAAAAGTTAGAAATATCCTAAGATCAACTTAGGACACGTCTTAGGATGTTTCTCGACGATATCTTATGAATATCTTAAGGTCGTTCCACCCTCGTGTGACTTATCAATAATAATGGTTGAAAGTGGAAAAACTGTGTTAATTTCCACTCAATATGATTTAATTTAATTAATAAAAAAAGAAAATGTTATGTTACCACCTTTTTTTAAGATGTCAAACATACAAAAACAGGTCAACATCAGAAAATCACACATTCTAGTAAAACAGAATAATAAAAGTACATAAAAACTTGTTAAAATGACAAATTTTAAATGTTAACAATTTAGAAAAACTGCATATCTATAAATATGTATGAATTAATTGAGGATATTTAGGAAAACATTGATTAGTAGACATTAGTAGAAGAAATACCAACATAGGAGTTATTGTCCTTGGCAACATTTTTTTTAAATTATAAATGATTGATTATCTTTGGAAAATATAAAAAATTTTACTATCAATAGTTTAGCAGATTTTTTTTTTTATTTTATCCAGTTAAAAAATTCTTCTGAAAGATATATTTCTATGCAAGGTGAAGATAACGAACAGTGATCAATCTCATAACTCCTACAAGCAATACAAAATAGATAGTTGGGCAAACACGGACCCCTGGACACACCAGAGGTGGGATAAGGTGCCTAGGAGGAGTAAGCATCCCTTGTTGACCGGTCACACCCGCTGTGAGCCCCATATCCTGATCAGGTAAACGGAGTTATCCGCAGTCAAAATCAGTGTGCCAAGAACGGCTTAACAAACGGTATGAAACACGTCAGACAGCATTTTACCCAATGCGAGGTTGTATTGACGAACTAGATCGTTATAACGACCATAGAATTTGCGAAATGCTGACTTCAATTGAGACTGTTGAAATCCCTGTACCATCAACTTGTTTGTCAGTAGCTTACCTCGATTTAAAAACTGACTATACCCAGAACAAGCTCTTGCATATCGAATCAGTTGAGATATATAAACACCATATGCAGGTGATAATGGAATATTGCTACATAAATGTGGGAAGTTGACGATGGAGAAGCTGAAATCATCCCGTTTGTCATACAGTTGAGTTGTCAGTTTGCCGTTAATGTCTACTTTCAATAAAATATCTAAGTATGAAGCAGAAGTGGACGACTCTGTGGTGTCCTTTATTTCGAGCTCACAGGGATATATCAAATCGACATATGAATGAAAGCTATCATTGTTAATAGACAAAACGTCATCGATATATCTAAAAGTCGAATTGAAGGTCACAGCGAGAGATTTTTTCTTCTCACGTAGAAGTTTTTGAATAAATTCTGCTTCATATGAATATAAAAACAGGTCAGATAACAAAGGAGCACAATTCCTACCCATGGGAATTCCAACAGACTGTTGGAAGACCTGATCACCAAAGACCACGAAGATATTGTCAATGAGGAACTCTAGCATATTTTTTATTTCAACTTCAAAGTACTTGTGCGTGGAATCACAGTGGTGTTTAACAAAGTAAGTTTTTGAATGACTGATCACTAGATATGAATATTTCCGTTTTCCGTTTTTGTTGAAAAAGCAACTGTCTGTGATGTCAAAAAGTCTAGTCTTTAATTTATCGTGAGGAATGGTCGTGTATAGTGTTGAAAAGTCATAGGTTTTAATGCTATTGATTTGGGGGAAATTCTGTGATTTCAAGTTTACTAAAAGTTCTTTAGAATTTTTTAGAATCCACATTTGATTAACACCACTTCTATCGTATACAAAGTTTAATTTAATAAAGCTTTTTGTAAAAACCTATGACATCACACGAGGATCGATCTATCTTAAGCTAGGACACATATGCACACGAAATATTGGGGCTCCATCTGGTAATCTTACACTAAAGCCCCTTTATGTTGTCAGTGCCTGCATCAAAGCAATACAAAAACAAAATCAAATGGATTTTAAAACGGAGAAAAAGCATTAAACATTGATTACACTCTGCTTTTTATCTTCTACTAAAAGCAGACAAGTACATTGTCACAAAGTGCATATAAATGCATTACACCCTGTGGTGCAATATATAATGAAGAAAATGAGAGTTTAAGTTTTAATTTGTTTTGGTCATAAGTGATTAAATGCTATGCATGGATCTAGTTAGTGAATTTCACAAAATAGCTGTCCTTTGATCAGTGAATATTGAGAGAATTATATTTCGTGGGAAGGAATTTCATTTCATGGGAACTGATTTTATTTCGTGGGAACGAATTTATTTTCGTGGGAACTGATTTCATTTCATGGGAACGAGTATTTTTTTATGAGAACAAATCCTAAACCAGCCACCGTAGAATTCAGTATCTAAACTGAAATGAAAGAAATTCCGAAGTGTTTCATTGAGTTCCAACGTGAGAATTCGGGTTAAAATATGTCCTTAGTACCCCTTGTTTGTCGTAATAGGTGTACTTGGCGTCGGTGGCCTAGTGGTTAGGCTGTCAGACTCTTGACCAAAAGGTCCTGGCCGCGGCAGGGGCGACGTTGTGTCCTTGGGGAAAGGCACTTTACATGAATTTCCTCACTTCACCCAAGTGTAAAAGGGGTACCTGGCTACAGACAGTGAAATATATTGTTAGAATGTTAGTGTTCTAGTGCCTTAACGGCAGTTTGCACTGTATGATTCCCAGGAAGCTGAGAAAGTTCTCGATGGATATAAGGTCTGCCGGAGTAATAATGTATTGTAAAGCGCTTTGAGCACTATGGAAAAGGCGCTATATAAAATCAATCATTATTATTATTATTATTAGGCGACTAAATGGGGCGTTCCTTCGGATGAGACCTCAAAAACCGAGGCTCCGTGTCACAGAAGGTGTGGGGCGATAAAGATCCTTCCCTGCTCAAGGGCCATAAGCGCCGAGCATAGGCCTAAATTTTGCAGCCCTTCACCGGCAATGGTGGTTTCTCCATATGAGTGAAAAATTCTCGAGCGGGATGTTAAACAATATACAATGTACAACCAATTAAGACGCTCAATGAAAAATGCCGCATTTCATGTACAGAAGTTCGGCTGGGCAAGAAGGCAAACGTAGGATAATCCAAAGAGTGAAGATTCACTTCAGTGCACGATTCACGTATATCATGTACATATACATTGTACGCCTACAGTATTGGGGTACTGTGATATTCTAAGTTGAATTCTCTAGTTCTATTAATACAGTTACATGTAGAAATAAAAATAGTACTAGTATAAACTAGAATGACTGCTCGGTGCACATTGTCCTCTGGACTCGGTGATCATTGTCCCTCGGGTAACGATATCATCGAACTCATCATATAAATACAAACAATTGTGTAATATCATAGACTATGATGATGAGTTTAGTAGATGTATGAATACTTGTAGGAATTTTATAAAACAAAATGTTCTCAAGAACCAAACAGATGCAATCCTATTGTGAGATTTGATATACAAAACCGTGTGTGGTGTGGAATGAAGTTTAATCTTTTTAATCAAGGAATTACGATACAGATTTGCAGTTTTATATTGGAGAATATGAATCAGAAATCACAAGGGTATGTAAGCATGTATCATCAATCATCATGTTGGGTAGATCAGTTTGACTCCTCACGGGCCATGGCAAGGTCTGGAATATAAAAGTTTTCAATAGGAATATACGGAAATATTCTTTCGTTATCTTCACCTTTCTTTGAAAGAAATCTTTAAGAACCGTACGTGCACTTTCGTAAAGTTTGCATCGAATGCTGTATATGAATTGTTAAAACTATGGTATCCTGATAAATGTTGTTGATGCTACATGTATCTATCGACCTCTTCTCCAAGGTCACTTTTTACAGACTATCGGTATTCTTTGATGTTTGAAGATCGATGGTTTTTAAGTTCAACAGGATCTGTAACCGATGGTTTTATTCCCCTTGTATATTGCTTTGTATGATTTATGCATGATCTATAGGTCTGTGTAGCCCGGTCCCCTAGGGACTTTGTGGCAGACAGACAATTCAGAGATGAAATTATAATGCATAAACGCTGATCGTCTGCATGTAGTATACATTATATAGACTTTGTTAAGATACGCATAAGTACACCTGTACTTATACTTTTTGGAGGATCCGGTGTTGTAGCATAGACTCTCCCCCCGGAAAAACGGGCCCGGGATAGATCTTCCCCCATAGGGGGAAAAAGCGCCCCAGCATATAATTTCCCCTATGTACAAAGTCAGTATAGAATTTCCCCCTGGGCGGAAAAACCGCCCTGGTATAGAATTTTCCCCCTTCTGTTTCCGGATTTCATCGACCGGAATCTTTTTCTTCTCATGTAGTAGCTTTTGAATAAATATAGAGTAAAGCAAACCCATGCAATTGAAGATAATAATCAATGAAATTTGTTATCATTGCTATAAAGAGGTACAATGTACATGTTATCAAAATAAAAAGTTACAAAAAGAAACAAATATGTGCTGTTAAATTGTTATAGTTTAATGAAATAGATATGCGCTCATTGATATTACGATATTCATAAAATAAAGGATTTTTTTTTTTTTTGAGATGTTGAAGTTGGGTTAACACGCTGAAAACTTTGAATTGCGTATAGTAAACACAATATGCTTCCCAAAAGACTTAACGATGGTCAATATCATAAAGGTTTTCGTAAAAAGTCGACTAAAAGATTAAAATATCTAAAAAGTAAATTAGATGCACTGTATAAATAAAAGTTACCGTTTATTTAAATTCGAAATTTTAAATTAGAAAGGAATTTAACTTCTTCCCAACTTCACTATACAGCAAAGACTTGAGATGTATGAATGAATTTTGATATACCATTACACGATTTGAATAATTTCCTTTTTAAAAACAACAAACATAAGATGATGATTGTGATACATAAGACAATGCTCAAAATTGAAAAACAAAAATAAGAAGAATTCCTGGGTCTAGATAAGCAAGAGAATTCTAGTAACAGAACTGGAAATGCATACATAGCTAAAATGTAAGAAGGGGAGAAAAGCGTACTGTCATTTAGGGGGAAATTCTATACTGGGGCGGTTTTTCCTAGGGGGAAAACTGGGCCCGGGTTAATTCTTCCTGGAGGGAAATTCTATGTCAGGCCCATCTTTCCGGGGGAATGTCTATCCCGGGCCCGTTTTTCCGGGGGGGAAAGTCTATGCGGGGGGAAATGTTATGCTAGAACACCGGTTTTTGTAACTGATTGCGTATGATAGCAATTTGAGAAATTACATGTGTAGATATGGTCAACATTATATTGTCCTAATTACTGATTTATGCCTATGCTTATCTTCACATTTATAAACTTATATATATATATATATATATATATATATATATATATATATATATATATTCAAAGCTGTAGATTCCAATAAAATCCGATGCCTTGAACAGTTCAAGTATGAAATTATATGAAGCACTAAAATGACTACCGACACAAATGGTTTGATCGTCAGATTTTTGGGACATCCTGCTCCATCCACCGAACAAACGAAAATGTTTCACATATAAAGATTAACGATGTACAAAGAAGCTAGTTCTAAATCTATAAACCTATTTACACTGTAAATCACACGTTTATTGTTTTTGGCATGCTATATCTTTTCTAGGGAGCGAATTAAGACACGCCCTATTCGTCACGTGGGCTGATCCACGATGCATGAAGTGATAAATTATGTAATGAGTGACGTAATTATTCTCCAGTAGAACAAGTTAATTAACGTTGGTAATTAGTGCTAAAATAAAACTAGTGTCGATGAGATTGGTTTTTAAGCAGTTGCATAGAGTGAAAAAGACAAAAGAAAGTAAACAAAATAGTCCAACTCCTGACACAAAGGATTAGCAGCCCAGAAAGTCTAATATGCATCAGGCATACCCGCACTGATCATGTTATTGGGCAGATGGATATACAATCATTAAAAAACCCACCAAAATTTAAAACTAAAACTGAACTGATCAACGAGTTTTGGTTCGAGTTGTGGCCTTAGTCAGCTAATGAACTTTTCTACCATGAAGGGCACATGCAAAGCGTTGGAAAATTAAACTGACACACATTCCTGTAAACACAGACTCTAGACGCTTTAAATATATATACATTATATTCAGTGAATACATGTGGTTTGTTTACAGGAAGACAATTATTGTTTTGTATATATCTAAAATGTCGACAACCTGTACCTATAATCTAGTATGTAATCTAAGAAATTAACATGCAAAAGTAGGAAACAGGGTTTTAAGCTAGAAATAAAATAGAAAATACGGATAAAGTGTTGTGGGCATGATGAACGAGTAGATGGAGCGGGTATATTTTGCCGATAATTGTTTAATTTGATTAATAAATTCAAAAGGGATTAAATGTTTTGATTATCATATCATTTTGGCGATCGAAGTTTGAAATCCCTGAATTAGCACAAAATAGGATCAATCAATATTCTGCTAAAAAGATAAGTGCATGATAAAATTTTAGTGATATATTGAGACGGACATTTGCCTCAAGAAGGTAAAGGTTACCACGACTCCGTAACCCCAACAATCAAGATGACCTTTACAAAGATTTGCCACTGAGACAAATTAGACCTCGAAAGTTCTTACATGTACATACATTTCACTACACCTGTATAGAGCACGAGTCATTTGCTGCATAATCCAAGATTGCACTTAGTATTGATGGACACTTTGTGACTTGCAGGTTGTGGTCGCTTCTTACATCTGCACCTCTGTATACTCTTGGATTTTGCGTTAAAGGCTATGTGGTCTATCTGGTTTTCGTGTTCCCCATTTGGTGATGTCCAGTTCTGCAAATGTATATCGTACAAAGTTCAACGAGCACACAACACATCCAAACAATATGAAACGTCTAAGCTCAAAGTTCCACAGATGAAAGAGAAATTTAGCATCGAACTGAAGAATGGCTTCAGTATCAGAATTCAATGACATATGAAACAACTTCAAAACAGCATTCATAGAAACAGCATACAACATCCTAGGGCCAAAGAAAAAGAAGAACCAAGAATGGATCAGTGCCGAGAGCTAGAATGATGACGAAAGATGAGAGAATGAAGAATAAAGCCAAACAACAACACGGTAATGAGGAAGGACAAACGGAGCTGGCTTGACAAATTAGCAAGCAATACAGAAACAGCAGCAAACAACGGAAGAGAGTCTACGACATTACAAAGACCATCTGTAAGAAAACTGCTAACTAAAGTAGGAGCAAGGTAGAGGGAACACTTCTGTCCTTAACAGACCGGATCCATCAGAATCAGCGGATATGGAGACCCGAAATGTGGAATTTCTTACTATGGATAACTGTCCATCACCCAAAGAGGGAATCAGAAGTCATTAAAGATTTAAAGAATCGAAAAGCCCAAGGAGTTGACAACATCACCACCAAACTCCTCCGGACATACACAAAAACATCAGCAACACAAATTCGGGAACTGATATGTACGAAAGCCCATTGACCTCAATGATTATTATTTGTACAATTTCAGAGATTTAGTGGTTAATAGTTCTTTGAAATTCTGTGACATTTTAAGGCTTGATTTCAATGGACGAAACTTTATACCCCCGTATTAAAAACTGTTGTTAGCTAAGCATCACTGGTATTAATCAATTATAAATATGAATTCTACTTTGCATTCAATAAAACGTTATTAGCATATATGCCAAACATTCTGAAACGTGTGTGTATAAAATGTAGGCGTGTTAGCATGTGCATATAGTTCTTTACGTTAAGATTACTTAAAAATGTATAAACGTCAGTCCTCGTTCATTGTACTAATCAAGGGTTTCTATTTTACATAACTATATTTATATAGAATCTTCGCGTTATAACGCGAAAGTTACGCGTTAATTCACGAAAGTTTCGCGTTAATTCGCGAAAGTTACGCGTTATAATGCAAGAGATACGCGTTTATTTGCGAAAGTTTCGCGTTGTAACGCGAAAAAAAATCCAGCTACGAAAATCAGCTCAATGGGCTTTCGTAGATACTAAGTACTTCGTTACTAGCTTGACAATACGGATGTATATTTAATTGCTGTTATAAAATTTAGAAATTCATTTCAAAATTAAGGATTATCTCCCTCATGCATAGCTCTTATCCTTGGACGAATTTGGCTCCACTTTTTTGGCACGCTGTTTTTGGCTATATTTAGCTTTAAATTTTCATAGTTATTTCGGATTTCAAACATTTCGGTTGAGCATCACTGAAGAGACATTATTTGTCGAAATGCGCATCTGGTGCATCAAAATTGGTACCATATAAGTTTTACAATATGAAAGATGTGGAATGAAAAGACAATTTCTCAGAAAAAAATATAAAATATAACAATAACATGTATTAAAATTCGTTACATTATTAAGCAATTAGGTGATGCAAAAACTGAAAGATATGTACAGTTAAACAAACTATGAATGACCTAACTTGAGACATTATCAAAGGGGCAACAACCACCACCGATCGAAACCATACGGAGGGTTTAGATCCGCCCATCCAATTCCATCACAATATTGATATCATTCGATGAAAATAACGTGTAGTGCCTGAGTTATATCACACAAGTATTTCATAGAAAGTACTCAATGTAGTTCTTCAGCATCAACTTTATATGGCAGTATGTAACGTCGTGTGATTTGCATAAAGCTAGTCAAGTGATTTTATAATACTCCCAATCAAACACAGAATGACATTTACACTGTACATTTAACCCATTGCTTTGTCAATAATAAACCACGGTGATCAGAAGTGACCTTTCTATTTGAAGTAAAGCTCGACTACCCACCAAAATTAAAAGTCTGCGTCCTAAATCTTTACACGACCCTTTCATTGTTAGTACAAGTTTCACCAATCATTCCGCTATCCACCTTGTAATAAGTATCATGTCGAAGAGGGTAGCCGTGGTGAGTTACAATATATTGCTAAATAATTGGAAATAATACATATCATTATTAAGATTTGCAAATCCTTAGTCTTACTTTTTACAGTTTCTTTGCAACGATTTTGATATTCCATGTGCTGCAGGGTTTTCTGACGTTTTCGTAGTGTTTTTAACATTTGAGATGAAATGATGGAAAATCCATACAGTACATGTATGAAAAATCGTTAAAAATTCCTCAAAATGTAAGATTAATTTCATTACAATTTGCAATAATTTCAGAATAGAAATTCCAAACGTAAACAAGCAGAAAGTGTTAAATTGTATGATGTAGACAAGTAAACACACTTTCAGTACTTGGAGATAATGTCAGGTTTTTTTCGATTGAAATCCTTATAAGATTATATTTTATATTGACTGCATTAATTGGTCGATATTGCATAACGCATCAAGAGCAACCATGGATTAAGTAATATGTAGATATCAAGGTTGTATGTACATGTATTGTAGGGGTAAATAAACCTGATCCCACCTCTGGTGTTTTCAAGAGTCCGTGTTTGCCGGCTTCTCAATTTTGTAATCTTTTGGGGAATTATGAGATTGGTCACTTTCGTTATCTTCACTTTTGGATTAACACATTTAGACCAGTGAGGTGATACATTATTTCATCTTTTAAAATTCAAACTGGTATACTGAACTTCGATCGCTTGCTCTAGTAGATTTATTATCATATAGGGGGTCAGCTGCTGCTGTGCATACACATACGTTACTACGGAATTTATCAATGATATCTATGAACTTTTATACGACAGTTTTTAAAGTCCTCTGATTGTTATTCTACTCACCAATTGCTGTTCAAATCGTGCACATCTAGACAAATATTTACATTTAGCGATATCTAGTTACTGGTAATGGTGATCCACCAGAGCTATTTGCAAAGTGCATTAGAGCATTGTCGCAGAACACACTGCCATGCTACACTGTAACACAACTTTTATTTTACGACGTGCTATTGCATTTTCGTAATGAGTACTTTCGGGATAACATACTTCTTAGCATATCTTTATAACAACTAAGTTGGATAAAAAAAAGTCATGTTTGGATGATAGGTGAAGATAACGAACAGTGGTCAATCTAATAACTCCCATAAGAAATACAAAATAAAGAGTTGGGCAAACACGGACCTCTGGAAATACCAGAGGTGGGGTCAGGTGCTTAGGAGGAGTACGCATCCCTTACCGACCAGTCACACCCACCGTGAGCCCGATAAGTTAAGTCGTACGTTGGTTTTGTATTGGATTTGAATGAATCGCTGTTCAGGAATACAAAACTTACGTGCAAGAATCCGGAACAATATAATAATGATATGATTTGAAAACTCAATATCGAAAGGACGTTAGATGGATTGTGTTTGAATTTCTGTTTTAAAAGACAGAAATACGTGAGAAGTTTCACTAATGGTAAGATTCCGTTATTTCTATAATCCCCATAATACAAACAAGCTCAATATTTTTCCTTTGAAGATGAATCAATTCAAATTTTAAAGTCTTTTAAAAATTGCGAAATACTTGTAAAGATCATTATCTTTAAGAAGGAATAAGACAGCAGGAAAAAAAGATGGAAAGTGGAATATAAGTAAAATGATACTTTTAAAATTTCAATTTTGTCTTATTTGTGAGAAAATGTAGTTTCATGTAGAAAGTAATCCGAAGAAGAAAAACTCTAATAAATTTGAACTCATGAACTACAGATCAACAACCTCCTGAACTACCAATATATGCAATTAGATTTAAAATGAATATACATGTACATGCATTACTGATATCTATATTTTCCTTCAAGTTTCAAAAGGAAGTCAGCCATTACAATGAAGTAGTATTCCTCCTTAATCATAATGTCCGTACTGGAGTACCGTATTACATGATCAAGGTAAAAGTAGGTAACATGTCCTAAATCTTTACCCGACGCTTACCTCGGTATCGGTAACTGAACTATAGATTAGTCTTTGCTGCAAGTATCATGTCGAGGAAGGTAGCCGTGGCCAGTCACAAAAAAATCTATTCCTAAATATGTGAAAACTTGTATCTCACGTTTTGAATGCGGTCATCGAAAACTCCTGTTTTATAAAAGTCTACGTTATCCAGCTACTTAAAAAAAACTTGGTTATAATATTTCAGGGTATTTTTATCTTCTTTCAGCTTCTTAATGATTTAGAAATCCGTGTTTTGGAACAATTTGTACAATATATGAAATATCAACAACGATCGCTAAAACTACTTAAAGTTGTCAAAAGATTTGAACAACGGTCTATTGTAAAGTCTAACCTTAAGATGGAAAATTATCTCATAATTTTCATACGTAAGCAAACTTTCATTGTATATATATACAATGCCATGTTCAACGGAAATTCAAATAGGGTTACTCTAGATCTATATGGTTGGTAATAAAAACTATGGAAAATCTTCAACTGACACACTAGTTAATTGCTTGCCGATTCCTCATTGTTAAATTCTTCATGGCTGAATTCGAATTGCAAAATATCAAATGATAAATGATGATTGCAAAATTGTATTTCCTACTTGTTACACAATGCCCGTACTAGAGTACCGTAGTACATGATCAAGGTAAAAGTAGGTAACATGTCCTAAATCTTTACACGACGCTTACCTCGGTATCGGTAACTGTGAAGTATAGATTAGTCTTTGTTGCAAGTATTATGTCGAAGAAAGTAGCCGTGGTAAGTTAAAAAAAACGTGAATTACTAAAAACAAATATATGTTATGTCTCACATTTTTAATGCGGTGATCGAAATCTTTTATAAAATCCTACGTTATTCAACTATTCAAAAAATGGTTATGATATATCAGGGTTTTCTTATCTTCCAGCTTTTTTAAAGATTTGGAAATCCGTATGCAAGGAAAATGTATGTAATATATAAAATATCAATATCGATCGCTATAACTTCTTAAAGTTGACAAAAGATTTTAACAACGATCTGTTCTCAAATTTACAAATATAACCTTAAGCTGTATAATCATCTCATAATTTTCAGAAGTAAGCAAACTTTCAGTGTTCATATGGATTACCATATTCGACTGGGGTTACTCTAGATTTACATGGTTGGTAATAAAAACTATGGAAAATCTTCAAGTGACCAATTGTAAACAGCTTGGTGTTTCTTTATTGCTAAATTCCTCATTGCTAAATTCGAATTGCAAAATCTCAAATCATAAATGATGATTGCGAAATTGCATTTCTTAATTGTTAACATTAGTTAATTAGTTAACATACGTATTAACGTATGGATTGGAAATTATTATCTGTTAATTTGAAATCGTTTTATACACAAATGGGCTTTTTAAATGGCTTCCATAGTTGACACTAAATATGTACGACCACATACATCATTTATACTTGATTGGTAACGTTTAACAGACAGAAGGAGAATTTGCAAAAGTCCGCATCTCGATGTTAATCTAGTGATAATTTGTACCCCAGTGACAAATCAATGTCGCTAAAATCTTGAATTTGTAAATGATGTACGAAATCAGAATTTTACGTGTAAAAAGTAACACGTCGGAGAACCGGATCAAAGATTTGGATTCTACCACGGTTATTGCAAAGATGAAAGGAATTCTGCGGTCATTATTCTACGATATATCGTCATACGTATTATATGATTATGAGAACATTTATACAAATCGCGCTTGCACTTCGAGTTTTGCTAAGGCAACAATAAAGTTCATGACTGAGAATTCAATTTTAGTAATCTGAATGAGCATTATACATGTACCAACTGTAATTTAGAAAATTAGCAATCCCCTAAAGCAACTAGCAATAAGCAAACGGCATTTGAAAGAGAGCATTTAACAATTTCAATAAGTTCACATCACCTTAATGTATTCGAACTTCTTAACATGTCATGCCATGGGAATGTTAAAAATGGTAAGATATGCATAATACTAACTTATTTTCCATTAGACAAACTAATGACTTTACAAATAGACTTTCCCGACAGATAGAAATTGACAGATATAACAACTCACATCTACTAACAAATAAGTACAAAATTAACCAAAATTATTTCGTATAAAGAAAAAAAAGTATCATAATATCAACATTGGAATAATGGGATAATTTTTATATCAGCGAAAGCCATTTATGCAGAAAATACCCTGTTATTGTTTATAGGTCTCCCAAATAGTAGTACAAACAACCTCAGCAAATAGTAGTACAAACAACCTCAACAAATAGTAGTGCAAACAACCTCAGCACATTTTGTATACATTGTAAAATATTTGTTCTTATCATCAAAGTGTAAGGTCTGAGCTCTTACTGGAAAATGTATTGCAGTCAAAAAGCATACGTATGACACGACAACGTTTCTTAAATATGTATAATACCTTTACTTTCACTAACTTTTCCAGGTGACCGGATCCAATAAGGGGATAGGTTACGCCATTGTCCGAGGACTGTGTAAACAGTTTGACGGCGATGTGTACCTCACTGCTAGGAAGGAGGAGTTGGGTCAAGAGGCCATCAAGAGCTTAAACTCGGAAGGACTATCTCCAAAGTTCCACCAGCTTGACATCACCGACCAAGCTAGCATTGATCGTCTCAGAGATTTTCTGAAGAGCAATTATGGAGGTTTGGACATACTCGTGAACAATGCTGGAATGGCTTACAAACAAGCATCAACGGCTCCATTTGCAGAACAAGCTGAGGTTACGAACAACACGAATTACTTTGGAACTCTTGCTGTTTGCGAAGCTATGTTCCCTCTTCTCAGACCGCATGCAAGGGTTGTCAACGTGTCAAGTATCTTCAGTACCTTTACAATTAAGAAATGTAGCAATGAGGTCAAAGAAAAATTCCTTAACAAGAAACTAACGACTAAGGAATTGTCAGGTTTGATGAACGATTTTATCCAGGCAGCAAAGAACGGAAACCATACGAGTAAAGGGTATCCAGATAGCGCTTATGGTATGTCAAAGGTGGGTGTGTCAGCCTTGTCTGAAATTCAGCACCGCCAGCTTTCAGCGGACCCAAGAGAAGATGTTATCGTTAATGCCTGCTGTCCAGGTTTCGTCGACACGGATATGTCATCACACAAAGGTCGTAAGACTATTGACCAAGGAGCTGACACGCCCGTCTATTTGGCATTACTTCCGCCAGGAAGCAAGAGTCCAGCGGGAAATTTCGTGTCAGAAAGGGAGATTAAGAACTGGAGTGAATAGTTTTCCCTCTTAATTACAATGATGACTATTAAATCATGCATTGAATTCAGCAAATGATATTGTTAATAAATCTTCAAAGATTCAAAAGATGAATATGAAATAAATTTCAAAAGTGTGTTCCTCAATCAATGAACAAGAGAAGATAACAAGCCTAGAACAATCTCAAAACGACAAGCAATGGGTACTGAGGACCTATTCTAACCCGGATCACCTTTCTCTCTCTCTCTCTCTCTCTCTCTCTCTCTCTCTCTCTCTCTCTCTCTCTCTCTCTCTCTCTCCATGTATATATAAATATTGAAAATCAGAATGACACATTCCATAAAAAAAAACAATCATTTACTGTTAGAGCTTTCTCCATGTCTACATGGTTCATCAGGCAGTTCAAATGTATACAAAAATTGTTTAGCAACGTCTTTGACGTTTTATGACGTTAATTAAACGAGTCCTTTATGATGTCATAATAACGTTAACCGGTGTTATATATATATATATATATATATATATATATATATATATATATAAAGTGTGGGGTGGATGACAACTAGATTGCATAAGGTATAAATGAGAGTCAGTGGGTTTAGTGTGGAGATTAAACTCAATTTCCCCGTAACTGAATGTGGCTGTGGTATCCCAAAAAAAGTGTTATTTGAGGTAGAAATTTCCACAGTAGACTTGATAGAATTATGGAAAGAGTTTGCCATCTCGATAAAATCGTCCAGGCTTTCACGACCGTCAACCCACTTCATCTCATTGTCATCTATAAAACGTAGCCAACTAAGGGGTTTAACTGGTGAATAATGTAGAAATCTAAGTTCCAGTCTCCCCATAAAGATGTTGGCATACGATGGTGCCATTTTTGTTCCCATAGCTGTGCCACTTATTTGCAGGTCGTTTTCACCATTGAACATGAAATTATTGAACTTGAGGACATGTTCAAGAAGCTGAATGGGTGATTCGGTTGAAAGACATTTAATTACCCTATTGTTCCAAACCTCTCTACATGCCTCGATACCCTCGTCATGTGAAATGTTAGTGTAAAGTGAAGTAACATCCATGGTCACAAGGAGGGTGTGGTCTGGCAGGCCCGATGAAGGTGATTTATTAAGGTAATCAGTGGTGTCCTCCAAGTATGACGGTAAATCTTCTACGTGCTGACGGAGATGTAAATCAATGAATTCAGAGATTTTCTCCATGGGATGTCCGATGGCGCTGACTATCGGACGGCCTGGCATGTCTTTTTTGTTGATTTTAGGCAGTAGATAGAATAGTCCTGGTCTACAGTTGTTAGGACAAAGCGCTCCCAAAACATTGTCACCGATCTCACCCTTGTTGTACATTTGCTGGAGGGTTTCGGTGATCTTGGTAGAGAACTCTTTGGTGGGGTCAGACTAATGATGAAACGATTGTCGATCGTTTTTGGCTCTTTGATTCCGATTATCGATTCCATTTTTTATAATCGATTGTCGCCCGAACACAAGCCCATTATAAACGTATTAAACGAATAAACTACGTAAATACCAATCAATACATTTGAAAAGGAAGAATGCTTTAGATATTTTCATCATCATCATGGATATTGAGATCAACTCAATAATTACGAAGTTGATAACTAATCAGAGATTCCTCTGACTCTTATCCCCGCTTTTATATTACGACATGTGCGGGGGAGAGTTAGAGCGGACTCCATAATGAAAAGACTTGTGGGAATTCGGCGACACCAGGAAGTGTCGCTGCTCTGCCTACCGTTTACATCTTTATTTCGCTGATCTAGATAGGATTCAGTAATCGGATGAGTATTCCTCAGATTATTCATGGCTACTTCAACGCCGATTGGAATTTTGTGTATCTGTGTGCTGACGTCATGCGCAAAGAACTCAAATGGTGACCAAAGTCAAAGTGATGCTTCATTTGTCAGTGTGAGAGCTTTTTACACGGCAATAGCATCAACTTAGTCATAGTTAACTTGTAGAATAACCATCCGATAACCGAATCCTTGCGTCTTGAATGGTAAATCCGCGAAATAAAGTTGTAAAAGGTAGGCAATGCAGCGACACTAGCTGGTGTCGCTGAATTCCCACTTTTCATTATAGAGTCCGCTCTGACTCTCTCCTGCACATTTCACGATATAAAAGTGAGGGTAAGAGTCGGAGGAATCTCGGATTAGTTGATAACTTGATATATATCATATCAAAATTAAGGATCATCTCCCTCATGCATAGCTCTTACCCTTAGACGAATTTGACTCCACTTTTTTGGCACGCTGTTTTTGTCTATAATAGCTCTAAAACTTCATTGTTATTTCGGATTTCAAACATTTCGGTTGAGCATCACTGAAGAGACATTATTTGTCGAAATGCGCATTTGGTGCATCAAAATTGGTACCGTATAAGTTTTACATCCCTACCCATGGAAACCAAAGTTGGACGTCTGAAAACTTTAAAGGCCAGCAATTGGGTATAAAAGCAGCCAATCGGTGAAAATTGTGGAATATATGAATTTTCTGGTCACATTCAGATTGCACTTATTTTGCAAAAATAAAGATTAAGCTGTTGTATTGAAATTTTAAAATGGGTATGCTTGTTCCCCTTATAACCGTGCATATATTGGCCATATCTATTTTAGATATAAATTCTCATGAAGTTTTAATTTTGACCTTAAAAATCTGAAGCAGGGCTAAATTTGTATTTCAAACTAGAGATTTGGCAGTCTGTGGGTGTGATTCTTTTGTTATTGTTTACACCGGATGTTGACTCACATATTGCACGAACATGCTTGTCTAGTTCTAGATAAGGGGGATTGTACCAAAGGAAACATGTAATCAAATCACTGTATAACGTGGAAAAAAAGTACTTACTCATATATCATTGTTAAATCCAGATTTTATTTTTAAATTATATATAATCACATTCCTTTAAAAAATTGGTTAACTTTGTAAAAATAACTCATTAGAACTGTTCAGTCTGATCGCTGTTTCAGAGTTTTGCAGGATTGCTGGTACCTTTTCTCGAATAATGTCAAGCATGATGTTTGTCTGATTAATCAACAATCTCCTAGGCCAGTTGTGTAACTCCCATTGTCTCTCACCAATGATGACAAATGTCCAATTGATCAACCATCACTCTAAAATTACTCTAAATCTGGACTCTTACGTGTGAACTTTACAATGTCAAAAGAGACAATCACAGATAGTAGGTCTCCAAATATTATAATAGACAAAGTGTTTCTTAATAATCTTTCAATGCACATGTCCTCCATTGCACAGCTACAATTTCCCCCCAAATTCTTCTCATAATTGAAAGGCACCAAGAGGAACATCATAAGTATTAGTATATCATATATACCAATATTTATGTATATTATCCAAAAAAAATACATATTTTAAAAGACATGCATTAAACAATGATGAATTCATTTTGTAGTTCCTAGGGTGAAGTTTTGTTTAAGTAAAAACATATCCTTTCAGTGCCTCACAGATTGAGCAGAGTGGTAGAAAAATGCGGGAAAACTTTAGTTTATTTTGATAAATCATGCCAGTCTCCCTGTTCAAAATAGTGTCTGCTACAGAGCACGTTCCCTCTTGCCATATATGCTTAATTGCTGTAGGGGTGTAAATTTTTCTTGGTTACTTCCGGCCTTTAAGGTTTCTTAAAACTAAATTAAAGCCAATCTGGATGTTATCGCTAGAAAAAAACACCCACACCATTTCATTCCTCGTAAATAAGCTAATAGATGTGTGTATGTTGCACATATCCATAAAACTAAAAGGAAATAATCACAAAATAATAAACATTTATTAACTACGTGTAAATACCGATTATATCGATCGATCTAGTTCTTCCGATTTTGACTGATTATCGATTATGAAATTTTCCCGATTATTCAACACTAGGTCAGACTGTAACTTTTAGATATACGTGTGTATATATATATATATATATATATATATATATATATATATATTAGCTTTGGGGATTCTAACAACACCTGGTCCTGATACAGTGTACCTTAAACAAAGTGGATAAATGGTCAAGTGCAAAATTATATGAAGCTCTAAAATAGAAAAAGACGATCCACACGAATGATTATTATATCATCAGATTTTTCGGTTTTTCAGACAACGTGTTACATGATTATTGTTGTTGACTCGCTATCAATATATTTTCTAGGAACACGCCCTATTCGTCCAATGGGTTGATTCACGATGCACAAAGCGATAAATTATGAAAGAGATACGTAATTATTCTGAAGTAGATGAGTTAATTAACGTTGGTAATTTGTGCTGAAATAAAACTCGTAGTTGGTGATATTGCTTAAAAATTGCATGCAATGAAAAATTCAAAGAAAAGTAGTCCAACTCATGAAACAAAGGATAAGTAGCCAAGAACGTCAAATAATCATCAGTCTTTAGCAGATGGATATAGAATCACTAAACATCCACCTTTAAAAAAGTGGATTGTGGTCTTAGTCAACTGATGAATTATTCTGCCATAAAGGGTGCATGGAAAGCGTTGGAAAATTTAACTCGCACACAATCTTGTGTATTTTATGACATTTTTATTGTGAATCTCACGTTAATTTTATACACAATGCTACCCTCAAATCACATGTACAGTGCGAACTGTTATTCAAGACGAATATAGACAATAAAGTGAGGGTGCCAATATAACGAATTCACCATTACGGACAATTAACCGAGCAATCAAAAGAAATTCAATGTCATTACGTTATTTGAACTCCATTCTGTATAACATTTAAATTATCTTGAGTTTAATTCCACAATTATTAATAATTAACCTGGCCACCGGAATACCTTGTCTAAACTGTCGCACTTCACCGCACAGATATCAAAGTACAGGTGTGATTACTGATGGATGTTAGGTAATTGGCATTATTATTGAGAGCAAACCTTATAAAATTTGACCATTTGTTTGTGAAAATCAGTGGTATGTGGCATTATGCGGGTTCGGCATTATAACAGGGATGTTAACATGGGAGGAAATCTGTTCTTTAGGATTTTCAGGCAATAAGCGGGGGTGGCATTACATGTATGACAGGGGATGCTTACTCCTCCTAGGCACCTGTTCCCATCTCTGGTGTGTCCAGGGGTCTGTGTTTGCCCAATTATCTATTTTGTATTGCTTATAGGAGTTATGAGATTGGTCACTGTTCGTTATATTCACCTTTCATGTGCATGTATAATTGGGGGCAATATATCGAGGGAGCACCGTATGTAAACAGCCCGAGTGCATCCAGATAAGTAGCCTCGGTTACCAACATCAAATAGTTCCCTTGCAAACAACGAGTTACCCCTACAAATTACTGAGAAGATTGTAATCAGGGCACAAACATTAAGAGAAAAATAATGGATAGTCGGAGAAATCAGGTATGGAAAGTACATATAAATCAATGATATAATACAGTGAAAATCCTCTAAACCGGCCATCTCTCGGGCTGAAAAAAAACCCCGGCCAGTTTAGAGGGATGGCCGGTTAGCCGAGAACTTGCATTTATAGGCATTTTATTTCAATTTTCATCAAATATTTCTTCTTCATATCACGAACCATATACTATAGTGTTCAAGGTATATTATTTCAATTTTGGAAATAAAATAAATGACTAACATGTATATTTCCAACCCAAGCCGCAATTGTTGCTGAAATTAGTACACAAAGTATATACTGTTCTTTTCGGTCTAGTGATCTAGTTAATTATCGATGGAGATCAAAATAATCCGCTTGTACCAGAAATAGCCTCACTGAAATCATCTAAATTCAAAATACAGAATACATTATTGGCATTCCTCTTACTCATAAAAACTCTGTTTATGTCCATCGCTTATATCTTTAACAATTTGTTTTGATGTTTTTGAAAAGTACATAATTATTCATCGATTGTTAGGCCGTTCTTGGCACACTGATTTTGACTACGGATAACTCCGTTTACCTGATCAGGACAAAAGGGCTCACGGCGGGTGTGACTGGTCGACAGGGGATGCTTACTCCTCCTAGGCACCTGGTCCCACCCCTGGTGTGTCCAGGGGTCAGTGTTTGCCCAACTATCTATTTTGTATTGCTTATAAGAGTTATGAGATTGATCACTGTTCGTTATCTTCGCCTTTCATAGATTACTTTTATCTTAGTTTTTTTTTGCGTGAATTTATCGTGAGGTGTTCCAATCTTGAATTTGTGAATTTGACTTTAATTGCTTTTCTTTTGAAATTTTTAACATGAATCACTTTTAACGTAAAATTCGAGCGAATGTTATTGAATTTCACCAAAATACTTTCACGTGAAATTCGTGCGAATCTTTTCACGTTAATTCACGGAAATCACTTTTCACATGATTTTCCTGTGAAATTTTTAACATAAATTTCAAGCCAATTTCTTTTCTTCATGTGAATTCATGTTAAAATTTCAACGTGAATTGCTGTTTACGTGAAATTCATGTGAATATTTTAACGTGAATTTTACGTGAAAAATGACGCACGTGAAATTCATGTGGATATATTCACGTGCATTTCACTGGAATAATTTTTCACGTGTTTACAGGAAATCTATATAAGGTACATTTGTCTGTGTAAGATGAACGAATTATATTGAGATGGACATTTTCTACAAGATGGTTAAGGTCATCACGACTACGTATCTGATAACACTAACAAGCAACTAAACCTTTACGAAGATTTCCCACTGAGGAAAATAGGTTTCAAAAATTCTTACACATATTTCATTACACCTGTATAGAGCACGAGTCATTTGTTACATAATTCATTGTTGCATCCAACATGAAAGGTGGCGATAGCAAACAGTGATCATTCTCATAACTCCTGTAAGCAATACAAAATAAAGAGTTGGACAAACAAGGACCCCTGGATATATCAAAGGTGGGATCAGGTGCCTAGGAGGAGTAAGCATCCCCTGTCGACCGGTCACACCCTCCGTGAGCCTTGTATCTTGATCAGGTAAACGGAGTTATCCGTAGTCAAAATCAGTGTGTCAAGAACGGCCTAATAATCGGTATGAATTACATCAGACAGCATTTTACCCATCCATAGGTTGCATTGGCAAACTAGATTGTTATAACGACCATAAAATTTGAGAAATGTTGACTTAAACGAGATTGTTGAAACCTCTGCACCATCAACTTGTTTGTCAGTAGCATGCCTCGATTTGAAAACATCCTTGGGTCAAAGAACAATACAACGAAAAAGACAAGTGTGTCAAACGAAGCATGAGAAAGGACAAACAGAGCTGGCTTGACAAGCTAGCAAGCGAGGCAGATACAGGAGGAACAAAGGAAATATGAAAGAGTATACGACATTACAAAGACCATCTGCAAAATAGGTGAAGTAGGAGCAAGGTGGTAGGAACACTACTGTGAAGTCTTTAACAGACCGGACCCACCAGAACTAGCGGATGTGGAAACTTTTAATGTAGACATCATAACTAGTGATAACTGTCCAACATCCAAAGAGGAAATCAGAAAAGCCATTAAAGATCTAGATAATGGAAAAGCCGCAAGAGTTGACAACATTACCGAACTCCTCCCGGCAGACACAAACCATCAGCAACACCAACACCGGAACTGAGAAGAAAAGTCTAGACTGAAGAAAAGGTGCCAACAGACTAGAGAAGAGGACTGATCATGAAGGTGATTTAACAAAGTGTGGGAACTGGAGAGGCATTATGCTCATACCAACAACAGCAAAGATAATGAGAAAGATCATAGTCAAACGGCTTGTAAAAGAAATAGACCAACACCTCAGAGACGAACAAGCAGCATTTAGAGTTGGAAGATGAACAACATAGCAGATATTTATAAGGAGGAATATATTAGATCAGGCCATGGAATGGACTTCCAACCTATATATACTTGTTTTATAGATTTGAAAATGCCTTTGACAACGTGCACCGAGACACACTGCGAAAGATCATAAAACACTACGACAAACCAGACACATTCATCAGATTGGTTCAATGTTTATATGATAACAGTGAGTGTGCAGTCAACACTGGAAGTGGAATATCAGAGTGGTTTATTTCAGGTTACATTTGATGTGAATTTTTTGAAAACGTACATAAATAAATTTCAGAAATGATTTTCCACAAGTGAATCCAATTGCAACCATTCAATTTAACACTAAATCGACGATAATTGTCTTCAGTTCAAATAATATATCCTTTCCCTGTCAAATGATAAACAATGACTTAAGCGCATACGTCACTCCCATTTTTTTTTAACGGCTCTCATCGAATGTAACTTGAAAAAAAAACGTACTGAAGCTCGACTGATTTCCCACATACTTTATGAAGACTTGAACAGAACAAGGGAATACGGAAGACCGAATATGAATAACGCTCTTGTTTCCACAGAAATTACATTTAAACAGACATCTTGATGTACATATATGTAGCAACAACGTCACTGATCGAAGTCATACCCAGGGCTTAGATCTGCCCATCCATTGCCTTTACAATGTTTATATAATTCGAGGAAAATAGAGTGAAATGTCTGAGTTATATCACACAAGTATTTCTTAATTAATCAATTTATAGAAAGTACTCAATGTAGTTCTTCAGCAGGAACGTTTTATGGCAGTGTCGTGTGATTTACTTACAGCAGTCGATTGGTTTTGTATTACTCTTAATCAAACAGAGAATGACGTTTACATTTAACCCAGTGTTTTGTCAATAATGAACCACGGTGACCATGAGTGGCCTTTCTATTTGACGTCAAGCTCGACTACTCACCAAAATTAAAAGCCGACACTATGTCCTAAATCTTCACATGACCCTTTCATTTGTTGCACCAATCCTTCAAGTATCTGTATAGTACCTTGTAGCAGGGATCATGTCGAAGAGGGTAGCCGTGGTGAGTTACGATATATTGCTAAATGATCAGCGAAAATATATATCAATATTAAGATTTACATAATTTTTTAATGCAAACTATTAGTCTGACCTCCAGTTTCTTTGCAACGATTTTGATGTTTCATGTGCTGCAGGGTTTTCTGATGTTTTCGTAGTGTTTTTAACATATGACATATAATGATGAAAAATCCACACAGCACATGTATGAAACATCGTTCAAAAATTCCTCAGAATGTAAGATTATTTTATGACAATTTGCAATAATTTTAGAATAAAATTGTATAATGTAGACAAGTAAACACACTCTCAGAATTCGAAGAAAATGGGGTGGTTTTTTTTTTACTTAAATCCTTATAAGATTATACTTTGTATTGACCGCATTAAATGGTCGATATTGCATAACGCATCAAGAGCAACCGTGGATTAAGTAATATGTAGATATCAAGGTTGTTTGTACATGTATTGTAGGGGTAAATAAACCTGATCCCACATCTGGTGTTTCCTAGAGTCCGTGTTTGCCGGCTTCTCAATATTGTAATCTTTTTGGGAATTATAAGATTGGTCCCTTTCGTTATCTTCGCTTTTGGATTAACACATTTAGACCAGTGGGGTGATACATTATTTCATCTTTTAAAATTCAAACTGGTATACTGCATTTCGATCGCTTGCTCTAGTAGATTCATTATCATATAGGGGGTCAGCTGCTGCTGTGCATACTCATACGTTACTACGGAATTTATCAATGATCCGTATGAACTTTAATACGACAGTTTTTAAAGTCCTTTTATGTGTATTTAACTCATTGATTGCTGTTCAAATCTAGATAAACATTTACATTTACCAATGTTCAGTTACTGGTTATGGTGACCCACTAGGTCCATTTGCGAAAGTGCATTAGCGTATTGCCACATAACACGCCGTCGTGCTAGCACAGGTTTTATTTCACGACATACTATTTCATTTTTACAAAAGAGTACTTTCGGGGTTACGTACTTTTTTGTTTGACAGCATATCATTATAAAAATTAAGTTAAGTAACAAACTTCATGTATGGATCAAAGGTGAATATAACGAACAGTGATTAATCTCATAACACCCACAAGGAATACAAAATAAAGAGATGGACCAACACGAACTCTTGGACACACCAGAGGTGGGAACAGGTGCCTAGGAGGAGTGAACATCCCAGGGCAGTCACACCCGCCATGAGCCAATAAGATAAATCGTACGTTAAATCAAATTTACCACAGTGACTATATCGAACTTGAATGAATCGCTGTTTAGGAATACAAAAATTACGTGCAGGAGTCCGGAGCAATACAATAATGATATGATTTGAAAATACAAGGCCAAAACGACGTTATTTGAGTTGTGCTTGAATTGCTGTTTTAAAAAACAGAAATATGTGAAAAGATTCAATAATGGTACAAAACCCATACAATCTGGTTGTATCATGGAAACAATGGAAGATTCCGTTATTTCTATAACCTTCATAATACAAACAAGCTCAACAGTTTTTTCGTTCAATATAAATCTATTCAAATTTCTAAACTCTTAAATAAAACTGCGTAAAACTTGTAAAAATAATTATCTTCAAGGAGGAATAAGACAGCAGGTAAAAATCTTATATGGATGGAAAGTAGAAGACATGTACAAATATTTTGAAAAGTTTCAAATTTACCTTATTTTGCGGGGAAAAAATGCAGTTTCGGTATAACGTAATCTGAAGTAAAAAAAAAAAAACAAAAAAAAAACAAAAAAAAACAACTCCCTAATGTTTTCGAACGCATGAACAACCTCCTGAACTCCCAATCATTGTGATTTGAAATCAATATACATGTATTGCTGATATCTATATTTTCCTTCAAGTTTCAAAAAGAAGCCATCACAATGAAGTAGTATTTCTCCTTAATCATAATGTCCGTTATGGAGTACCGTATTACCTGAACAAGGTAAACGTAGGTAACATGTTCTAAATCTTTACACAACGCTTACCTCGGTATTGGTAACTGTGAAGTATAGATTAGTCTTTGTCGCAAGTATCATGTCGAGGAAGGTAGCCGTGGTAAGTGTAAAAAATATATATTCCTAAATATGTGAAAACTTATATCTCACGTTTTGAATGCGGTCATCGAAAAATCTTATTTTATAAAATCCTACGTTATCCAGCTATTTAAAAAAAAACTTGGTTATGATATTTCAGGGTATTCTTATCTTCTTCCAGCTTTTTAACAATTTCGAAATCCGTGTTCTGGAACAATCTGTATAATATATGAAATATCAACAACGATCGCTAAAATTAATTAAAGTTGTCAGAAGATTTTAACAACGGTCTATTGTAAAGTTGTAAAGTCTAACCTTAAGATGGAAAATTATCTCATAATTTTCATACGTAAGCAAACTGTCAGTGTTCATATACAATACCATGTTCAACGGAAATTCAAATAGGGTTACTCTAGATATATATGGTTGGTAATAAAAACAATGGAAAATCTTCAACTGACACGCTAGTTAATTGTAACCAGCTTGACGATTCCTTCATAGCTAAATTGGAATTGCAAAATATCAAATGATAAATGATGATTGCAAAATTGTATTTCCTACTTGTTAACTAATACATGTGGATTGGAAATTACTGTCTGTTAATTTGAAATCGTTTTATTCCAAAATAAGCTTTTCAATAGTCAACATAAACTAAACATATAGGACGATGTATATCGTTTATACTTGATTGGTAACGTTTAACAGACAGAGGGGTGGGGATTTGTAAAAGCCCGTATCTCGATATTTTTCTAGTGATGATGTGTACGTTAATGAATGACGAATCAATGTCACTACAATCATGAATTTGTACATAATGTCCGCAATCAGAATCTTTCGTGAAAAGTAATCTGAATGAGCATTATACATGTAGTAACTGTAATTTAGAAAATTAGCAATCCGCAAAATCAACTATAGCAATGATCACACAACGTGTGAAAGAGAGTATTTAGCAATATTTGAACTTCTCAACATACCATACCATGGGAATATTACTAATTTGACAAAATGACTTTACCTATAGACTTCCCGATGGATACAAATTGACAGACATAACTCGCATATACTGACTAAGAAAATAAATACAAAATATACCAAAATCATTTCTTTCAACTGATTCGATATGCTAGAGCTAGGGCTTGTTCTGCGTATGGTTAGTTTTTAAATCGATGCTACTGATGGTGCAGGGTTTTCAACAGTCTCATTTAAAGTCAGCATTTTGCAAATATCTTCGTTATAACGATTTAGTTTGCCAATACAACCTATCATTGGGTCAAATGCTGTCTGACGTGTTTCATACCGATTGTTAGGCCGTTCTTGGCACACCGATTTTGACTACAGATAACAACATTTACCTGATCAAGATATTGGGCTCACGGCGGGTGTGACCGGTCGACAGGGAATGCTTCCTCCTCCTGGGCACCTGATTCCACCTCTGGTATATCCAATGGTCCGTGTTTGCCCAACTATCTTTTTTGCATTACTTATAGGAGTTACGAGATTGAACACTGTCCGTTATCTTCACCTATCGTATAAAGAATGAAGGTATCATCAACGTATATCAACATTGGAATCATGGGCTGTACATATATCAGCTACGTCCGTGATTGTTTATAGCTACATGTAGGTCTCCCAAATAGTAATACAAAACAACCTCAGCAAATAGTAATACAAAACAACCTCAGCAAATAGTAATACGAAACAACCTCAGCAAATAGTAATACAAAACAACCTCAGCAAATAGTAATACAAAACAACCTCAGCAAATAGTAATAAAAAACAACCTCAGCAAATAGTAATAAAAAACAACCTCAGCAAACAGTAATACAAAACAACCTCAGCAAATAGAAATACAAAACAACCGTTTATTCTTCATAATTTGTTAAATATTTGTTTTTATCATGAGGGTATAAGGTCGGAGCTCTTATTGGAAAATGCATTGCAGTAGAAAAGCATAAGTATAGCACGACTGCATTTGCTAAATGTAGATACCTGTATATAATTATATAGACTGTCACTAACTTTTTCAGGTGACGGGATCTAATAAGGGGATAGGTTACGCCATTGTCCGAGGACTGTGTAAACAGTTTGACGGGGATGTGTACCTCACTGCTAGAAAGGAGGAGTTAGGTCAAGAGGCCATCAAGAGCTTAAACTCGGAAGGATTGTCTCCAAAGTTCCACCAGCTTGACATCACCGACCAAGCTAGCATTGATCGTCTCAGAGATTTTCTGAAGAGCAATTATGGAGGTTTGGACATACTCGTGAACAATGCTGGAATGGCTTACAAACAATCATCAACAGCTTCATTTGCAGAACAAGCTGAGGTTACGAACAACACGAATTACTTTGGAACTCTCGCTGTTTGTGAAGCTATATTTCCTCTTCTCAGACCGCATGCAAGGGTTGTCAACGTGTCAAGTATGGTCAGTACATTCGCAATTAAGAAATGCAGCAATGAGGTCAAAGAAAAATTCCTCAACACCAAACTAACGACTAAGGAACTGTCAGGTTTGATGAAAGATTTTATCCAGGCAGCAAAGAACGGAAATCATACGAGTAAAGGGTATCCAGATAGCGCTTATGGTATGTCAAAGGTTGGTGTGTCAGTCTTGTCTGAAATTCAGCACCGTCAGCTTTCAGCGGACCCCAGAGAAGACGTTATCGTTAATGCCTGCTGTCCAGGTTACGTCGATACGGATATGACATCACACAAAGGTCGTAAGACTATCGACCAAGGCGCTGATACGCCCATTTATTTGGCACTACTTCCGCCAGGAAGCAAGAGTCCAGCGGGAAATTTCTTGTCAGAAAGGAAGATTAAGAACTGGAGTGAATAGTGTTCCCCATTGATTACAATGTATGACTATTAAATCATGCAATCAATTCTGAATATGAACTCTCTTGGTTAACGTCTCTCACAAAATTGTTTCACTCATATGAATTTTAAATAAATTGCAAACCTGTTTTCCCTAATCAATGTACAAGATAAGAAACTGAGAAAATCTCAGCAATCCTTTAAAGGAAGTTACAAAATTTTAAAAAGGGTAAACAAGGACCCCTGGGGAAACAAGAGGTGGGGTTGTGTTTATGAGGAGTAAGCATTTCTTGTTAACCGATCACACTCACCGTGAGCCCTCTATCTTGATCAGGTAAACGGAGTAGTCCATAGTCAAAATCAGCACGTAAAGAACGGTCCAACAATTTATACGAAACACGTCAAACAGCTTTCGACCAAGTGATTGATTTTATTTCCAATTTAAATCATTGTAACGACCATATATATTGCAAAATTCTGACTTTAAACAAAACTGTTTAAACCGCTGTTAATTGAATTTATTTGTTAGTAACATGTCTCGAATTAGATATTGATCATACGCAGAACAAACTCTTGTGTATCAAATCAAATGAGAGACATAAACACCACATGCAGCTGATAATGGAATATTGCTACACAAATATGGGAAATTGACGATGGAGAAGCTGAAGTCATCCCGTCTGTAATTATTTTGTGCTGTTAGTCTGCCGTTGATATCTATGTTCAATACAGATATGGAAGACTGTGGTGTCTTTCATTTCAAGTTTACTGGGATATATCATATCGACACATGAATGAAAATGGGCATTGTTAATATATAAAACGTCGTTGATAAATCTGTAACCATACAGTAATGATCAATGAGAAAGAAACATAAAGGACATTTAACATTGCCTGTGTTTTTTAATATCAAAGGACGTTGCTCATGTGAAAATCATATCCATAGCACGTGCAAACTCTTGTAATATTTCCTGGATGAGATTAACAAATTAGTAGACAAGCTTGTGGAATCGATGTACATTTCACCTATTAGATGTGAGTGTCAGCTAAATGGGTTTTTCTGATCTGGTGAAGCATGTTGAAATAGTCCAAATGATGATTGTAAGTGTTTTTGAATGGATTCTTCTTGTTGTTAATTAAATAATACAACCATTGGTATAAATTCATTTGAATCAGCGATTACAGTGCATTGTCATGCTAACAATAACATAATCAATGAATCGTAAAGAAAAATAGTGGATGCAAAATATTACAAAATTACAATTACCCGAACACATTTCTTATGAAAGATACATGTAATCATTTCTAACGGTTTGCTTTGATCATTCACAGAAAGATACAATACTAAAATTTGTATAGCGCCCTACTGAATGTCTAATATCTAAAGCGCTTCATATTAAAAGCATACAATGATGAGTACAAAAATGTCCTACATTAAAGTAGTATCATGTGCTGGTAAAAGTATGACTGTCCTTAAACTATTTTGTAAAAGTCTGATTGTCCTTAAACTATTCTGTAAAAGTCAGACTGTCCTTAAACTATTCTGTAAAAGTAAAAATTGTCATTTTCGGTGAAACAATGAAAGCAATATTAAAGAAATGAGTCTTGTGATGTTGAATTTTCGAAGCACCTGTTTCCATAAGTCTTAGTACGAGTCCGGGGAACGTTCAGAAGCATCTAGTTTTTCCATTGCAAGTTTTTAGGCGGACAATATGGGATAATGACTTCAGTGGGTCCTATTCTGTGAACTGTTAGTAAGCGTACACAAGAACTTGATATTTCATACGGTGTTGAACCGGAAGCCAATGAAAGTTAATCAGCACCTATGTGATGTGTTCATTCTTTTTAGTTCGAGTGACTATTCTTGCCGCTGTACTTTTTAGTACGAGTGACTATTCTCGCCGCTGTACTTTTTAGTACGAGTGGCTATTCTCGCCGCCGTACTTTTTAGTACTAGTGACTATTCTCGCCGCTGTACTTTGCACATGTTGCAGTTTGTTCGTGGCATTATTTGGCAAGCTGAGTAGCAACATGTTGGCATAGTCTAGTCTTTAAGTTACCAAAGAATAAATCAGCATTTTGCAAGTCGCTTCGTCTATAACGTGTCCAATCCTTCCGATATTTAGTATTTGAAAGAAGCATGACTTTGCCACAGTAGACACATACCGATCCATACTGAAGGTTACATCAAAGTACAAGCTCTTGACTAACGAAACAGACTTCATGACACATCCATTGAAGATTAAGCTAATACCGGTCAGGTCACGTGCACTATTTTGGGGTGAACACGATAAGCTCCGTCTTGTATGGCTTAATTTCAACATGTTTGAGGACTTCGCTGACTTCGCTGATATCTGACAAACAAAATCAGACACTCATTTTGAAATTGTTCCAGTTATCAAACGGTTTGATCACTATGAAAAACTTATACGGTACCAATTTTGATGCACCAGATGCGCATTTCAACAAATAATGTCTCTTCGGTGATGCTCAAGCCGAAATTTTGGAAATCTGTAATAACAATAAATTTGTAAGAACTAAAAGAAAAAACAGAATACCAAAGACTGGAGTACTATGTAGACTTGCTTGTGGTCGGTGTAGCAATGAAAAGACATATTATGTCTCCAGCATATATCACCGATGAGTTATGTAAACATGCAGTACAATTTTGGTCCCAAGACCGAACCCTAAGGCATGCCGATCGCTGTAGCTTTTTGTCTAACGTAACATCCCGATCGCGACACATATTCTTATCACTGAAATATGACTTGATCCAAGAAAGCGCGCCCATTATAACCAGTGCATGTTCCAGTCGACGCATCTGTATCGGGTGATCGGTCATACTGAAGGCTGCCGAAAGATTGAGCATACAAGAACAATTGTTGTCAAGAGCCGCAGCGATATCATAATGGACACTTAATAAGGCGGTTTCGGTTGAATTATTATCATTATTATTTTATTCATTTACAAAGCGCAAAATTACATATAGTTTCTATGCGCTGTACAATGTTTGTGCTAATAATCAATGACAATATACCAATAAAGGATCTGCAAGAGCTATAATGTAAATGATAAAACAATAGAAAAACTTTAAAGAAAACATGGTAGTAAGACGACAAGGTGATTAACTTTGAGTAGGCAAGATAAAACTGACACACAGGAAATTGCATTCATATACTGGATCAAAGTTCAGTTTGTAAGAGATTGCACATGGAATCCTTGATATTGCACTGAATTTTACATTCACAGGGCATATTCACACTTGAACAAGAGTGTTTTAGGTTCTTGCGGAATGCTCCATGTGCTTCAAGCTCTCGAAGTTCCAATGGCAGTTTATTCCACAATTGTGCACCTAGTGTTTTATGGCTCTTTTTTATGATTTCTTCACTACTAGTTTCCATTAGTCAGATTATGATCTCAAGGTCCTATGTAGCTGGTAAACAACTCTCTCGTGTATGCTGGTGCTGAGAGAGTATATAGTGATTTATTCATGGTTGTTAGCACTTTAAACACAACACGTTGCTTTATAGGCAGCCAGTGTAGTTTTTGAAGTACCGACGAAATATGTTGTCTGTAACATGTTCTTGTGAGACAACGGGCAGCGTTGTTCTGAGCCACTTGTAGTCGGTGCATGGGGCGATCTGTAATGCCAAGCAAGAGGGCATTGTGATAGTCAATGTGGGATATGATTGTTGCATTGATGACCGTCGCACATGCTTCCTGGGTGAGATGGTGTTTCACCTACGAGACTCTCCTGATGCTGAAGTACATCTTCCTTATCGCGGAACTGACTTGTATTTCCATTGATAAGGTGGTGTCCAGGGCAGCACTGAGGTTTTAACAGTAGACTTAGGTGTCAGTATTACCTCATCAATCTTCAGACGGATATCCTTCACAAGGCACTGGTTGTGGGCACTAGCAACCACTATTATCTCAGTATTTTCATCATTTAGTTTGAGTTTGTTCACAGTCATCCAGGTTCGGACACTCGCTATGCACTCCTCCATAATGTTGACTTGATAGGTACGCATGGCAGTGTTGTTGGGGGTTTTTTTTTGCACTCAAACGACTGTAAAGTTGAGTGTCATCCCATGACAGTTTCTGGCATACTGGTTGATAACTCTCCTGAGTGGGAGAAGGTACACCAGGAAAGTGAAGGGGACCGGGAACAGACCCTTGAGGCACTCCGATGGACAGTGGTACATCTGAGGACACACTGGTGTTGATCTTCACCGCTTGGATGCGGTCACTCAGGTAAGTCAAGAAAAACCAGGAGCATAGAGTCACCTTCATCCAGTACTGCTTCTACGTCTGCTTTTATTCGCAGGATGGCTGTCTCAATCCTGGTACCGGTTTTATAAGCTGACTGCTGATCATCCTGTAGACCATTCCTGGTGATATGACTATCAAGCTGCTGTGCAACAACACACTCAATGACCTTGCTGATGAATGGGATATTTGAGACTGGTCTATAGTTACTAAAAGTTCTCATATCGAGTCCAGGCTTTTTCAGACGTGGTGTAACAAGTGCACGTTTCAGCTCATTTGGAAAGACCCCGGTTGAAAGTGATTTACTCACCAGCTCAGTAATGGTGGGCAGCACCACAGAGAGAACAATGCTGTTCTTCAAGAGGGCAGTGGGGATGGCATCCAGTGGGCAGGTCTTATTAACACAACTCCTGATGACCTTGTCCACTTCTTTCTGCGTTTGGACCTGGAAGGAACCAATATGAGGCACTGGTCTGTCCAGGTCTGGAGAAGCTGTATTGTCATGGAGATCTGAGGCATCGAAACCCTGTCTGATCATTTGAACTTTGCTGTAGAAGAACTGTACAAAATCTGCATTATAATTCACCAGACTGCTAATAATTCTGAAAGTCTCCTTACTGTCCGCTGTGGTGAGCTTTTCCTGATAATAGCTGGTCTTGGAGGAGTTGATCATATGCACCATACATGTAGCTTGAGTCTGCTCTGCAAGCATCTGTCTATGTACCTCCAGGCCTGAGCTTATGGCTTTACGCTCCAACTTTCTTCTCCGTTGCCTGGCTTCATGGATTGATTCATTGTACCACGGTTTGAGGGAGATGCCTTTGATGGTGATGGTTCGAAGGGGTGTTATGTTGTCCAGAACCTCTTTTGATTTGGAATAGAAATCTGACAGCAGATCGTTGACATTGCGCTTCAATTGCCTAGCTAGCCGAAGTTTGTTTGCCAGGTGTAATGGAGAGGTATGGAGTTGGCATGTAATAGCATAATGGTCTGATATCCCCATATCAATCACAAAGATTGACTTCACTAGTGAGTACATAGGGTCATCCCTTGTGCACCTGTGCAATTGGCTGACTGTCTGGAGTCATGCAAAAGGTTAGATTCCACATGTTTTTCAAGACGTATAGCAACTATCTTCTCAAGAACTTTCAAAACGACTGACAGGTCTATCGTTTTTAGTACTTCTTTGTCCAGGTTTGTTTCACTACTGTGTGTTTTAAGTTCAACGGGGCATCTGCATCCTCTAGTGATCTGTTCACTATACACACTGTAGATATGACTCGAGGCAATATAATGTGTGAGCACTCCTTGACAAAACTAGTCTGTTAATAGACCAAGATCGCAAGATTGCACGGATACCTTCATAACGAATTTCGTTCTCTCTAACCGGTGCAAGAACACTATGAGTATGTCCATTAAAACTAACATATGTGCTGTATGTGGTGCTAGAATCTTGATTATTGGACAAGTAATACCTTATAATATCAATCTCTCCATGGAAGAAGTAACAAAATTTGTTTGCAAGCACTACGTTGCTATCAAAGTTTAACAATATGAGTTCGTTTAAGTCGTCCAACAAATATCTAGTTAAAGACATAAGTCGCTTGGGGTAGTAACTAAGTCCCGCGACCTTATCTTGATAGTACTGCTTTTTTGCATCAAGTGTGTTAGATCGGTGACTGACTTCCATTTCAATTTGTAAGCTTTGATCTGCGGCACCATCTTTCTGCTCTCCGACATTCTCTCTTGGAAGCGTGTAATCCATCTGTATACCATGGACTGTTGGAACGCAGAACAATTTCCTTTGTGATCAAAGGTGCGTGTTTGTCAATGATTTCAAGAATATCTAAATCATACGCATCAGCCTGTTTGTTTGTTGTGCCGTTCACATCGCGTAATGGCATTCGCAAGTCACATATGAAATCGCTCATAACAATTTTGTTATATCTCCGAAATGAAAGATTTTAGCATCCTTTGTGGTTTTCGTAAGATTATTTTCACAGTGTATGGCAGAATGATTACAAATAGTTGATCTTCTATAGTCGGTGGAGAATATTACAGCGAACCACTTTCCCGCGTAATAAGGACATTCAGTGTATGTCCTCGAATATGCGTAGATCCGCGGAAATTTTTAAATAAGCCATGCGCTTCAGGAGAACTCGGAAATGTCTTGGCGTCACCGTCTTCCGGATTACCTACATGTAGGTGGAAGTTCGGGTTATCTATTATCATCAAGTTATTGGGTAGAAATGCGAGCCGATCAAAGAGTCGCGACCATTCCACGAAAAATACAAAGGTCCGAAGCTCGTTGCTGTTTTGATGGTGGTGGACGGTAAATAACGCAAAGTAGGAAACCGATATAATTATTTTCTCAGCACATTCCATAGGTTCAAAGTCATTCTCTATCCAGAGTTCCGTGCGCTACTTGCACACGCCCTCTGGTGAGAGAATGGTTCAAAGTGTGTGCACGTGATATTCCACGCCAATCCCTTTACTATTGAAAGGGATGGTAATGCCGATGTACCTGTGACAACTGTCGCTAGTGCTCAGAGTTCCTCTAAAAATAGAATTACTTAGCGATAGCCCTGCTGATTGACGCTCGAATAATTAAACCCTTAGGTAGTTGTAAACATTTTATATGGATGTAATCAGCAATTCAAATGAAGAATGGTGATGGGGAAAAAAACCCAATTATGATTATGAAATATCTATCATTATCAAGAAATGATTAACAAAAATTTTAAACTTGCATGCTTTGCTTCAGCAAGAACAATGTATATACACTGTACATAAACAATGCATGTGTGTGCCTATTGTTTATTTCACGGACGGTGGCGCAGCTTGGGGATTCGAGGTAAATTGTCCTTGTTTTGGCGTCTCAATTTCGAAACCAATGAATCAATATTTTTTTTAAATGTTTGATTGTACACAAAGAGATTGGTTCCCAAAGATTTTTTCACGCAAGTTATATAACTGGGTTTTTCAAAAAACGAATTGATCTTCTAAGTAAGTTGCTTATAAATTTATCGATATTCTAAAATTTAAAATTGATACTTCTTAGTTAAAACTTACTAATTCATAATTACTAAGAATCTGAACTGAAAATTATCAGGTGCCCTACCATTGATCTACATGTATAATCTGGACGGGTAGCTGAATACAGTTGATACATATCCCCCCTCATTTTTTCTTGGGACCCAAAGATAACCAGACCCTCTCCACGCAGACGTTTACATGTGTCAAGTCCAGGGATAGATCGCAACATTAAATGAATCGAAAAACTAGAAAACACATCTGACAATATCGGGGTTCCATTCCGGGATCCCTGGATTCCCAGGCAGGTGTTTCACTAAGTACCAACTGAAGTATTAATATCCTGTCACTGCCGACCAAACTGATGTGACCATGTTACGTTTTCGTGATCTCAACTGCTTTCATCATCAAGCAGTTCAAAATCAGGGGCGGATCCAGGAATTGCGACTACGGGGGGCGCTACTTTATGAGGCAGTGGGTCCAGGACAAAGCCCTGGTGGGGGTCCAGGGGGTAAAGCCCCGGGATGCTCCTGGATTTTACATATTTTATGGGGCTTGAAATATTTCTCCTATTTAGTCATTTGTACTATTTTCTATCATTTTGATAAGGTGAAATTAATAAAATGACCCAAATTTTAAGGGGGTTTTGGAAAAAAATTAAATTCTCCCAATAAAGTAATTCAAGAAATCAAAAGATTTTGTCATTTATTTCTCTGGAAGTGGAAGAAATTATTGCTTCTTTTATCGTTTAGAACATTTTCCGAAACAAGATACCGCGATTTACCTTAAATTTGTAAATTTTAGGGGGCGGGGGGGGGGGGCGCCGGCTGCGCACCCCTCTAAATCCGCCACTGACAATCTAATCAAAAACTTAAATAAGATATTGTGGATCCGGTAACGATAGTGAATCCTAAACATAAAAAGTTGAAGGTACATGTAACGATCAATCTCATAATTCCTATGAATGACAAAACTACGAGTCGAGCAAACCACGGGGCCCTGGAAATACCAGAAGTGAAATCAGGTACCTTGGAGGAGTAAGTGCCCCCTGTCGAGCTGACACACCCGCCATGAGCCCTGTATCTTGTTTGGGTAAACGAATTAATCCGTAGTCAAAACTCGGTGTGTAAAGAACGGCCTCAATTTGTATGAAACATGTCAGCCAATGCAAAAGAGAGTATATCACAGCATGGTGATGGCTATAATACTACACTAGCTTAAGTAAAATTTTACAACGTATGGCTTCAGAAAAAACCTATCACCACGGGCGTATTATGATTGTACCGTTTCCGGTATCCTTGCTACCTAATTTTACACTGCTCTTTTGTTGCAGGTATTTGTGATTATATCGATGTAAATATATCACGTTCATAATTTGTTATGGAAGGAAATAAAGTAAATATCTTAATTAATTAGCTAGCTAATAGAAAGTACACCCATTGCCTCTTCTACGTACGGTTTATAAAGGATCCCTAGGAACGATTTAATTTGCATACAAGTAAAATTATCTTTTATGGCCATCTGCCAAAGTGTAATATTTACAATTTTTACACAATTTTGTTTTTGAAAAAGACTTCACAACTCTGTATGAATTAAAGGAATAAATGTTAAACTTGATTTTATCATGTGGTGTAATAATATGAACATGTGTAACTCTGTGTACAAACACAGCTATTATTTAAAGTTCCTAAATTTATTCAAGTCCGAATATCAACACATTTTACAAACATGAATTTCACAAATAGAAAAGTTCGCAAAGAAAAAGTTAAACTTAATTTCACAAAGAATTTTGGTAAATTAATCTCATGCAAACTCACACAAGTCTCAACGTTGACAGATCCGCCTACTTGCATTTTTAAATTGACCAATGGAATAAACTAAAGAAAGTTGTAAATTCAGGGGAAAGCTCTATCGTGAAATTAATTTAAAACAGTAAAAAGAGTGAGTGATGAGCATAACCAAATCAAAGAAAATATGATCCTGAGATCTTACCATAAGTTTGATAGATTATAAAAACCAATTACATGTACCACTATCTGTAGTGAAACAGGAAAGAGGTGTCGGAGTTAAGAATTACGAACACGTGTGAAATAGTGCTCCCTCGAGATCAAACATGAAGTAAAACAATTAATTTTAAATTATGGATTTGTAAACACTTAATCCAAAAGTAAAGGAAATTCACAATTATAAATCACAAATGATAATGCTTTATCATTGATAAACCCTATATCAAACGCATATACATGACAGGGGATTATAGAAATAACGGATTTATAAACCCTATAACAAACGCATACATGACAGGGGATTATAGAAATAACGGATTTATAAACCCTATATCAAACGCATATACATGACAGGGGATTATAGAAATAACGGATTTATAAACCCTATATCAAACGCATACATGACAGGGGATTATAGAAATAACGGATTTATAAACCCTATAACAAACGCATACATGACAGGGGATTATAGAAATAACGGATTTATAAACCCTATAACAAACGCATATACATGACAGGGGATTATAGAAATAACGGATTTATAAACCCTATATCAAACGCATACATGACAGGGGATTATAGAAATAACGGATTTATAAACCCTATAACAAACGCATATACATGACAGGGGATTATAGAAATAACGGATTTATAAACCCTATATCAAACGCATATACATGACAGGGGATTATAGAAATAACGGATTTATAAACCCTATAACAAACGCATATACATGACAGGGGATTATAGAAATAACGGATTTATAAACCCTATAACAAACGCATACATGACAGGGGATTATAGAAATAACGGATTTATAAACCCTATAACAAACGCATATACATGACAGGGGATTATACGAGAAATAACGGAATCTTCCATTGTTTCTATGATATTCATCATAATGCACATGAATTTTGTTATCCGACTTGCTTTCATGTCAAACAAAACAGGTATGCTGTCTCGAAAGAACTATTTATTAACGTTGATTGGTTGGATATTGTTTGACGTCCTTCTCGAGAATATTTCACTCATAGGGAGACGTCACCACTGCCGGTGAAGGGCTGCAAAGTTTAGGCCTATGCTCGGCGCTTATGGCCATTGAGCAGGGAGGGATCTTTATCGTACCACACCTGCTGTGACGCGGGACCTCGGTTTTTGCGGTCTCATCCGAAGGACCGTCCCATTTAGTCGCCTCTTACGACAAGCAAGGAGGTACTGAGGACCTATTCTAACCCGGAATCCCATGGGACTATTAACGTTGAAGCCTTTCTGTGATAATGCGCTAATGCTTTTGAATCATAGTGTCCATACTGGAGTACCGTAGCATGTCCTAAATCTCCACACGGCGGCTAACCTCGGTATCGGTAACTGTGAAGTATAGATTAGTCTTTGTTGCAAGTATTATGTCGAAGAAAGTAGCCGTGGTAAGTCACAAACCATCAAATACTACCTGAATCAAACATAAGTTATATCTATTAAATGCGATGATCGATAAATTTAATTTGTAAAATCAAGTTAATTTTTTTTTTTTTATATTAAATCAGTACGTGTATACTATCTATTCAAGATCTACATGCATTACTGTATTCGGGTCCGAGTCATACAATATTAGTATAAAATTTTGGGTTGAAAAAAAGCCTTATGTATAATTAGCTGGTGTACCACGGTGTTCCATATCGATAAACATGTTATTGTGTAGATATGGAACACCATCCAGAACATTAATAGTAAATATTCCTTTGTATCAACATATCCAATGTTTTTCAATATCTTAACCTACATTCCTCATGAATTTGAACCAATGTGCGTGTGAATCTCGTCAGATATAGTAGGACTATTCCAACGGCTGAGATTGATTGATCGATTGATTTTTTTTCCGCCACACTCAGCAATTTTTCAGTTATATGGTGGTGCCCAGTTTTTATTGGTGGAAGAGAGAAGCCAGATACAATGTACCTGGAAAGAGACCACCGACCTTCTGAAAGTAAACTGGGAAACTTTCTCACTTACCGGCGCGAGCGGGATTGGAACCCGCGCCGACATTTATACTTGACAGATTGAAAGCTCATATCTCGATGTTTTTCTAGTGATAATGTGTACCTCAATGACGAATCAATGTCACTACTATCATGAATTTGTACATAATTTGTACATAATGTCCGCAATCAGAATCTTACGTGAAACATAAGATGTAGACGAATTAAAATTTTAGGTAGCGATTTTTTGGATACCGGATTCCCCCCTTGTAAAAATAAAGAAAGAGAAAGGGTCAATTTGTGACGAGCCCCTGTGGGTACTTCAATATAATCATACTTTTCTCTGAACATCACTCATAACATTGTCTTAAGTTGCATACCACTTTGTTTTTAAGTGTTGTAATTCCGCGTTCTTGGTATCCAAATTCCACGTTCTTAGTATCCAAATTCCGCGTTCTTAGTATCCAAATTCCGCGTTCTTAGTATCCAAATTCCGCCTTCTTAATATCCAAATTCCACGTTCTTAGTATCCAAATTCCGCGTTCTTAATATCCAAATTCCGCGTTCTTAGTACCCAAATTTCACGTTCTTAGTATCCAAATTCCGCGTTCTTACTATCCAAATTCCACGTTCTTAGTATCCAAATTCCGCGTTCTTAGTATCCAAATTCCGCGTTCTTAGTATCTTTCACTTTAGATAACCCACGGTCCTTTGCGCCCAATTTCCTTCTCCCTTGTTATAAAAAATAATAAATTACGAGATAAAAAGGCTAATTCAAATGTAACTAATTACATATTGATGGAAGTACATAAAGAGAAACACAATCGCACCTCGCTCTCCTTCAGTTGATACTGGCGAGTAAAGTATAAAAAAAACCCCGTTGATTTCTCAGAAAAACGGTTGTGTACATTGAATATGCACTTACACCACTCTAAATTTAGGCAGAACAAAGCAGTTTACAGTGGCGGATCTAGACCTTACGGGGGGGGGGGGGGTTGAGGGCCGAAGGGGGAGGGCATGGGAGGGGCTTAATCCCCTCCCATTGGGGGCCCTCCACGAGAAAATTTTAAAAAGATTGATTTAAAATGGTGCATTTTAATGCATTTTCGACTGAAAATCTTGTTCCTTTTTCCTTTCATTTATTGTCACCACATCCTTTATAGGTTCGGGTGTGATAAAAAAATAAAAAGAAGGGGGGTCCGAACCCCCATCCCCCCCTCCCCCCAAAAAACCTAAATCCGCCACTGGATTATAACTAAGATTATTGTTCAGTTAATTTCTGTTGTATGTGAACATCGCATACGATTGCTGAGAGTGAATATTATGTACTTATCCCAAACGGCATCTTAAATCTTTGACCCGTTTCCTAGTATCGGAATACCCGGCGTGAGTATTCTGAATGAGCAGTATACATGTAGCAACCGTAATTGAACAATAAGCAATATGTATATAGCAACTAGTAATGATCAAACGACATTTGAAAGAGAGCATTTAGCAATTTCAAGAAGTTCAACTCATCTCGATGTATTTAAACTCCTCAACACCATGGAAATATTGATCATGGTGACACAAGATCATTTTTATGCAAAACATAAAATCGGCCGCTAAAATTCTAAGTATTCTAATCTAGTTCCGTAGAAACACACAGAAATTGAAATGAAATATCCTAATATTTGATATTGAGGAAACAAAATTAAGAAACAATTTATTTTGAATACTCACTTTTTAAACAAAGCTTAAATACATACATTATCATTTATGTATGATCACTTTTAAAAGATTTTTTTAAATTACATTATATACATGTATGTAGGTGAAGATAACGAACAGTGATCAATCTCATAACTCCTATAAGCAATACAAAATAGATAGTTGGGCAAACACGGACCCCTAGACACACCAGAGGTGGGAACAGGTGCCTAGGAGAAATAAGCATCCTCTGTCGACCGGTCACAACCACCATGAGTCCTATATCTTGATCAGGTAAACGGATTTATCCGTAGTCAAAATCAGTGTACCAAGAACGGTTTAGCAATCGGTATGAAACATGTCAGACAGCATTTGACATAATGATATAGGTTGTATTGGCTAACTAGATCGTTATAACGACCATAGAATTTGTGAAATGCTTACTTTAAACGAGACTGTTGAAACCCCTGTACCATCAACTTGTTTGTCAGTAGCTTGTTTCGAGTTAAAAACTGATTATACGCAGAACAAGCTCTTGCGTATCGAATCAGTTGAGATATATAAACACCATGATTATGCAGGTGATAATGGAATATTGCTACATAAATATGGGAATTGACGATGGAGAAGCTGAAATCATCCCGTTTGTCATAGAGTTGGGTTGTTAGTTTGCCGTTAATATCTACTTATAAGATATCTAAGTATGACGCAGAAGTGGACGACTCTGTTATGTCTTTTATTTCGAGCTCACAGGGATACATCGAATCGACATATGAATGAAAGTTATTAATGTTAATAGATAAAACGTCGATATATCTAAATGTCGAATTGAAGGCCACAGCAAGAGATTTTTCTTCTCAAGTAGAAGTTTTTGAATAAATTTTGCTTCATATGAATATTTTAAAAAGGGGCACAATTCGTGCCCATGGGCATTCCAAGAGACTGTTGGAAGACCTGATCACCAAAGACCATGAATATATTTTCAATGGGGAACTCTAGCATATTTTTATTTCAATTTTAGAGTACTTGTGCGTGGAATCAGAGTGGCGTTTAACAGAGTAATTTTTTGGATGACTGATCACTAGATATGAATATTTGCGTTTTCCATTTTTGTTAACGAAGCAACTGTCTATGATGTCAAATTGTCTAGTCTTTGATTTATCGTGATGAATGGTCATGTAAAGTGTTGAAAAGTCATAGGTTTTGATGTTGTTGGTTTGAGAAAAGTTTTCGATTTCAAGTTTACTAAAAGTTCTTTAGAATTTTTTAGAATCCAAATTTGACTTACACCACTTCTGGCATATGTACATGTTGTCACACAGTAAGTTTGAGTTTCTCCTTTACCCCTGTTAATATTTTCGTGAGAAGCAAAGATAAGGGTTTGGTAGAGCACTTCCTGGATTCAGTAATGTGTCGTTGTTTGTAAGGGTTTATGTAGTGTAGGAATCCAGTATAGGTACGGTAACTCATAATCATTTCATCCATTGACTGATATGATAATCATTCTCGATAAGAAAACTCTTGAATATTTAGCTGTAGACTTCTCGATAGATGAAAATTGACGTCCAAAACAATGCACAAATATACAAAATATAGTCTAGGTTGTGTGTATTATGAGGGTATATAAACAATGGAATCACGGGATAATGTGTGTGTCAGCGAAGTCCATCATGCAGAAATTACCCCGTGTTTCCGTAATTGTTTATAGGTTCTTCAACATTAGTACAAACCGCATGTACCTAAGCATTTATTCGGTATATTTTGTAGAATATAAGTTTTTATCAAGGTGAAAGGTCGGTGCTTTTACTGGAAAATGTGCTGCATTGAAACAGCATAGGTATGACACTACAGCATTTGCTAAATGTAGATACCTGTATATAATTATATAGACTGTCACTAACTTTTTCAGGTGACGGGATCTAATAAGGGGATAGGTTATGCCATTGTCCGAGGACTGTGTAAACAGTTTGACGGTGATGTGTACCTCACTGCTAGGAAGGAGGAGTTGGGTCAAGAGGCCATCAAGAGCTTAAACTCGGAAGGACTATCTCCAAAGTTCCACCAGCTTGACATCACCGACCAAGCTAGCATTGATCGTCTCAGAGATTTTCTGAAGAGCAATTATGGAGGTTTGGACATACTCGTCAACAATGCTGGAATGGCTTACAAACAAGCATCAACGGCTCCATTTGCAGAACAAGCTGAGGTTACGAACAACACGAATTACTTTGGAACTCTTGCTGTTTGCGAAGCTATATTTCCTCTTCTCAGACCGCATGCAAGGGTTGTCAACGTGTCAAGTATGGTCAGTACGTTCGCAATTAAGAAATGCAGCAATGAGGTCAAAGAAAAATTCCTCAACACCAAACTAACGACTAAGGAACTGTCAGGTTTGATGAACGATTTTATCCAGGCAGCAAAGAACGGAAACCATACGAGTAAAGGATATCCTGATAGCGCTTATGGTATGTCAAAGGTTGGTGTGTCAGTCTTGTCTGAAATTCAGCACCGCCAGCTTTCAGCGGACCCAAGAGAAGACGTTATCGTTAACGCCTGCTGTCCAGGTTACGTCGATACGGATATGACATCACACAAGGGTCATAAGACTATCGATCAAGGCGCTGACACGCCCTTGTATTTGGCATTACTTCCGCCAGGAAGCAAGAGTCCAGCGGGAAATTTCTTGTCAGAAAGGAAGATCAAGAACTGGAGTCAATAATTTTCCCTCTTACATATGACTTAGTATCAAATCATGCATTTAATTTAGTACATGTATATGGTACATACGTTGTATTTAACTCATTCCTAAACTGCATGTCCAACCATTTCAGTATAGAATATAAAATTGATATTCATTATTATCTAAGTTTTGCTTGCAGTGATTCTGAAAACATACATCAAAGTTTGATAATGATAATAAAACCAACCATATAACTGATTTCGTTCGTGTTTTTAGGTCACCGAGTCATTTAGGTGACTGCTATTGCTATTCGTCTGCGTCCGTCGTGCGTTAGGAATTTTACCATTTTCTAAAAATCTTCTGTACAGCCGAACATCTGTAAGAAAAACTAAATGTTATTTAGAGCAGGAAGGCCTATACCAAAATTTTTAACTTACATAATCCCTAGGATAGAGGTTCTGACTCCAGGGCAGGGACAAATTGGCAAATACTGTTTATGTGTAAAATATTTAGACCACATCTTCTTTAATGCTATTGATGCCAAATTGAAACTAAATATATATTTAGAAAACGTAAAGGGATGGGTAGTTCTTTATCAAAATTGTAAATTTCATGATATTTGGATAGGGATTTAGGGTGGAGCAATTTGTCTTTTTAGGTGATACTGTATAATAACTAAATGCATATTTAGGAAATGCAGAAAGGGATGAACCAAATTATGAATTTCTCACCCCAGAGTTCTGACTAGTGTGGGTCCAAAATAGTCATATGGTGTTAATATGATATATTATGCAAAGTCTTTCATCAGTATGGGTACTTTCGGGGTGATTTGTGGAACACATCTTGTTTTACACTATTGCTGAATATTAGAATTTAGCTTAAATATGCCGAACGGGAAAATTATTAGATACTTTATAGCCGTTAAGAGTTAATTATACTTTTAACTAAATCTCTGGTGACCCGACATGTCTGTGGGTCTGTGGTTGAGTTAAAGGACATACTAGTTTATATATAACATGTGCACATTCTATTCACCATAGTGGATAAAGGACTTGCTTGCAGATACGATAAACTCCTTATAATGAAATAAGTGACATTTGTGAATTAAGAATGTTGCGATAGTGCACGTGGTTGAAGGGGTGGGCAGGGTATTAACTTCTCTCCCCTTCATTTATCGTGTCTGTCCCGACAATGATGGGTGTGCTGTTTCGCATCGATTCATCATATTGATGAAAGGCGGAGATAACGAACAGTGATCCATCTCACAACTCCTATAAGCAATACAAAATAGAGAGTTGGGCAAACAAGGAAACCCTGGATATACCTGAGGTGGGATCAGGTGCCTAGGAGGAGTAATCATCCCCTGTTGACCGGTCACACCCGCCGTGAGCCCTATATATTGATCAGGTAAACGGAGTTATCCGTAGTCAAAATCAGTGTGTCTAGAACGGCCTAACAATCGGTATGAAACACGTCAGACAGCATTTGACCCAATATGTTGTATTGGTTAACTAGATCGTTATAACGACCATAGAATTTGCGAAATGCTGACTTTAAACGAGACTGTTGAAACCCCTGCACCATCAACTTGTTTGTCAGTAGCCTGCTTCGATTTAAAACTAACCATACGCAGAACAAGCTCTTGCGTATCGAATCAGTTGAGAGATGTAAACACCATATGCAGGTAATAATGGAATATTGCTTCATAAATATGGGAAGTTGACGATGGATAAGCTGAAATCATCCCGTTTGTCATACAGTTGAGTTGTCAGTTTGCCGTTAATGTCCACTTTCAATAAAATATCAAAGTAAGAAGCAGAAGTAGACGACTTTGCGGTGTCTTTTATTTCGAGCTCACTGAGATATATCGAATCGACACATGAATAAAAGATATTACTGTTAAGAGATAAAACGTCGTCGATTTATCTAAATGTCGAATTGAAGGCCACAACAAGATTCTTTCTTGTCATGTAGAAGTTTTTTAATACATTCTGCTTCATAGGAATATTAAAACAGGTCAGCTAACAAAGGAGCACAATTCGTGCCCATATGGGGATTCCAACAGACTGTTGGAAGACCTGATCACCAAAGACCACGAAGATATTGTCAGTGTGGAACTCGAGCATAATTTTCATTTTTAACTTCAGAGTACTTGTACGTGGAATCAGAGTGGCGTTTAACAAAGTGAATTTTTTGGACGACTGATCACTAGATAGGAATATTTGCGTTTTCCATTTCCATAGATAAGAATTGGCATTTGAATAAACAACTCCATCTTCATGCTATTGAGAGACATCAACGGATAACGCAATGTGTTTGATGAAAAAGTAAAAATCACGAACAGTGATCAATCTCATAATTCCTATAAAGAGTACGAAATAAAAGAGTTGGGCAAACACGGAGCCCTGGACACACCAGAGATGGGATCAGGTGCCTGGGAGGAGTAAGTATCTCCGTTGACTGGTCACACCCGTTGAGAGTCCTCCATCTTGATCAGGTAAATAGAGTAACCGCAGTCAAAATTAGTATATACAGAATTGCCTATCAATTGGTTATAACACGTCAGACAGCATTCTACTTGATGAAATAGAGAGGGGGAGACGGATGCAAGTTGCTGATACAAAATATTGCAAAATTACCTGTCAGAGCTGATGTTTAAAAGATACCTGTATCCATGTCGAATTATTTGCTTTATTCATATCGGGTACAGATAATCTAGTATACGATTATGAAAATTATCATTATTTAAAAATTCGCAATCTTTTATGCAGTGCTTCAACACTAAAATTGCAAACATTTATTTTAAGAAGACAGTACATACACTGTAAATGAAGAATTGAATTACATCTTACAATTTTATTATTAGTTTGTTTTTAATGTTTCCAACAAATGAACAATAACATGTTACATGTACATGAAACGAAGTAGATATTTCATATATATCCAATAAGTAAAACGCATGCATTATATATAGTACGTGTACATTTGTATAAGAATATACACGTTTTGTGAAGTGTTTTATTGATAAGAAACAAGAGGCCCATGGGCCACAATGCTCACACAAGTCACCCGGGCCTTCCCCTCTTTAATCCCATGATAAATTTCAATTCCAACCTAGCCCCATGGGGTTTTGACTTAACTTGAATACAAATAACATGGAGATGTCTCAAAATTCAATATGACTACCAGAGATTAGAATTTTTGAAAAGATTTTCCCCTATATTTATGTACCATGTAGAATTTGATCCCTGATTTCAGCCCTTCCTAACTTAAGGGTCCACGAAAAAACCCTGAATTCAGAACATTTTCATATTGATAAAATTTTGTGTGCCCCACCCACTAGTGTAAAATACTTATTTTCTTCAAATTTTCTTGATTCCTTATTTAAGCTAGTCAACCTTATACAAATATGAATCTGCACTACAATGGAATGCTTGCATGTTAATATAGCTAATAAGTGGTCATTAATAGAAAATTTTCAAAAATTATATATTTCAATTTAAAACTTTTATACCCTATTGAGGCCCCATCCTACCCCTGGGCCATGATTTGAAGGAAATGAACTCTGCAGTACCTGAGGTTGCTTGATTAATGATGACAAATTGTGGAACTGTTGGTCTTGAAGGAAGATTTTTATATTAAATTTCCTAAAATACTGTCCTGCTATATGCTCCTTTTATAAGAGTGAGACTGGGATCAAAAGTGAGTTTATCTAACTTTTTTAAAAGGTCCAAGAGCCAGGGGATCAGAAAAGCTCACTTGAGCTTATATCTCAGGTGAACTAAAACCCAAACATTTAACACACAATTTACATGTACAAACATGAAAATATCAGTATAAAAAGACAAATATAAATCAGATTGTAGAAGAAAATTCCTAATCTCACTTTGTACTGGATACAGACAGGAAAGACAATGGTATATATATCACATAAATATTTAAGGTCATCATTGAGAATATTTTTAAAAAGGCATTACTTGCTTAGGACACCTAGCTTTAAACGGTAAAATTGTGGATTTTAAATAATTTTGTAAAACATTAAAGTCATAAAAATGCATTGTATATAAAATCAATATTGAGCTAAATTAATAGTTTACATGTTTCATTGACATTTGTAAAATATAACATTATAAATGAGAAAGATTAGGAATCTACACAGAGGGCTTATACTTAATTTATCCCATTCTGGGCATGCTTGACAATTGAGAGGTGCTTATAACATGATACAAATATGAAAAAATCTTGGAAAAAAATAACAAATACATGTATATTGAATAACAAAATATGAGGAAAAAATAAGATATACACACCCGATTTTAATGCATTTTCAAATCATTCCATAATGAGGGACATTTTCAGCTCTGATCCAGAAACATGAGCCTTGTATTAATATTTCTTAAGAAAGCATCATTCTCAATGAAGTTATAAATATACCCATCATTCAGAAATGACAAAACAACACATTAAAAAGTTGACACATATACATTAAAATGCCTAGAATTAATGTCATAACCTGCTGCAAATTCAAGAGGCAAAGTGAGCAGAATGTGCAATGTGTATAATTTTTATGGTTTAATTGGGAAATTCAAAATCATCCCTTATGCGATAGATATATATTTTCATGATTTAATGAAATCAAAACAATATCCCTCTTTCGTCATCAAATTATGATATACATGTAATTTCAAAATGTTAACTTCCCTAGATTATCCTATAAAGTATGAAAATAAGATGATCATTTTCAATACTTGCATCACAATTACATCTGCTACGATACAAATTTACAATCTTCAGTCACGCCACTGCCTATTTGTATAAAACCATTCAATTATTCCAAAGATGACAGCAATTACTTCAGAATATTGTATTAAAAACTTGAAAACCTGATTTTTTCCATCAATAGTATCATGCTGACAATTTCCCCGTACAGCGCAAAAAGGATTAATGATATAGTTTATATGTGTATTGCCCATATACAGTAAAAGGTACATGTAGATGCAGTTATATAGGTGGTCTCTAAGGGTGGGCTATATTTGGTTATGTTAAATTGGTCCTATAAAACTGTTTGTGGTCATTTGTTTAATTTGATTAAAAGAATATAAGCATATTCATAAAGCAATATCACATATATAAAAAGTATTTAAGAGGACAATAAATATGAATGGGTGCTACCCCAGACATCTGCAGTCAACATTGTACATTTGTACAACTCATTACACTAAGTTTCATATTAATGATTGCACTCATTTGGATTTCATCTCTAAACAAAACATTTCTTTTGAAGTATAAAGATTGCATTGTTTCTGTTTTCAAATCGAATTGCATGTTAGATTAATGTGACATCATGTGATTTTAACAGCATTGTTAACAATCATTGAAAAAAGAACATGTGTTACCCTGATCTACCACGACATAGGAAACCTTACCATTCTTATAAATACATCAATAGACATGTCATTTATACTTTTTTGTTTAAATAAGAAAAGAAAAAAAAATGAAAATTAAATATCAATCAGGGATCAGGACATTGTATCAATCATATCTTATCAATTTTAAAATCTGATCAAAATAGAATAAAACATTTTTTTTCACAAAATCTCTTAACAATCTGTCCACAGAAAGGCAGACAATACATGATATTAACTTTTATGAAATGATTGTCATAGTTTAAATGAGATGTCAGACTTCACATTTTCAAATATTTGATTCCACGGGCTTCTTCTTTTCTGTGGTAACAACTCTGATTTCTTCTGCTATAGGAGGACCATTCTGAGTTCTCAGATAATCTGTCAAGTTGACATTAATGGCCCCCAATTTCTTCAGGAATTCACAATCCCACTCCTTCTCAGCTGCACTCAGACCTAAATATATTGCATTCAGTACCATGATCCATTTGTATACTACCGTATTGTATAATATTTATCTATTTTCAGTAAACATACACCCAAATTAGTAATATTCCACATTACTTCAGCCATTGAAGCAATTGGTTTTCTTATTTGTAAATTTACATGTACAATATTTACATTTCCTATAATTTTGTCTTTCATATTTCTACCAATTGTAATTTCAAAAATGAAATTTATTTCTTATACATGTAATTCTACTTTTTTTCAGTCAGAATTCCTAGCCGTTAAAATAGACAAAGTATATTTATCAAGATTTATATACATGCATGTTCACAGCTGTATCACATTCACGAGAAAATGGCTATCATTACAATTTGTAAAGACATCAAAGGCAAAAACATTGGAAATGTAAATATATCCAAATAAACCATTCTTTGTTAAAAGATGGCTCTGACAGTGTCCTTTCGACATCCACTCCTGTATCGGAAAGTATATATGAATAAACAGTTGGTTTGAATATAGCTTTGCTACTTACATCAAATTAAAGAAATATTTCACTCTAAAAAAGCATTGCACTTGTACTTGCAAATCAAGATAATCAGTTTTCAAAATATACTTGGCACCATAGGAAGCATGTACACAAATTTTGATGATCTTTGCCTTATTGGTATTGGGGTTTTTTATGATCAGCCATGAGAGCATGACCTTTACATTTGACCTTGAGAAATAGCAAGCATCTTCCTCTCACCAAAGGGAACATAAGGATAAGATTTGATTATCCTAGCCTTATTTGTACTCATTTCATTCTTCTCACAAGGTGTCCATGAATGAACATACGCACAACCAACAGACACACAGACACACTGCACAATACCATAATACAACTCGTCTATGAAGAATGAATGTGCGTATCAAGTTTGAATATCCTAGATTTATTATTTAGTGCTGTTTCTATATAGAACTATGCCTATGAAATTACCAATACAAGATTGACATTGACATATGACCTTGTAAAACAAAAGACTTCTTTCTCCAATCACCGGGAACATACACACTTATTTAGATTTATTATTTAGTGCTGTTTCTATATAGAACTATGCCTATGAAATTACCAAAACAAGATTGACATTGACATATGACCTTGTAAAACAAAAGACTTCCTTCTCTAATCATCAGGAACATACACACTTATAAAGTTTGAGGATCCTCCCCTTATAGGTACATTCATTTACTTTTTCCAGCCCTAGGCTCATGTGTTGTATCAGACTCTACTAATACTGACCTCTCTTAATCTTATAGCTACCTCACAGCTGTGAGTAAATAATGCATCATCAGGAGCTTTTTAAAAGTCTTGAGAAACTGACAATCTTTTGCATAAGCCTTTAAATTCATTCTATATCCCCATAATCTAGCACATGATTAAATCTAAGACATATTTTCAAAATTGTTGGTCAACTTCCTGTTAATAGTGATCTCAGTATTCAGAATATGTCATAACAAAATTGAACAAAATTTTCTGACAGAAAATACACATATAGATTGTTTGCTGTTTTCCGCCACACTCAACAATTTTTCCGTTATCTGGTGACGCCCAGTTTTTATTGGTGGAAGAGAGAACCCAGATACAATGTAACCGACCTTCAGCAAGTAAACTGGGAAACTCATATAGAAACACAAAAAATTACAGTATCCGTTTCCTACATTGCAAGACATGATAGAGTTAAAATCTGTCTGGATTTAGAAAAGCATGCCTGTAAATGAGAGAATGTACTCTCACAAAATTACATAAATGTGTACCTCTGAAAAAAGAACCATATTTTTGAAAATACATTGTACGTCTCTTGTATGAAATCTCGAGGTAATATATGCTTAGGAATTTTGTATCATGAATCATCATGTCACATAACCTAACCTGCATTGTACACATTTGACTCACCTAAAATTTATATCAACAATAACTCTGATACCTGTCTTGTTCTCTATATGATATTTAGAAATTGACAGGTATACACATATAGAAGTATGGATTGAATCACAATAACTGAACAGTCTTCTAACACAGTTACATCTTGAAACAACAGTTTTAGCTGTGAAGGATGTCACTTCACATGTAATGTTGCTCTTACCGAGCTTTGCCTTGGTGAATAGAGAAGATATCTCTAACATTTTGTGGTGCTCCATCTCTCGGAGTTCCAGTTTGTGCTGCTGTTCCAGTTCTGCTATCTTTTGTTTGTGGTCTTGCTTGGCCTTTTCCATATCATGCACTTAATGAAACAATTCAAAATTGTCTCAGCAATAACCATCATGTATACAATTACAAAAGTCAAACCACGAGTGGGTTACAGAAAATGATATCAGACTAACACTAATCAGTCTCCTACTGGGAAAGTATGACTATGATCTTTGAAATGATTATATATGATACTAAAGGCTATACAGTAAACCACTTTTAACAAACACTTTTATAACAAATTCATGCTTACTGTGAAGTGATATTTATTCCCCTATGAGAGGAAATTACCAAAACATTTATAGGTCATAATGAAGTTCGGATATAACAAACCATTTTTCGCTGGCCTTAGAGCTTTGCTATAACTGTGTTTTACTGTATAATGAAATTCGGTTATAACAAACCATTTTTCGCTGGCCTTAGAGCTTCGCTATAACCGTGTTTTACTTATAATGAACTTCGGTTATTACAAACCATTTTTCACCGTCTGTCAAGGTTCGCTATAACCATGTTTTAATGTATTTGCGCATTTAAAATCGACATCCAAGCTATTATTTCAAAATTATGTATATTTTGTGCAAGATCCTTATGTAACTTAGATGTCACTCTCACTTTTTTTTTTAAAAAAATGATGTAAAACCACGATTATGACATCATAAGCACGATATTTTGACATTAGGTAGTTTTTCTTCCATAAAACATGGAGGGTGCAGGCTAGGACAAATTTTGTATTTATACCATAGATTTATCTTTCCAGTACATAAGTGATAGGTAAGTGATGTTTGTCCAAAGCTGTGCTCTATGTTTCCCGAAAGAAAAATGTTCACAAAAATCTTCATTTCAACTAAATTTGAGCAGAATTGAGAATTTGTCGTACCCAATTTGGTTCTCTCCTGTTCCTTCGAAAGTTTAAAATCTGCAAGTTTGGATTTTTGTTCCTCTATTTCTGATTCCAATCGAAGCTGTGTTCTTGATTCAATGGAAGCATTTTGCATCCTCTACAAAGAAAATATACTGGCATATATCTTTACAAAGAAAATATTATACACCTATTTACTGGCTATGAGGACAATAGCAAGTTTATTGTCCCCCAAGACAGTAACTATTTCCCGAGGCACAGCCGAGTGAAATAGTTGATGTCGAGGGGGACAATAAACTTGTGATTGTCCTCATAGCCAGTAAATAGGTGTTTTATTATACAGAAGGAGACTTTACTTGTGTCAGACATACCAAAGTGAAGTAAACCAACATTCGGCATTAGCCTAGATGGAATCAACCGAGGTGATCCGAGTGGTAAACTATAATTAGAGTTATCTGACTTTAATGTCACAGAAAAAAAAATGCGGGAAAATATAGCACTCGGTAAATAGTTTCAAGACTATTTCACCCTAGGGTGAGATAGTTCAGAAACTATTTCACGGCTAGCATTATCCAGAAGAAATAGCAAATTTATTCACCTAACATTTATATTGCAAAAACATTCTGAGTTATAATAAACTGGGATATCTCTACAAAGAAAATATACTGGGATATCTCTACAAAGAAAATATACCGGGATATCTACCCTACAAAGAAAATATACTGGGATATCTCTACTAAGAAAATATACTGGGATATCTCTACTAAGAAAATATACTGGGATATCTCTACAAAGGAAATATACTGGCATATCTCTATAAAGATAATATACTGGGATTAATACTGCTTTTTTATCACATGTACTGAAATTAAGAAACACACATACAATGTACATTAAAACATGTTTATAATGAACACGCTTAAAATAAATTCCCTCTTATTACAAAGTCACTCCTGCATCGGAGGAAAATAACGAACATTTTATTAGATATAATGAAATTTGGTTATACGAAACACTTTTTCACTGACCCTGGAGGTTTACTATAATCATGTTTTACTGTAGATATATTTGAAGTTTATCATTAGCTGAGAATCCTTGGGAAAAAAAATTAAATCTAATTTTGCAAGGCAGATATACCTGCAGATGTTCACTGGCATGATATCCCCTAAAGACAACTTTCTGAACGATGTAGCCAATTTTATCACCTCGCTGAGTCAGCTGTGGATAAGTTGAAAGGTCACTCAAGATCTGTGTCTGGTTCAAAAACTCTTCAAACCTGTTTGACATACATGTATTACAGTGAAGCAACACTTTTTTATCTGTTTTAAAAGGCAAACACAGAACATTTTCACTGAGATGATTCAGACATTATTCTGAACTTATTGATATATCATTCATGATAACATTTAGAATAAAAAGGATATTGTAGCATTTTCTAAATTTCAGAAAACATATCAATATTACCACATTTTTCTACTTACGAAACTTTTCCAGCAAATGCAATGACATCTGCACAAACAGCACTAAAACGTGAGAAAAAATCTGCATATAAGTATGATATATTATTTTGTCAGTACCTTAAAAATGATATATATTATAAATCTAAATTCCTTTTTTCTACAATATACATACTTCATCATGTCTGCAATAGGATCTGTTGTGCTGTCCAGCTACAAAATATACAAGACGTGTTTGTGAAACAGTAGCCAAGTCCTGACCTTCAAACTTGACCTTTGACTGAAATGGAAGCTTTGACCTTAGTCTTTTGTATCACCAAAAATGAAGTATCCCATCAAGTACAGTGTATAATTCAACATTCATGACCAACTTGAAGGTTGCAAGTTACAAGCACACAGGCCAAAAATAATATGCTCTGAACTTCCATCTTAGGGGGGAGGGGGGAATAATATAACACGTAATTTTGAAGCAAAGACGACTATGAGATTATTAGATGGACATGCATTGTACTAATTAAAAAATACTTTACATTCTAAGTTAATCCCAGAACTTTAAGATTTCTATCTGATGAAAATCAGACTTGAAAATATACATACAAGTAGCTCACAATTCATACAACCTTGAGGATTATTCTCTGATAATCGAACAAGATAGAATTTCTTCAACCCATATTGGGTAAATGTATATAAACATTTCAAACTGTCAAACTTACCATCTTGGTCACATCTTTCAGCTCATAAAATAACATCAGTTTCACAGTAATCATAGTGTCATCTTGTGTCCTTACATCTTTGACCTTCAATGTAAAAGGCAAACCAGAATATTGATGTGATATTTATATGACATCATCTATACATGTATATCACTTATATTACATCCTATTTCATGACAAGAGGCCCATGGGCCACATCGCTCACCTGAGTCACCTTGGCCCATATCTGAAGATTTTCCTATATATTTGCATGCAAAACCTTAGTCCCTGTTGTTGCCCCAACCTACCCCTGGAGGCCATACTTTTTACAAATTTGAATCTGCACCATGTCAAGACGTTTTCATGTAAATGTCAGCTTCTTTAGCCCAATGGTTCTTGAGAAGAAGCTTTTTAAAGATTTTCCTTAAATATTTCTATGTTAAAACTTTGATCCCCTATTGTGGCCCCAAACTACCCCTGGGGGTCATAATTTGAACAAACTTGAATCTGCGCTATGTTAGGAAGCTTTTCTGTAAATCTCAGCTCTTCTGGCTCATTGGTTCTTGAGAAGAAGATTTTTAAAGATTCTCCCAATACATTGCTATGTAAAACTTTGAACCCCTATTGTGGCCCCATCCTACCCCCGGGGCCATAATATGAACAAACTTGAATTTGCACTATGTCAGGAAGCTTTCATGTAAATCTCAGCTCTTCTGGCTCATTGGTTCTTGAGAAGAAGATTCTTAAAGATTTTTTATATATATTGCTATGTAAAACTTTGATCTCCTATTGTGGCCCCATCATGCCCCCGGGGGCCATAATTTGAACAAACTTGAATCTACACCATGTCAGGAGGCTTTCATGTAAACCTCAGCTCTTCTGGCTCATTGGTTCTTGAGAAGAAGATTTTTAAAGAGTTTCCCTATATATTTGCTCTATCCATTTAGTTTCAATTTAGTATCAACAGCACTAAAAGAAGATGCTATTTAAGTGTTTTACACATAAACACTATATAACAAGTTTGGCCCCGCCCTGGGGTCAGAACCCCTACCCTGGGGATCGTGAAATTTACAATTTTGGTAGAGGTCTTCCTGCTCTCCATCACTATGCATTTAGTTTTTCTTACACATGTGCGGTTCTTGAGAAGATTTTTGAAAATTGATCAATTTTGGACAGTTTTTGCCCCCCCCCCCTAAGGCCCCGGGGTGCTGGAGATCTGAAATTTACAATTTATGTCCCCCTTGTCCCAAAGATACTTCATACCAAATTTGAAAAGAATTGGACAGGTAATTATCAAGAAGTTAAAAATGTTCAATTGTTAACGCACGACGGACGGCGCATGACGACGGACGACAACCAATTGCAATAGGTCACCTGAATTTACTCAGGTGACCTAAAAATGGAAGACTTTAAGCCCTTATTGTAGCCCCACAGATGGAGCTAATGTAAACCATATAATGCACACCCAATCCTAGTCATGGTTTGAACATGCTTACATGTAATTACTACATTAGCATGTTTGCATACTAATTTGAAAAAAAATTGTATCCTTCTTGTTCTTGAGAAAAATTCTTTTTTAAATAAAAATTTTAAGCCCCTACCATAATACTATTGATGCTCTGCCCTAGCCCCTTTGTTTATGGTTTGAATAAACTTGCACCCACTCTGTATAAGGAAGCTTAAAGTTTTTGCTTTTCTGGTCGAGATGTTCTCAAGAAGAAGATTTTTTAAACACTCCAAGTTATAGTCACTATTTCCTCGATTCTGAAAAAGTTGAAAAGTTGATGAAGACAAATGACAAATTTTGACTTGAGATACACAAGACCCAGTGAGCTAAAACTACATAATAAAGCGCCATGTGAACGAAGTCAGTATATCTACTAATGATAAGCGCCCACAAAAGAGACCATGCTAATGGTTAGCATCAACATGCAGTACAAATATCACCCACACAAAAAGATTGTAATACTTAAGAAAATTAAAACATATCTTACATTATAATAGAATTGGTCCGGAATCACAGCCAGTTTCTGAAAAGTGTTATGTCCTGGGATCATCCGTGTTTTATCATTGGGATCTGCTCCATGCCAGGTAAATGTGTGTATCCTGAAGAATAACAAAACTTACAGAAATAGCATACTTCTAGTGTGTAAATGAGGGGAAACTGGATAGTCCAATCTTCCTAATGCAAGTTACAATATACAGTTGAACTTCTATGTCTCAAACACAGATATTTTGAATACCATGGATATGTCAAAGTGATTCAGAAGTCCAAACCACTTGCTCTGTAAGTATTTTACCCTATCTTGAATCCTCGAATATATCAAAGTTTTTTCTCAGTCCTATCGAGTTCAAGATAATGAAATTTGACTGTAACTGTACACTTTACACATACACTGCATATATTTCAAGCTTCACTGCTGTAGCTTTAGATTCTAGATTACAGTATATATGTAAAATCAGATAATCTAACACTACATGTATGATCATGATACTATTTCAACAATCTTTAAATAACCAATCAAATCACTGACCACTCCTCAGCCTCTGGCACAAACACAGTGGGACCTTGAACGATTCTTCTTTGCACATCACTTTCTTTCAGGCGTTTGTATACAACAATCAGATGATTAGCATCTATTTTAGTACTCTCCTTCACTGTCACAGAATCATACAAAAGTGGATTGTTGAAAACAAAGCAGGGTCTGAAAAGAGCAAATATCAATTCAATGCAAATTTGCCATGCCAAGCATGCAAGTTTTAATGCTTTGTGTTCATGATGATCAATCTATCACAATTTAATTCCTGTTTCATTTCTAGCAAAACGGAGCCCTGATGAAAAATCAGCTACATGTAAAATATGAGTGAAGTTTTGACACCATGTCCTTGAGAAATACCAGTAACTCTTTCCTGTACATAACAGACAGGACACCAATCATGTGATTCAAATACACTATGTAAGAAACTCAACGTCAAAATAGTGGCTGTCATTGCTTTACTTTCTTTCAAATGATCATTGACTTCTAAAACCATGTTACATCTTGTAGTATGCTGCGATGTTATAGTGTTTGTTCATCGTGATGTCACAGTTGTTAAGCTCTCAAACCCGCGCAAACGAGAGAAAGGCAGACGTACTACATGTATTTTGGGGATTTTTTTTTTCTATTTTAAACCTCGAGTACTTCATATTCCCATGTTGTACATGTATATGTACTACATCCATGAATATAGTTTATTTAAATGTATTTTGAAAAACATTTATTGACATGTTTCGTATCTATAACAATAGCGAAAACAGAGGTTTACGTAGTTTCCACATATCATTCTTTATTCACCCTCTGAAATCTGAAAAAAATACTGAAAAAATTAGTGAAAGGGTATCCATTTCCTATAATTTAAATGAATTTCAGATTGAAATTGATTTCAGAAAAAAATTAACAGGACTATGAGTTAATGTTAATCGTGTAATTTTCACTGGTTTTCAAGAAAAGTAACTCTTCCATGCCCAAAAAACTGCCATTAATTAAACACTCAAATGTTTTGTACGTATTTGTATTTAGTGTCCCCAATACTATGATTTTACCAAGTATGAGGAAAATTCATTGAGAAATGATTTTTTTTCATGCCATTGTCCTGCTGATCCTAGCTGCAGAACTGTATATAGCTCTCTGAAAAAATATTTTTTCAGAGAGCTACAGTTCTGCAGCTATGCTGATCCTTGAACATCACACCGTACCCTGGCTTGTGTTGTACCAGCCCGTCCTTGTCCTTCGCAACAACATACTGATATGGGTCAGCTGTGTGTTTCTTTAAGTAGTGTAATCTCTCCCGGTATAAAAACACCTGTTAAAATCAAAAAGACACCTGATGCATAAAATTTAATTCACAGGTACCAGGGGTGTCATTTCTTCAATGATCCATGAATGGTGAAATAATTATACTTCAGATTACAGCTTAATATTCATGGATTTACAAAACCATAATACAAACTGTGCATGAACCACTAAAAATGAAAAATACTTAGTATCATTATATGCAAGTACTTATGCACTAATGGGTGTGTGTATATATATATATATATATATATATATATATATATATATATGTAAAACTCCAAAGTGTAATGAGACTCCAAAGTGCGATGGTCACGCCAAAGTGCGATGGTCTGCGCCAAAGTGTGATGGTCTGACACGCTAAAGTACGATGGTTCTCACTCATGCGCCAAAGTGCGATGGTCTGATACCCCAAAGTGCGATGGTGTGACACCAAATTCTATTGGGTTGTAAATAACGCAGTGTTTTGGTACAGACTAAACCAACTGTGTGTTGTTTCACCAAAATATCAGTGCAAAATTCATGCACAAAAATAAGAATAAGAACTTATTTCAATACCATTTAATTGTCGTATCATTCAACACAAAACTTTCCAATGCGAAATCATATAGAATATTTTGCATTATAGCATACCCCCAGAAATTTATTACGTGTACACCACAACTAATAAATGATCATGAATTAAAGAATGTTTGGGCGAAGTAGATAGTTTGACAACAAATGTACTTTGCCGTTCTCACAATCCTCAACATTGTGAACCTTACCGTTGCTGTCGTCCATGTTACATTTCGTCGGTTTTATTTTGAAAGACGTTAAGAATGACTTCACAATGATATGACGTCACAAACGTTACGACGTCAAAAACGTTACTGAACTCCGCACCATCGGACTTTGGCGTGACCATTGCACTTTGGCGTCCATAACGTTAACAAACCATCGCACTTTGGCGCAGTCCATCGCACTTTGGAGCGACCATCGCACTTTAGAGTCTTACATATATATAGCATTTCAGCAAGGATCAATTGATTGATTGATTGATTATGATAATGTATATATAACAAGAGGTCCATGGGCAACATCACTCACCTGAGTCACCTTCACCCATATTTAAAGATTTTACCTACATATTCTCATGTAAAACTTTGATCCCTATTTTGGCCATTAACCTACTGACAGACTAAGAGGCTATGGTTTTAACAAACTTGAATCTGCACTATGTCAGAAAGCTTTCATGTAAATGTAAACTTCCTTTGCTAAATGGTTCTTGAGAAGATTTTTAAAGAAGATTTCATGTAAATTTGTACCTTCCTAGACCAGTGGTTCTTGAGAAGATTTTTCAAAGATTTTACCTATATATTCTCATGTAAAACTTTGATCCCCTATAGTGGCCCCATTCTACCCCCGGGGTCCATGATTTTAACAAACTTGAATCTGCACTAAGTCAGAAAGCTTTCATGTAAATTTGTACTTTCCTAGCTCAGTGGTACTGGACAAGAAGATTTTCCCTATATATTTGTATGTAAAACTTTGATCTCCTATTGTGGCCCCATCCTACTCCCAGGGATCATGATTTTAATAAACTTGAATCTGCACTATATCGGGAAACTTTCATATAAATTTCAGCTCTTCTGGCTTAATGGTTCTTGAGAAGATTTTTAAATGACACCACCCTATTTTTGCATTTTTGTGATTAGCTTCCATTTGAAGGGAACATGGCCCTTCATTTGAACAAACTTGAAAGCCCTTCACCCTAGGATGCTTTTGGCAAGTTTGGTTGAAATTGGCCCAGTGGTTCTGAAGAAGTCAAAAATGTGAAAAGTTTACAGACGGACTGACAGACAGACGACGGACAACAGGCGATCAGAAAAGCTCACTTGAGCTTTTAGCTCAGGTGATCTAAAAATTAACCTAATACACACTTTTATTCAAAACACTTAAACATATTCCTTTTGCTGTTCTTCAAAAGTGTATACATGTACATGTATATACAGAAGTTTGACTTACCACTTAAATCTAATTCTTATAATCAATTACAGAAATTAGCATACCCTTTGAGGTCCCTTGATTAGTCTGCCTTCTCCAAGGTAATTAAAGATTACTGCTTCTTGTCCCTCAAGAACTGTTTTGAACTTCATTGTCTGTTAAACTGCCCCTAATGATGTATACTTTTCTGTGTGCAAGCTACAATTGAGAAATCAAAAAGTACAATAAAACAAAGACAAAAACTAAAAACGCTGCAATTTTTTAAAAGATAGTATGAAACTGCAAACTTAGAATGGGTAAGAAAATCATTAATCAACAGACCACTATAAAACTATGCTGCCAGCCGAGATACAGTGTACATGTATATTTATAATAAATATTTCTACTCCCAGACTACTATAAATATAAACACAGACATCTCTAATACAAATCAACAGTTTTCCCCACCTAAGTCTTAACAAGAAAAATAAAACACTATTACACACTTGATGGTCATATCCTACAACAAGCATCATCAAATCCATACTTAACCTACCGGTAGCTGAAGAACTGTAGCTCTCTGAAAAATATTGGGACAGATCGGAGAGCTACAGTTCTAATCTCTGTCAGATCTGTCTCAATATTCTTTTCAGAGAGCTACAGTTCTGCAGCTATACCTAAGCCTACAAATCTCAGATCTTAAACATATTAATAATGGATCTTATTATCATCACAAAAAGCAAGCTCAACATTAGGATTCACGAGGTGAAACTTACAACACGGCTTTCAGGAATACCAAAAACTGACCCACAAAGCACTAGAAAGATCCATAAACAGGTCTATCATGCGGGACCCCTACTAGAATATCGAAACAAGAGGGGTCCACTTCATCACCAGAAACTACAAGTCCAGAAAAGAAGGATGCACATCTAAATCTGCTCAAAGTGGTTGAAGGACAGATTCCAGGCAACAGTACCCAACAAATTCATGAAAAATCAGAAACTGAAAAGACAAACTCATGAAAAAAAAATTAAAAACCTTATCACTCAAATATTATCACCAACCAAGAAAGGATCAACACCAGACTAATTTCTGTTCTATCAGCAGCATCAGTCCAGCTTAGAAACTCCTTATTCATCAGGTCCAGTCCAAAGACTATTTCTACCTATGTAGCTACCTAAGTAGCTTTTTATAGCTAAGTAGGTATTTAAACCTACTCCAGGTAGCTATTTTTACTTAGTTTTTCCTTTTATTTGCATTTTGTGGCCAAACGCAGGAACAGCGCAATATGGTGTGTACCAAATTTCTTGATTCACTTACACTGACAATGAATACCACAAAAATATTGGACAAAAAATGATTACTTTCTAACCTTTCAAATTTGCATCAATAACTACACCCAGTTTCATTTTCTAGGAGCTTAGGATCAAAGCTACATGATAAGAAGTCTAAAATGTCTTACAAATCTGTATTAATGTTAAAGTTTACCTTCATGCATTTTTGCATTAAAGGTTTTTGGGGAAATTTTTCATGCATTTCCTCTACATTCTCCACCCTCGTAAAGTATTCAAATTTACACTCCGAATTTTGCCGTGCACATGCACAACATGATACTTAAAACATATTAACCTGTTTAAAAGATGTGCCTTAATTATCATTTATCTATATTTTTAAAAACAGGTAAAAGTAAGTAGAAGTAGCTACTTTAAGGATACCTAGGTAACTATTAACAGCTACATAGGTAGAAATAGTCTTTGGACTGGACCTGTTCATCAGAATAGCAATCAACTGGAACCATGAGGACAATAGCCATAAACTTGAAGATTTTAAGTCCGTATTTGCTAACCGTTGTAACTAGTCAACCCTCCCCATTCTCATCATAGCCCACAAAGCAATGTTTTAGGTACAGTATTATTGGTGTAAACTGTAGAGCTGCATGTACAAATTAATACAGTCATTACGAATCAATAATGTAAAAGACCTTTGTCATTTAGGAAAGTTTATATTTAAATCCCTTACACTAAGAAATTACTCTAATGTGTAATGAATACATATAAGCATTTAACTTGTATTGTCATTATCTGACAACTGTCTAACTATGTAAGCTATATAATTATATTGGTATGTATCAGGTCTCAGTACTAACTAGCTACATGTAGGGCTATAATTTTGAATTTTGTTATCTTGAACTGGCCGTTCAGTTTGACTTACATTAAAATAATATACAATATGCTCCACTGTTAATTGTGCATTATGATGTATGTCTTCTGCAATAAAGAAATTGAAAAAATCCATTGAAGCTTAACTTAGCCTTGGGGAATCTGCTCAAGACGCGAGTACATCGTACAAAAAATTATGTCTTTTATATCATATTATTATTATCAGAATTCATACTTACTACTTGCATAGAAATTTCCGTTTGTGATGCAAATCTTTATTTATAAACTAAAAAGGGTTCGGCTTGTCACGATTTTATTTTTATACCAGTTTAGTAAACAAATACAAATCCTCTTCCTTCCGGGAATAGCTTGATTCTCGAACCCGGCTTTATTTTCAAACTATGTTTTTTTTTCTTCAAATGATTTTGTTTATTTCAAAGTTACATATTCAGTAATCGGGGCAAAGTTTCCTTACACAGTCCTCACCTGGGCCCACTGGATTAGATACATGCGTTATCAATAAATCATTTTATATTTTAACTATAAAATGAAATAGACTGTATTCAAATTAGGCCTATATAAAACAAAATAATTCACTTACATGTATGCATTATACATCCAACCGGAGAGGGGGGGGGGGGGGATGATATAGAAAATATTGTATTTCTTTAGAGTCGAAGTTGGAAAAAAAATATCGGTTTATAATCGTACTTTCTCTCTCGTGAATGCCACCGAAGCTTTATATATATATATATATATACACGAGTTCCCAGTAGGTAGGTCAGATATATCTTTGTAAAGTTCTATTGTAAAAGAAATGACGAAAAGCCTTAGTATGAAGGCGAGCTTTAGGTATTTTAATATATGTTTATGAAATGTGCTTGTAAATCTGCGTACTAGAGCATGAAGAGGAATGCTTGTTTGTTGTGCATATGTTAATTATAATAGGTTTTAAAACTTGGTTTCAATGTTGTTGGATTTTTTTCTTAGAAAGTTCTATATATTATTGTCAGTTTGACTGCTTATTGTGGAGTTCTAATGCTGCTGAATACTTTTCCTAAGAAACCACTTTGACTTTTGCAACATCGACTAATACAATGCGAAAACTACCCAAAATATTAAACTTTTCATGTATTACTGACCGATTTACATTTTTATTTGGCCAAATGATAGAAAATCCCACGTAAACATAGCAAAATCCTACTTCATGTGATGCGTCCAAAATCTTGAGTATCCTAGTTATATAACCTTGACCATAACGCTGAAGAAATGTTATCTTTGACAGAATCCGCATTTAATGGTCAATATCACCCATTCCGGCACCTTTTTAATTTTTTAGATATTTGTGTGATAGCCTTATAATTTTTAGAATGAAAGATGACAACTAGGCGGGTTGGGTTCTGCATTTATTGACACAATTTGAAATCAGGATTTCTGTTTGTGGAACAAGGAAGTGCTTTTAAAATCTCTCATCAGTCAATTAATGAGGCTTTAGGTTTTGAGTCAGTATAATATTAGTAATATGTCCATAATGTCCAGATCTTCAATTCTATTTAAAATTACGCTCAATATAAAATATAGCCCTTCCTCTCTAAAAGGAAAAATTTAATTTTATTTCATATTTCCATAAAACGAAAGTGTGTGTAACTTTCTATCAAGAAATTTGTATACAAATATAAGTTCTTTCTAAAATATAGTAAAAAAAAAAAAAAATTAAAAAAAATTCAATGTTAAATTCTAGGTGAAATGTGTCAAACAGTAAACAAAATTTAGAAAATTTCTATATTGGATTATTTTTATTTAGAATGATACCATGATTACAAAAAACCCACTATCCATCTATTAGATGTGAAATACATGTATGGTCATTATACATTGAATAAGAAATTTTAGGAAAATCGTATTCGTTTAATTGACCCCTAGTTCTTTTTTTTATTCATAACAATATGTAAATGGGGTAGATAATCTATTTGAACTATTTCTTTTTCAATGCTAATTAAAAAATCTCTCTTTGAGATTTTTCCAAGATTTAATGGAGATATGTATTTAAGAATTACCTCTGCATATAGTGTTTTGAATTTACCCGATTCTATACATGTACTACATGTAGTTCCTTGTGTGTTTTTCATAGAAAGTACAATGTTCTTAAGCTGTTTTGTTTTTGTTTTGTTTTTTATAATTAATGACTATTTTCTAAATCAATGTGACGTATCTAATTTCGAACAATACGATTTTCTTGCACTAAAAACTACATTAAATCCACAAAGTTATTTACACCGAAGTGTAAAATGAATTGTCTAAACAAGTGTTGATTTTTAACTAGTACTGAAACCCCGAGTAATCAGATATTATATATTGTATATTATATTACGAATTACTTCTCTACAATACACATGTTGTATATATTTGAGAATAAATAATTTTGTTGTTGTTGCTAGTGAAAGTCTATATAGATTTACCAGACCATGAATTTCCACAGTGATAGCATAATTACTTTAATCAGCAACAAAATCATTGTCCGCTAGAAATCAGAGTTAGGGGGTCTGGATATTACTGGTATCAAGTGTAAAGGTTTTTTGGGGGGTGGGGGTGGTGATCATTCAACTGACTTTTCGGTGCGTTTTTCCCGTTTACTACTTTGAAATTGGTCCACCTCCGGTATAATTTTCTTATGTTCCTCCATATTTCCGCCACTTAATTCTTTCCTTTCTATTTTGTAGATGATTTTGTTCTTGATTTTTAAGGTTGTTGGGTTTTGGTGTTTTTTTCTCTCTCTTTCAAATAACAACGACTATTTCGTGTTTTTACATTTTCCCTTTACATTTTTAAAGGATCACCTGTTCTACTCGTGTAGTTGAATATATTTTATCTCATGTGGTAAGTAGAACTACAACTTTGCAAGTAAATTTTCATTCTTTTACCATTTCTGTGTTCTATTTTATTGATATATCACACAATTGCATGCGAATTTGCAATTGAAATAATGCGTTGTGCTTAATTTTGTGTTTCTAATTTTGTACTAAGGATGTAAAACTAGGCCTGTCTCAAGTTCAAGTGTCAATATATTACAACCGGCCTGTTAAATCTGTATATCCACAGGTTTGTATACCAGAACAGAAAAGATATCATTGTTATATTCATCACTATGTGTGGTGTTTAATTCTCTCTGGACTATAAGATAAATCAACATTTTTGCGTCGTTTCATTTATGGTCATTGATTTGTGTGTCGGCATGAATTTTGCGATAACAAAGAGGGACTTTCTCAAAATGCGTTACGTTTACGCCGGACTGTACTTGTTTTACACGCAATGATTCACGACAATGCAAACGACAGCGGTCAGTTTTCTCTTAACCAAGATGCGCACACACATGCATACACAATATCTACTAGTACTTGTCTCTCATGAGTACGGGAACGTAAGATATAATTATCTCTGATGGAAGCTGAATCGGGGAAACGGAGCCTGCATCTCTCACCCAACCCCCAATAAAAAACCAAATTTCAAAAACAACAAACAACCCCCAAATCATTGATACGTTGCAGCATGACGGAGACACATCCAATTGAAAGTATTAAATAATCTATATAGGTTGGTTTTAGCTCACCAGAGCCGAGGAAGGCCTAATAGTAAATGAGTTTTATATCTGTTGTGAACATTTCACATTTTTGTCTTCTTCTAAAAAAAATTACGGGGCCAAATTTCAGCCATACTTACCACAAGGCATCCTTTGCTAATGCGGATTCAAGTTTTTCTTAACGAACAGAAGGGTCATGCCGTTTTCAAGGGGACATGTTAAAATAAGAATGTGAAAACGGGATGATGTGTTTAAAATTAACATTTTACTCAAAAGATCCACTTCTTTACAGAATGAATATTTAAATATTGTTCAAACTATAAACCTGGAGGCCAGCAAAGGATCACCAGGTTTCACGTAGAAACATACATGTACATTTTTATGGGAACTTTCATCTCGTGAACCAGAGGGATACAATTTGTCAATTTGATAGACAACCATCTTCGGTTTACAATTCAAGGGTCACGAGAAGAGGTAAAGTTGAATATATGGATTTATAGAATACCAATAATCCTTTTATACATTTTTACTTTACCAATGTTTTCCTTGGATATCCTTACCAACTTAAATGATAACAATTTCCTAATGAAAGTGAACAATATGAGCATAAATGTAGTTCGACTATTTGATATTATGACAAAAATGAAAGTAAATGTAAATTTCATTTTTGAAAATACATGAGAGTATGAACAGCAAGGCTTCATGCAAGCATACTTTTCATGAAGCTCGTTAGCACTTCATGACAATTCTACTTTGAAATCCATTTGTTCCTGATACAAGATCAGTAATAAATAACACAACACATAAATTGGACTAGCAACAACACGTAGCAGCTTTATTATACATGTAGTATAATACCATACATAAAAAATAATAAAATTTCCAAACATTTAGGCGTGTTACCAGCTGTACGTGTCGTCCTAAACTGATTTAACCACGTACTCTATTGAAACCGGTTCTATTGAACCGCATGACTGAACATACCTAAAAAGGTATTCGAAATGAAAACTTTCAAATTCAGGAATAATCCATTCATTATTATTACCAAGTAGAAATTGATTTCTGTCTAATTCGTTCCTCAAACGAAAGAAATCACATATATACTGGCATGCTGCGTTGCAGTTCATATCCTCATGTATTTTCTAAAATGAAATTTATTTCTTAGATATCTTCTACTCGGGAATATAGCAAGCATCCTCAATCAATGAGATCTTTATTCAACATCCCTGTACACATTTCTCTTTCCCTAACTTACCTTTCCTGCAAAATGGAATCTCCAGGTGTGTTGATACTATCATAACCCCTAAGCAAAATGTGGACTCGTGTTTCCTTTAGAGAAATGCAGCTTCGCAGGTGAACGATGTGGCCCATGAACATTTTCGTATTTATTTTACAGCGAAATTCTTGAATATGTTACATATATTATAAAATTTGCATGTATGATGGATTTACATGTGATTTGTGACCCTAACTGCATGTCTGAATTTCTTACGAGGGTTTCACAAAGTCTGTTTTATGGGAACAAACTAGGGGGGAGATCGATAGACATTTTGTGATCACGGATTTTCGAGTTTCCTAACTGTTAAATTATTGATAACAGGTGCAATGTTATGTTGGTGGGTTTTTTTTTTTCTTTCTTCTACATGAATTTCATGTTAAACCGGTTTCTTACCGGTATACATGTACATATATTCTTTTCATTGAAAAAAAGAACAATATACACTGTATATAAAACAAGAACAAGAATTACAAATTAACTATCTAGTGTACACGTCTTTCCGCTGAGGGGTTCTGGCGAGAAAATTATTTCCCAAAGTTTGATCCTATAACTACAGGGGTACCTTAACAAATCTATGAATTATGATATTGAAATTTTCCAACAGCAAACATACACAACACAATGTACAACATAGCTGTAGTGGGCGGAGGCATCATTGGAGTGTCAACAGCTCTCAATATACAGAAACTTCTGCCAACGGCTAGAGTGAAAATAATCTCAGAAAAATTCGGACAGGAAACCACCAGTTGGGGCGCTGGAGGATTGTTTCGGCCAACCAGCAAATTCATTCAAGGAGTCCCAGAGGAGCAGATAAAGTAAGATCAAAAGAGGAAAATGTCATTTTTAATAAAGGCATAAGAACATTTTAAAACATCTGTAGACGTAGGTCTTGATTTCTTAAGAAGATAGAATCTAACCCCATGATACCTTACAGTTTTTGTGAGGGTACTGTATCGTAAATACGCCTCTGACTTTCGTGTTTCTGTGGATCGCTGCATGAATGTACTATGCCACGGTATGCCGTTATTGGCTGGGTCCGAGAACAAGTGTTCTGACCGAATATAACGGATCTGTTACCCGACGCTGAAGGTAACAAAACAACTGTTGTCAGAGGACCAACCCAGTTTTCTATATTAAACTTATAATACATGTACTCTGGCATATACATACATTTTCTAATTGTAATAAGACTCCCAAATTGGCAGCTATCCCAAGTAATTTTATACCTAATGATTGGTGGATTGTAAAGATGAAATATAAGCAATATATGTGACGTATTAATTGAATATCATTATAGGAATAAATGTATACATCTTTCAACTGAATTTATAAAGTAAACAACAACATGGCGTCGATAAAGTTGTAGCTGCAATAATGTAGCCCTCTCCAATATTTTTTTTTGCCCCTCCCCCACCCACCCACCCCACCCCCCCCACCACCACCCTACAACTACAGCTACAACTCCTTAGGATCTCTGTTATGGTGCAGATGCGCGGATGATTCATTCTTTCTTCAAAACTTTCTCTATCATACATATCAAGGGTATCCAGACGCTCCGACGTATGCTCAAAATATGTTGGTGAATTACATGTACACTGTATATAAATGTTTACTAACTAACCCAACTGGTTGGATGTTGTGGTCTTGTGATGACGTTTCTGACATCGGACCATGTCATGTGTTTTAGGTCCCCAGTGCAAATGCGTTGCTCTTTCCTTCTAATTACGTATACACTACTTTCATGGAGTTAAAAAAAAATTATGTATTTGGCCACCGGTCTATCATGGTAACAGAGTCCGTATATTTTTGCAGAAAATGGTCCCGGGCCGGCTGGGAATTTTATTCTTCGTTAGCGGTGTCCGACAAGGCCAAAGAGACAGGAATGCAGATAGTTTCTGGTTACGTACTTAGTCAAACGAAGGTTGAGGTATGCAAACTGTAAGCTTACTCCGTGAATGTATCAAAACATTTTCATCTACTCATCTTCAGCTCTAGAAAAAATCATTTTGGAAAAAAAAAATTGTGTGGTGTCAAACACAATATGATAGCTAGAGGTTGGAGAAACATGGGATGAACTTTATCAGCTGAGGGACATATACAGATGATAAAAACAATTGTTGACTCGTCCCTCGGGGGGTTTTCCTCAACCTTAGTGGGATTTTTTGCACGGGGCGGATTCTAGAAATCGATTTGCGCGTGTATCAGACGCCAGAAGTCTATAGAATTCGATTATTGTGTGAACTCTTGGTAGTGTCAATTTTCAAGTATATAAGCTACCTTCAAAGCTACATGTAGCTGTTACCTTGTAAATGAAATAAGGATAGGGTTAACCACTGACCTGCGCTGGATCCTCCCATTCACTTCACATTTATCTGTTCTCTAGAATGCAGTGTATCAGGATATAGTGTACAGCTTTCACGAACTGAGTAGGGAGTCGCTTTTAAAACTTGGATTTGGACATTATAAGTAAGATTTTGTTTCAAAATGCATGTTCGATTTCTCTGGTTTATATTAGGCCTAAAACGTGATTGCAACATTCTCATTTCTTAGACCCTGAAAGAAATGTTTACTGTTCTAGCTTTGGCTACCAAGTTACAACAATTATTGCTGTAGTCAGGACGTACCTACCATGGCTGTTTGAGAGGTAAATAAAGGTATTTAGTACTACATTGTATTGGGGAGATCTAAGACATGGGGCATATTGTTTATGTCTGCCTGTCACGTTGTCTCTCTAGCTGCAAATCTAATCTTGGTCCTAACATTAGACCTATACGAGATAGATACAGCCTGACTGGCTTCGTACCAATTGTTAGGCCGTTCTTTACAGACTAATTTTGACCACAGATTACTCCATTTACTTGATCAAGATATAGGGCTCACGGCGGATGTGACCAGTCAATAGGGGATGCTTACTCCTCCTAGACACCTGATCTAACGTCTGGTCTGTGTTTGTCCTGTTCTAAATGTTGTATTCTTTATGACATTTAAAAAAGTTATCATTTCGTTATTTTTCACTTTATGTGTATTTGGTGAGCGGGACTGTCACGATATTTGCTGTGTGACTTCTAAACGGTGGATCTAAAAGAAGCAATTCAACATGTACTATTTGCGCTTGACTGTTTTGCATTGAATGAAACACAATGAACATTGGAAATAACTCTAGGACGAGAGATTTGCTAGAAAATAAAAACCGATCCCCAAGAGCAAACTTTTCATTTTTCAAAAATAAAAAATTGAGGTCAAAGGGCAAAGTTTATGTTTTCCCACAATAACCATTGTACACGACGTCAGGGCATAAAATATCCAATAAAACCCTTGTCCCAACAATGATTTATTGACGTCAAGGAGTTTATTGATAACTACACGCATGGACCGTGGTTAAATTTGAAATAAATTACTTCAATTTTGACTCATCATAAAGTTATATGGTGAATGCGGTATAAGATATCATATTTTCAGATCTCCTTTATCAGAAATTCTTAGATCCGCTCTTGTAAACTTGTGCTTAAATTTTGATTTCACTAACATTCAAGTAAAATGGAAATGTGTTGCCAATATCCAAAGTTGCCTGTTGTAAGCAAACTAATGATTGGTGCGATTTACAATTAGAAGTATTCAAATTAAAAATGTTAACATTTTTATGGAGATTCTAATATGTATGAATTTAATTCTACTTTAAATTCACTACAGTTTTAAATTGACGGGTTTGAACTATATTGAAAATGTGAAGATAACGAACAATGATCAATCTCATAACTCCTATAAGGAATACAAAATTAAGAGTTGGGCAAATACGACCTTGGACATACCAGAGGTGGGATCAGGTGCCTAGGAGGAGTAAGCATCCCCTGTCGACCGATCACACCCACCGTGGGCCCTATATCTTGATCAGGTAAATGGTGGTAATGGGTAGCCAAAATCAGTGTATAAAGAACGACATACTAATAAAAAAAAAAAAAAAAGATATGCAACAACAAAAAATGATAATGATGATAATAAGGTTGTATATAGTATAAAACTGTTTGAAATCACATACAATGCTAATAGAAACAAACAGATCGAGATATACATGTATTCATTTTCTAATTTTATTTAGATTCAAAGAAAATGGGGGACAAACTGAACAGAAGAGAATTGATGATTTGAATGAAGTAAGTACTAAAATCAAAATGTGACCTTAGTCTTTCATAACGATACTCTCCCATAACAATATTCTTTATTCTCCCATTACCACTGCATTTCCTTCATCACTTCCTGGGACAAGGATATAGTGCATCTTTTTTATACTTTACTGATTGTGTGTGTGTTTGCACTTTTGACCCCGTTATAACCAGTCTGAATAACTAAGGAGGAATTACTAGACAGTATATGGTTTTAAACTAGTATTCAAACCAGTTCTGAAAACAATTTTGCCTTAATTCAATGCAACAAAAGATGAATCTACAAAACTGTGATTTAATGCATGACAGACGCTTCAATTGCCAATGATCACGTGACAAGAATGTTTAATTCAAAACAATTACAATTCGCAAAAACAGATGACTAATGATCCTGTTGCAGTAGAATTGACTACAAACATATTAATGTTGGAGAATTCCTAGTTACACACTGTTACAGCATGCGCGATTCATTAGACTAAGTACATATATATAGATATCACACCTGTAGCATATTACCATGATCACAACAAGTGTTGTTTTACGTCCTTTCGAGGATTTTTCACTCCTCGAGACGTCACCAGTTGTACGTGAAGCAGTTACAAAGAACTACGCACGCTAACTCCCGATTCCCGCCTACATTTTCAATTCGTATATTTTAAAAACTCTGCAATTTTGCTAATCATATTTTTTAAATGCAAAATGGAATCCATTAGCAATTGATTATTAACTTTAATACCAGTGTTAATTAATTGATTACTCTTAATTTGAACTCCTTTTGATTAGGGGGTAGAAAAATATTTTCCTTGAAACCGGGCTTTAAAACGTCACGTATTTTAAAATGCTTATTGATATCAATAAATGGCCATTTGATTTGTCAAATTACTTTATATCATTGAGTAAAAAATGCTTCATCTTCATTCCTCACACTTTAACCTCATTTGCAATTGATCACAGAGTGAACATTTTCGCCGTGTTTTGATCTGTAAACATACATGTAGGTCCCATTCTCAGTGAATGTGGGTTGCATTGTTCACTTTCTAGACGTTTTAAAAAATAATGAAGTCAATGGTCAGTCGGGCTGTATTTACACCCGTCGGGATCCAATCGTAGCTCAAAACGTGAACGCCTTCGATCCTGATCGTGAAAGACATCGCGATCACAATCGTATCCTATCGCAACACAGCGCATCAGTTCGTGATTAATGTATCGTGACGTTTATGAACGTATCTATGCGTACACGATCGTCCTAAAAAGGGGACCCGGATCGCGATGATTGTAGAGATCGAGACAAGAGAAAGCGTGTCTGGAGCGCGTTCGACGTAGAAGCACCGTAGTACGGTCGTAATATACACCGTAATTTTCGATATCTCTTGGATTCGACGCCGATCCAGTCCAGATCCAATATTTCCCCCATATCGCAGCCTGATCGGTGTGATCGGCATAATGGGGTTTAAAGCTGGTGTCTTCTTGCAATAGTATCTTGACATCTCAATCATTTTTTTCTCAGTTGGTCGGTTTGTACGATGTGGTTGTCAACTGTACTGGATTTGGAAGTCGCAATTTGTTAGGAGACACATCCATATTTCCTGTTCGCGGCCAGTTACTCAGGGTAGGTAATCTAATAAAACCTGGAACATCCCCTCCAGATGTTGGTATTTCCCTTTCTATGACCTTGACTTTCTAGCCAGACCCATTACTTTTTCCGTGCATGCTTAAACAGAAAAACAAAACAACAATGGCGAATACGCTTATGAGTAGCCCTGTTAGGTAGCCAGTCAATTCGAACCTTGTTTTTGTATCTGTTCACCATATCCTGTGCGAGGTATGTATTCAGTATTCCTTTATCATAAAAACAAATCATTAATATAAAGTTTATATCAGTGTAATTCCTCTAGACGTAAAATAACCTCTTCAGCATTGAAACGTAATTGCGGTATGTTATGAAAGTCTAGTCTGGTCCCCACCCCCTCCACTAATAGCGAAGTTTAATACATGTAACAGAGTGGTTGGGATAGGAACCAGACAAAGGAAAGACATTGGTTTGAATCAATAATCAAACTTTTTAAAAAATAATTATTATCTAACCGAACTGGGATGATTTCATCCAAAATATTTAAATTGCGGTGATTTTAGTTAACATAGTCATTATTGTTTTTAAAAGATTATGAATATGGAAATGAACTGGTATCGATTTGACTGGTTATGTCAAAAACGAAATCCTTTGAAGCTGTAAGATTTCGGGTCGCAACGGGATTTAATGAATATTTGAAAGTATGTTTTGACACACGTATAGTAGGAAAACATGGAATTTTATATAGTTTTGTTTTAAGGCGACGATGCAAGAATACAGCGAGATAAGGCCTCAACCGTGCGCATTTTGTTCTACGCTGTAATTTACAGGTTTTTATAAGGGGTGGATCTTTAGCTCTCTGATCTGTCCCAATATTTTCCCAGAGAGCTACAGATCTGCAGCTACTCGTACTGATGATGTACACTTAAATCCTGGATGCGCCTCTCTAAGTACCCACCAGCTAAATTTCCTAAAAGATCCTAGATATACGATAATGCAGTCCATACAAATGATAATAGTTATTTAAAAAAAATAGAATTACAATATTTGATGTTATTTTCTGTTTCTCACATTTGTAGGTAAAAGCACCCTGGATAAAGAATTTCATATACACAGAGGATGATGCCTACATTATTCCCAAGTAAAGTTTGACGTAATATTACATAAACATTTTTTAGAAAGGAAATTGATATTTCACATACTGTTTTGAGGAAGAGTATAAACGTTAGTATACTGGCATGTAATATTTATGATACAAACTTAGGTATATATAAAGTTTTCAATGGTGTGTTATTTTACTTCAGTGGCGAATTGTTAGTCGTAGGAGGATGTCGGCAGAAAGACAACTTCAACCTTAACATAGAAGAAAGTGACCGTGAGGGGATTTTAGAGAGGTGTTACAAAATCTGTCCGGCATTGAAGGTAAATGGGCTTCTCTAGCTATGAAGACTAAGATGGTGGCAATGAAAGCAACAGTCACCCATTAGTTTAACTTTAGCGAATTGTTTACATGCATTTAATACTGAATAGATGGAGTTTCAGCTGTATCTATGTAATCTGTAGGGTGCCGAGATTGACCACGAGTGGACTGGACTTCGACCTACACGATTCCCCATTCGCATCGAGAGAGAAACCTTGCAGCTCAAAACAGGTCCTTTAAATGTAAGTCTCTCTCTCTCTCTCTCTCTCTCTCTCTCTCTCTCTCTCCATGTGTTTTTGCTAGTATATAAACAGAAATACCTTTCCCATTCTCCTTTCAGGTTGTTCACAATTACGGGCATGGGGCAAACGGAATTTCCATGAGTTGGGGAACCAGCATAGATGCTGCGGAACTAGTCAAAGAAGCATTACTTACTTCTAAATTGTGATACTGTTTTTCCCTTTTTATGATCATTAAAATTGGTTTATCTAGCATATAAAGCTAAAATTACCTCATGATTTTTTGTTTCTTGTATATTTCAAAACTGTCTTTTTTGGCCAATCGACGATGCACACGCATTCTTCAAGTATCCTTTTTTTCCCTCCAAACCATGTAAAATTGAATGAGTATTAATGCATAACTAAATATATTGCTACAGAATCATTTACTGTAACCACGGTTTTCCTTGTTGATAGATCCCCCTAGTCACTACAAATGTTCTGTTTGCCTGTTTGTATTATTAATTATTAATTTATTATTAATTATTATTAATCCCACGGCAGCACTTTAATGTATTTGTTTGAGTATCATTTGGATGTCAACGTGATCAGTGATGAAAAGATCAACATTTGAATTTTCGACTTAAGAAATTCCCATGTTATGGTCACCAAACCAGTGGCAGTGGAATGTAAGAACACAATATACTGACTGAACCTCGTGACGGAGCAGATGATTATCACAATATGTGGACTAAACCTCGTGACGGAGCAGATTGTCATCATAATATGCGTACTGAACTTCGTGACGGAGCAGATGATTATTACAATATACGGACTAAACCTCGTGACGGAGCAGATGATTATCAAGCTGAATTGTTGCTATATTTCACAGGAGACAATGGTTCTTAACTTCAATTTGAATTTGACTCACATTTTGATGAAAGGAAATGTTAAATAAAACTCCTCCAATGATTTATTTACGATTTCTGCTACAATTGGCAGAAGAATTCGGAAAGTGCTTATTGGATCCAATGTCACGTGATAGTACTGATGGATCCCCTTGATAGATTATGTTGTGTACATGATAAAACGACACAACATCGAACAAGTCTAATGATATACCATCAAACTTGGTGTCCACTTAGAGAGCATATTCAGATGAAGACTGTTTAGCTTACTTTCCGACAGTATGCATTCAAACAGGAAAACATCAATTTCTATAGATATCCATACTTTCCGACAGTATGCATTCAAACAGGAAAACATCAATTTCTATAGATATCCATACTTTCCGACTCTATAGATATCCATACTTTCCGACTCTATAGATATCCATACTTTTCGACAGTATGCATTCAAACAGGAAAACATCAATTTCTATAGATATCCATACTTTCTGACAGTATGCATTCAAACAGGTAAATACCAATTTCTATAGATATCCATACTTTCTGACAGTATGCATCCAAACAGGTAAACACCAATTTCTATAGATAGCTGTACTTGGCATATTTGAACTTATCCCTACTAAGATAGTTAATGTTTATTGTGCCTTACTTTGAATACAAAATTGAGAGTAGGGCAAACGCGCACCCTGGGAAACACTAGCAGACAGAGTGCATTCGACCTAATGACAGGTTGTATTTACAATACATTATAATGACCATAGAATTTACGAAATACTACCTTTGAGGGGGTTGCTCAAACCCCTGATATGAACTTTTTGTCAGTATTCTGTCTCGGTTATAAAGTTATTATACTCAAACCATGCTCTTGTGAATCGAATCAGTTAAAACAGACATGTATTACAACATGTATCTCTGGTTTTAAGAGTATATATTTTATCAATTTCAATATGAAAACCGTGTTTTACAAACTTTTGATCACGGAATAATGTGCAAAGAATATTTAGCACATCTCACTTTTATGATGAGAGGTGGTCCAAATGCTCCAATTTACATTTGTCTGACACATGCCTCCCTATTTACCGTACAATGTATATATAAACACGCAGATTTTTACCACCAATCTAATCAGTCAGTGCCGTTTTATTGATTACGCACAGGGCCGTAAATTACATGGAGGCGGAGGAGGCAGCTGCCTCCTCCAACTTTTGAGCCAAAAAAAATTAAAATTTAAAGTTCATTAGAATTTATGTTGTTTCCAATAACTAAGAGCATGATACCTCCCTTAAAAAGCATTCCAAATCTTTCTTTTAGAATGAGTTAGTCAAGTAACATCTTAGAAGGCCCTAGAATCAAGGATTTTGCACGAAACGTGTTCAGTGTGCACAAAATGTGCTCAGCGTCTGGGGGCCCCCAGACCCCCGCCTAATTTCCTGCCTCCTCCAAATTGAAGGTTAATTTATGGCCCTGTACGCACTTTAAAGTCTATCATTAAACACCCGTAAACATCATTTGTTGGAAACTTTAACGAAAAGGAATCAAGCAATAATTGTTCTATCTCTTGGAATATTTGGTATCCTCTTTGATTAATTGCACCAACATCAGGTTTGGGCCATTTGGTTTCTGTATTTGCATTCTTTGTAAGAAGACAAACATTCAGATAGATATGAAGTGGTCAACAGACCATCAATTTGACCTTGGTGGTCAGCAGGCTATGTTTATGTGAACCTGTGAAGTAAATCCATGGACATCGGATGTACTTACATGTACAAATATCCTAGTATCCTCGAAGGACAAAAAGGTAAACAATGCAGGTTTAATTATTTACTTACTTAACTATTCTTTTTGAATTATTCATGCAGTTGCACATGTAATTTTACAGATCATGTCAAAACAATGACCACATTTTGTTCTTGTCTAGTGTGTGTTATGGGTTATGAAACAATTAGAAGGAGAGGAGCTAGTAAGTTGAAAGAACTTGTGTCCAATCCATTTGATTTTTCAATAATATATGTTAAAACGAAAACAATTCGCAGACTACTGCTCCCATACTCTCATTGTCCATAGATACCATACTGTAGACACAAATATCATACTGTAGACACAGATAGCATACTGTAGATAAATGGACATTCCTTGTATTCATTTTATGACAAGTCGAAAGGTCGCTTGGTCGTCACAGTTGCTATATCTAGAAATATAATGAAAAAGCGAAGATTTAATACTGACTTTACTTCCTTAAAGTGCTTTCGGTAGCTGTAAAATATGAATTTGCCTAATCAATATTTCTTGACCGTTCTAATATCATGTTATGCCCCGATTTTAGGTCACCTGAGTCACTCGAGTGACGTAATGCTCTCTGGGTTTTTTATCGTCATCATGTGTCGGTTGTAAACCTTTTAATATTTTCAGCTTCTCTGGAACAGCTGAACCAATATCAACCAATTTTGTTATATAACATATATGGATCAAGGGAAACAAAACTTATGACTTTCATGGACTGTACGCCCCTAGGGCATCAGGGATGTGACCAAAACCATCAAAATTAATGTAATCTTCAAAAATTATCTTTACTTCTGGAAACCAAGCAGTCAAACTATTAGCATGATTATGATGTAAAACAATGAACGTTTCACCAAAACTATGAAATTCATGACCCCTAAGTTCAGGGTTTATGCCCCATGGCGGAGCATTACGTGTATTATGATGAGCCAAAAGCCCAAAACCAAAACTGTGACATTCATGATTCGTGGCTTAAGGGTCAATGCCCTAAGGTGAAGCTAAGTCGGTAGTATATTCAAAATGCACCATATCTTAGAAAGTCTTCTTATTTACTTCTCGACATCAAGGGAGCAATATGTTGGCATGATTATAATGGGCATTGAACCTTATATACCAAAATTTTGACTTTCGCTATACCTGGGTTCAGGGTTCATGCCCAAAGGCGGAGATAATTTGGTAATACATTCATATTAAAAATACATGCATTATATCTTACAAAATCTTCTTTACTTCTGACATCAAGAAAGAGAAATGTTTGCATGATGACGATAGGCATTGAACCCGCTACGATAAATGTGAAATTCATTACCCTTGGGTTCAGAACCATGGTGGGGCTACGTTGGTTATACATTGAAAATGCATTATGATTTAGTAAATCGTCGTTATTTATGAACATCAAACAGTCAAGCTATGGACATGATTATGATCAGCAATGATTTTAATACCAAAAAACTGAAATTCCTAACCTCTGGGTTCAGGGTTTAAGCCCCAGGATGGAGCTACGTTGGTAATACTCTTTAAGTTAGTAAACAACCTTCCTCGTCATTCCTGGACATTATCTGATCAAGATATAGGGCCCACGGCAGGTGTCACCGGTCAACAGGGACACAAGATATAGGGCCCACGGCAGGTGGCATCGGTCAACAGGGGATACTTGCTCTTCCTAGGCTCCTGGTCCCACCTCTGGTGTGTCCAGGGGTCCGTGTTTGTCCAACTCTTGAGTCTGTATTCCTTCTAGGAGTTATAAGATTGATCACTGTTCGTTACCTTCATCTTTCATCAAGCAGTCAAACTGTTGGCATGATTATCATAACTTTGAGCCTTATACCAAAACTGTGACATTCATGACCAAAGGGCTCAGGTAACCGGAGTGGTGCCAGATTGATCATATACATTGTCATTATGTCTTGAAAGTATATTAGCAAATCGAATTCATTGCTGAACATCAAGCAGACGAAATGTTTGTATGATTATAATGTGAAATTTATGAACTCTGGGTTCAAAGTTCAGGGTTCAAGTCCAAGGGTGGGGCTTAGTTGATCAAATGTTGAAAATGCAATATATCTTAGAATATTTATATTTCGAATTTAATATGTTTGCAAATGGTAATGATAGCCATTTCCTCATGAATGCGCTTAAGTTGTGAACAATGCGCGTATGAATCTTGATTAACATAAACTTCTTGGATGCATTGCTAACGATACATGTAACTTTTCCGCACCTCCAAACGGAGTTATCTTAATCGTTTGAGCGTTTGTAGCGGATCTGATATTTTATTGCACGCATCTAATTCAAGTCTTGATAGTTACAGCTTCTTGTTACATTTAAAGTTTGTTTCCTTGCTGCCAGTCATTTATTTATTTTAGTAATTAGTTTCTTTGGTTTTGATTGGCTAAACTGGTGAAAAGAAATCAGGATATATAAGGCTGTGACAGATTTACTCACTTGGTTTGGCATTGACCTCATGGTTGACTTTCTCGACGTTTTTTAAAAACTCTAGCTACTATTATAGCATGAAATAAGCATGATTTATGTTAGAATAGGAGTTATGGAATGGTAAAAACCTAAAGGTTAACAGCAGATATTAAATATAGTTTTGATACTGTATTAGTAGATTTTCAGTTTATTAGGTTTTGACCTTGACAAGTCCTGCTTCAAGGTTTTTATACGTGATAGAGTCGTATATCTTCGGGGCCAATCATTTTTATCGTCTTCATTGGAAGACGGTATAGATAGTTTACAGTAATCGCGGATCGGACGATGCACTTCCTCTTCTATTTCTGATTGGTAGAAAATGCATGATGTGAAAATTCTAATTTATTTCATTGGTTGAAATTTAGCTGCAATAATGTAGCCCTCTCTGATTTTTTTTTTTTTTTTTTTTTTTTTTTTTTTTTTTTAGGGAGAGGGCTACAACTCCTTAGGATCTCCGTAATGGTGCAAATGCGGGAGTGATTCACTCCCGCAACATTTGCGCTCATTCTAAACATTTCCTGACTTTCTTTACGTAAATAAAATGATTTTCTATGTTTCTTAGTCAATATATAAATTTACAACCTGCAACTTAAGATTTGTGAGGCTCTATTCTACCGTTTTCAACAATTTCGATGAATTCCAATTTCTCGATTCATATTTGTGCGCCATGTTTGATGTACTGAAGTTTCAACTTCCGATTGTCAAGTCATTTGCATATGCCATATAAGGTAGTATTTACATCAATGGACAAGTATGGAGGCGAAAGCTATTTCGTCGGTATTGAAAAGGTTTGAATTTAATATCAAGTTAAAAACCGAACTGCAGAGTGTAAATTCTTTCTGCAACAATATGATTTCCCTTTCTTTGTCGAAGTGGCTCGAGTAACTACATTTTCGCGCTGATTGTCAATGTTTAGGTTTTTCATTAGATCCACCTACGAGATCTCGCGATAACAAGCATGGCGGAGCAGACGAAGAATTTTGCATGCTGAACATTATATTTAATGAAAAACACCTTTATTAGACATGCCCGAGCACAAAGTTGGTACTCCTTTTGGTGTAAACAACATTTAGGACTAATACATAGAGTTTATTATCGGTTATTCATAAAATTATTTTGCACCATTACGGAGATCCTATGGAATTGTAGCCCTATCCCGAAAACGTCAGAATTAAAAAATTGGATAGGGCTACATTATTGCAGCTAGTTGAAATTCTGTTCAACACAAGGGGAGATAATTTGCTGGTGATTTAATTTACGTAGGACTTAAGAACTTTACAAATTTTCAATCTTTAAAAAAGAGAGAAAACGAACAGAAGAAAATTACAATTTAATGAAACTGACACTTTAATTTTATTCATAGCAACTATCAAAAACGTTCCTATAATTCAATGAATAACAACATAAATGGTCACGCAAACCTTGAAATTCTTCTCGAGAAAATTTGAGCAATTCAAAACTATTTGGTATATTTTGTTTTGTTTTTTGCTGTATGAAAAATAATTAATTTTTCAATAAACACTCTGAAAATCTGCTTTTCACTGCTTTCTTGAGGTTGAGAAGAAACAATGCTTTCTATTTTTAGCAAAAGTGTCATGTCTACTTCAAGGTCATACTAGAAAACGTATTATACATTAGTTTCTAGAAGGTGTTGGTTTTCCCCCTTTGTTTTGGTTTTATTATTTTATTTGGAGTGGTCTTTAAACTCATCTTATATTAGATCTACCTTTTTAGAATAGTTTAATTATGTGGTCATTTGATGAAAGAAAAAATATATGATACTTAAAGCACATGATACATTCATAACAGTTTACTTTAAAGGTTGTTCCTAAAGATAGCAGACTTGTGAAAAAGATATACGTGTTACATAGTTTAGGTTTAAAAGGTATACCCTACGCAGGTCAAGATGTAGCTCGTTCCCCTTCTATTTTGGAAGTTTTCAGAATTATAGAGGCCAAGTATGGACACATTTAGATATTTTTCATTGTGACTTCGGACGTCACATTTCCTTACCTTTCCTTACAGATTTTTGTTTTCATACTACTGAGTCCTTTTAGTTAAATTACTCAGTTAATTCGTACTCAAAACTCAGGATATTCCATTTTTGTTATTTTTCTATGTAACTTGGTATTTGTTATCAATTACAATATAAACCAACCCTATATCGTTAGTAAATTATAAAATCCTTACTGGTGTTCTCATTCCGACGTGTTGACCATAGTTCAGGAATTAACTTACCTGGGTTGAACTTTTACAAGAGGCAGTATACAGATTGGGGGGGGGGGGGGGTAGGGAATTTGATCACCTGAGTTACTGTCCCTGTTATACTGGTTCCAGTTACAATTTTGAATTTTGGCAAGACAAAACAAATGACCAACGACATGTCAAGTTACATTTTCTTGATTTTACGAGCAATTGTTTACATCCTTTGCTGTTCAGATCAAGGTTACTTGACGTGTTTCATACCGATTGTTAGGCCGTTCTTGGCACACTAATTTTGACTACGGATAACTCCGTTTGCCTGATCGGGGTATGGGGCTTGCGGCGGGTGTGACCGGTCGACAGGGGATGCTTATTCCTCCTAGGCACCTGATCCCACCTCTGGTATATCCAGGGGTCCGTGATTGACCAACTCTTTATTTCATATTGCTTATAGGAGTTATGATCACTGTTCGTTATCTTCACCTTTCATGATTTTGATTGTGCATATTACATGTATTAAAATTACTATTTACGGAGTATATGCTGAAATTCTGATCAGGAAAAACTTTTTTGTGCACTTTCAATACACTGTAAACAATATTTCACATTATTGAAATAACTTTTTGACACTTATAAAGGAAAAATTCTAATTGATTTTTGATAAAAGAATTTAATTTTCCAGAACCGATCATGAAGATATTATAGGTCGGGCAGCTGGCTTAACAAATGAGGAAGGTGTCGTAAAATCCCTACATGTAAAGGATTCAAGCCTTTTGAATTTTGGCAAGATATATAAGGGGGGAAAGTCCGGGAAATGATGCGCGAGTTCTTGGAAATTGGTTACCCCAACCGATCTAGTACCGCAATGGAAACATATCCATACATGTATATAGTCAACAAAATTAACTAATCTTTAGTAATTTGTACACTAACGGCGCACCATAATTCTATAGATGGGAGAAATCCTGTTCCTTATGGATTCTTTTTAATGAATTAAAGTCAGTTTACTTTGGCGATTTTCAAAAACAGTGATAATAGATTACACTTTTTATTCAAAATGAGCACTTCGATGATAATGAATTGAACTCTTGGGACTAATTGATTCGCTCAAGCTGACCAATTTGGCGGGGCAAGATCTGATTGGGTTTGTAGATTTTTTTTATGTTTTGCATATTGAAAAACTTATTTTACCCAATACTACATTGTATATCAGCAGCCTCGATCTGGTTCGGGTAGTTATACATCGTTAACATTCGCCCTTTCGTCAATGTGTCACCGTGTGTCTGTACTTTGTCTGCCCTTCACTGTGAGAATATCAGACGCAGAACCGCCCGTGTCTGTTTCGGACTGATTTAGAATAGACTAGATGAACATTGCCCAGTATGCGTATCTTCGAACTCGCGTTTGTTTACATTCGATACGTACGTCATTAATAAATGTTATTAAATTGATGTCGTAAAATGAGAGCAAAAGTAATGTTTTGATTGATTTTTGATAGTTTATTTACAACAATAACAAACAAAATCACATATTGATGTTCTACTTTGTGCATACGAACTAAAAACCACACCTTTCCTTATATACGACTTATAAAAATATGGAGACCTACTCGCAGTAAAATTACAACCAGAGTACATTTTAAGGACATCCCGCGAATAATGAAAGATTCTTCTACTTTAAAAAAAAAAATATCGAATCACAGATGGTGTATTGCATGTATCATTCATTAAGCTCTGCTACCAATTTTATAGCGCTTCGAAACTTTTGATTATTCGCATCTTTCTTTGACTAAAGCTAGGAATCTTGACATCGTCTGCTGTCAATATCTTCAACTATGCAAACCATCATTGCGTGTATGTGTTCACAGGGTCAGCAGTTTAGTTTGTAAATGTCTATAATGTAAACATCAACCAATGAGCCTCGCAAACAGTGACAGGAATGTAACGCGATTTCGGGAAATTCTACTCTGGTGCTTATCAAGTCCAAACCACAACAGCACGCGGCATAATACCAGTCGATGTGTCCCACTTGATTTCTGGAAAGACCCCCTTTTAACTGCCGCAATCGACCCTAAAATGTAATATAAGCACCATCTCGTAAAGAACCAATCGCCATGGGGGTCGCGTGACGCCACGCCATTTGATATGTACATGTATGTCTTTAAACGGAACTTCTCGTGACAAACTTCAATCGAATGATGCGCTAAATGCGTAAAATCCGGAAACAAGAGAGAGGGTATTGTATCCCAAGAAATATTTTCCGCGCAAGGGAAACTCTACGTTCATGAGGGGAATAATATAACAACAACACCCCCCCCCCCTCCAAGGAGGGGGATCTAACTTGGGTCAGTTTTTCCAGGGGGGGGGGGGATGTCTATGAGAGGCGAAAGTATATATATGGTACAACGCCGGCATACTAAAAATAACTCGAACGTTTTAGTAATACACAGGAACAAACTACAAAAATATCTTTATAAACTAGGCTGTACCATAAGCAAAGGGGAATTCTTCTCATAGGGTGTCCAACTGTCCTATTTACTGTTATAACACAGACATACAACAGATAAAAGCCGTGTTGGATTTTCAAGTTTTATTTTCTAATCGACCTTGACAATGTATCTATTTTCTGATTGATCTTAACCTTTAAGGAATGATGTTGAGTGACCATTGTCTAAATACCCTTATTCTGAGTGATAATTATCAGACGTACCATCAAATTCTGATGTACAGTTTAGGAGATATGAATTTGGATTGATATTAGCCTCTCTTTTTTTTTGGTGACCTTGAACTTTAACAAATGTCCATTGTTCGTTAAGTCCTTATTTCGACGAACTTATGAAGCAAGGAATAAAGTATGATAGTTGATTCAGGTGATATAAGATCGGACAGATCATGGAGAGCATTTCATAAAGGAATACTAGTATGGGGAGGGGTTAGGTTAATATTTTCCCATAAAGATAAAAGTTTTTAAAACCGTGGATGTAATTTTTCTTTGATTTCTGAAATATATATAAACTGGTTATTTATTTTCTCCGTTGCATGTTCTTAAAAGGGCATGGACACGATTTGAGCTGAAAATTTTCTAATTTTATTTTTCCATTATTGATGTTTAAATGCTTAACTAAGGTATTTCTAATGGTCAGCAAAAATTTGAATGTCAGTTGTCGAGGTACATGGGAGATACAGAGCTCACAATTCTTTGTTATGTAAACAAGGCTCGTGCCTTGTTTTTGTTTACATATGATCTATATATACCAGTAAAAGTTTGTTTAAAGCAGATTATTCAATTTACAAGTTAATTCTAAACTTAATTTAATAGTTTCTAGTGTTTAGCACATCTCATTTTGTTTTAAACATGGTATTTTCTATCAAGCAATCTACAGGTCGTCCCAATTCACCGTTATTCGTGTCATTGGTCATTTCTAGTGCTTTTTATATCCATTTTTATTTGACCACGTATTAGATCCGACACTAGTGGATGTTGAGTGTTGTTGGATTTATACATGTATATATATAATGAAATTTTCTGTGCTTTATATATATATATATATATATATATATATATATATATAAAGCACAGAAAATTTCACTTTATTTGGATACCCACTAACTCGTGGGTCACCTGCTCTTCAGGGATACCATCTAGTCATCACCCGACCATCTAGGCTTGGGGCGGAAGTGGGTATCCAAATAAAGTGAAATTTTCTGTGCTTTATATTAAATATTTCTACACTTAGGACAGTTATGTTCATTTAAGAGTTCATTGCTATTTCTGTGCTTTCTAAATATATATATATATATATATATATATAAATTGACGATCAGATGGAGTTCAATCACATAACATTTATTTCTCTACAGGCTGTTTCGTGAGGGGATGGTTTCCCCTCACTCGTCGGGAGAAAAATGACATCTAACGAAAAACATCCGCGTGGCTGAGAATATGTTACACAGAAACATACTGGATAGTTGCTCTATAGTAGCAACTATCCAGTATGTTTCTATGTAACATATTCTCAGCCACGCGGATGTTTTTCGTTAGATGTCATTTTTCTCCCGACGAGTGAGGGGAAACCATCCCCTCACGAAACAGCCTGTAGAGAAATAAATGTTATGTGATTGAACTCCATCTGATCGTCAATTTATGTAGCTCCGTGAGGCCACGTCGAGCACTCTAGAAGATTATATCGGAGATTTATCCATATATATATATATATATATATATATATATATATATATATATATATAGGTAAAAATAAAAATGAAACACGAAAACGTTTAGTAAAGCTTTAGCGCTTTCATTTCAAATCTTCAGAAGCTTTACAAAATGTAAAGCTTCTGAAGATTTGAAATGAAAGCGGTAAAGCTTTACTAAACGTCTTCGTGTTTCATTTTTATATTTTACCTATACTTTTACCGATCATTGCGAAAAGTAACTATTATATATATATATATATATATATATATATATATATATATCACAAGATAATCGAATATACATTACAAGATATTGAATATACATCACAAGATTATCGAACATACATCACAAGATATTGAAAATACATCACAAGATTATCGAATATACATCACAAAATATTGATCATACATCACAAGATATCGAAAATACATCACAAGATATTGAACATACATCACAAAGATTATCGAAAATACATCACAAGATATTGAACATACATCACAAAGATTATCGAATATAGCAACGTTTTACATGCCTGTGACACAAGCATTATCCTACACCCCAGGTAATTAAGTTTTATCTTAGTATACAGGTGATGGCTGCCGTGACAGTGATTGGAGCGGGTGTCGTCGGCCTCTCTACCGCCGTCAACATCCAGCGTATGATTCCTTCTGTCAGAGTTACTGTTGTAGCTGAGCATGTATCAGAAGGAACAACGAGTGTTGGAGCTGGCGCCATCTTCAGGCCGACTGAAGACTATCTTCCGGGTGTCGATGTAGGAAAGGCCAAGTATGGAAATACTGTATTTATCAATTTCAGCTCATCTGAACTAAAAGCTTAAGCGACATGAAGCACCGTTTTAGTATATTCTAAGGTATCTTTTATGTAAAGAAACGAGTTTTGAAATAAAATAAATGGCTGGATAAATGGTGATGGTGTCAGTTTAACAAGAAATCTTGATTGACATCAAGGGCATGTGAAATTAGGAGGAGGGGAAACCCTACGAAACGATAAGTGTAGTGTTCTTACTTATCATAGAGTGAAATGCATCTTCAAAGAGGAGAAAGATTGTTGAATTTTATGTACCAACTTCTTAGTTCCAGGAGCCGTCATTTCAAAATAGATGGTGGAGTCAATTTCACGTATCTAAAATTATTGGTTCAACACAAGTGCAAAATCCGAAGCTGTGATATTTGTCCTCTCTCTCTCTCTCTCTCTCTCTCTCTCTCTCTCTCTCCAGTACACTTATTGTCTATGAAAATTCACAGATCTGGGAAGAATTCATTATTTGCATAAGCTTTTTCAGCCATTTTGGTTTTAAAATTTGATATCAGACACACAATTAATCGGTTTTCAAAACCAAATTGAATTTATGATATCGAAAAATTGCTTTAAAGCTCCACCTCTGATCAAAGTCTGTCGTCTATTATTGCATGAATTGCGGATACATGTAGATAAGGAACCCTTTCCATGACGATAGTTGTAGAATGTTTTTTTCATAAGCCTTGAAAATGCACATACAGCTTCAAAACTAATTATATTTACATTTCTATATTTGCATTCATCTGTAGTAAGCCTTTGCTATAAAAATGGTTTTATTCCTCGATGAAGACCCTCTGGTGCGCACTACGGAAGTGACCTTTCAGCTAGAGATAAAAGTCTGTACTTAAAATACAGCATATGGGTTTAAGGATTAGATATCTAGCCTGTTAGTACTCTGATGATATCAGAAATCAAACAATGGAAGTAATGGGGTACTTGTGATTATTGCGTAATCAGTTTTACCGATGATACAATTCACCCTTACGTATTTTTTAACGGTCGTCATACTGTATGTAGGAGACAATTCATTTAAATTGTATTTTGGAACTTGATTTGGATTAAGGTTGCTATCTGGAATTTACAAATAATGTATTTGTAAATGACATATTAAAAAAATGATATAAGGAACAAATAGTGTAGAAGTTGTTTTAAGAGAGAGAGAGAGAGAGAGAGAGAGAGAGAGAGAGAGAACATTTTAGAATGTTGATAATCCATTTGTATACCAACAGGAAATGGATACGGGATGGATGGACTCATTTTTCCTCATTGGCTTTGTCTGAACTCGCTAGTTCGGCGGGGGTCGCTATAACACCTTCCTTTATGTTAAGTAGGACAGAGATCAAGGTAAATTTTGCAAAAATGTTTCACAATAGGAATGTAAGCTATATACAATTTTATGTTCCTTAGTTAATATGACTTGCCAAGTAGCCTTTGCTTGTTACTTGATAAAGGCAGTAAAAACAAGACAGTGATGTGAATTGAAAAAATGCCATTTATTTTGAAAATGACGAAGTTATATAACAGAATAGCTAGTGGGGGTCAGAATGAGTCGAAAACAGAAATACAAGAATGTATGTATCACATAGGTATGATTATGCAATCTGACCCACTACAACACATAATGAAATATCGAAATAGAGCTGCCTGCAATCAAATAAGGTCTATACAAAATTCTACGGATTATACAATTGTTTAATTCCAGGATCCTCTGTATAAAGATGTCGTGTTCACATTTCACGAATTAAGCTCAGATGAAATGAGAAAACTAGGGTTTGACAAACATTTCAAGTAAGTGTTTAACAAGAATTAAAATGTGAATTGAATATGAATTTGCGAAAACTTTGATAACTGATTTAAGATTCTAGCTAAACTCATCAAAATCATTATGCATTACATCAAAATACACGTCAATGGCGAGGAACCAAGGAAAGGGGATACCATCGAAGATGGCACCTCTAATGCCCACAAAGTGATCTATCTTGTTAAAAATTTTTACCCAGAGTAGGGATGCTACCCTATGCATCCCGTCTGGCTCCATCTCAAATTATGCATTGAATTTCTCGTATACAAATGTACATGTAACAAATGAGTCTATGTCAATTTTTTTGTCACCAAGCAACAGAGGGTAAATGATGGTAGACCGAGATTCTAGTGTGAGAACGATATCTTGTTTGTTCCTTTTACGATTTTCAACGATAGGTCTGAAGCACAGGCACTTGTTTCTGTAAATGACTTATGACCTCTGTATACTAATAACAAGACGTTGTTATTAGTATACAGAGGTCATAAGTCATTTACAGAAACAAGTGCCTGTGGTCTGAAGTTAGGAGAAAATTTGTAGGGAAACCATAAGCAAGTAGATCACAAGAAAAAAATTCTTGGGACATTCTACCTTGTCAATTTATAAGGAAAACAAACAAATCTTATAAACAAGACCTAGGCACCCGCTGCCAAAATAACTGTGCAGTAACGAAGTCTTCTGATTATCCATTAAAAAAATCATCTCGGACCAAAAAGATTTCGAGTGAAATTAAGAACTAAGGTGTCACAGTTTAGCTTGCACTACTTACAACAGTAGTCACAGACCACAACAAATAACATTGTCATCATCATTTCAGGTTTGGATATCTTGTTACAACAATTGTGATAACAACAAAAATATATATAGCGTGGCTTCTCAAAAGGTAAGAGTTCTGTGATTAACATTACGTGGAGAATGAAATGTGTCTGATGTTAAATATATCAACGTGTGTTAATTTCATAGTCTTGTACTAAATCATACACTGCCAAATTCCCTTTTAACAAAATCTTTAAAAATGAAATTGAAGGCATTTCCCCCTAGATATTAGATATTGTGTATGTACATAACGCACTTTATATAGAGAATAAATCTTCAGGGGCTAAAATCGTAGAACTATTTACAGTATTGGTATTTGAAACTCCCATTATTTTTTTTCGACTAAAAGTTAATGACTTTTTAGAACAATGGTCCCGGGAGGTAGATTGCCCCAATAGGGATCAACATTCTAAATGGGACTGTGGGAATATATAAAAAAAACAAAAAAACTTTAAATCTTTAAAAATATTTAAAGAACCACTGGCCATGATTAGTCATATTAATATGTACAAGCATTCTAGTGTAGTGCAGATTTGTTTTCGATTACAAGCTATGGATTCAATGTTTTACATGAGAATATACAGGGACTTTTAAAACATTCTTGTCAAGAGTCACAGGACCACAGTAATGGAGTTATTTTCAACGTGTGTGGACACAAGGAGGGGGGGGTGGGGTATTCAATTAATGGACCCTGGGTTTAAGAGTTGGGATAAAAGTTTCTATAGAACATGAATATTGACAAAAATCTTTTAAAATATTCTCCACAACACAGCAGCAAGACCTGTTAGAAATATTGTTATTGATGCGTTCTTACGTTGTGTTGATTAAAATTTGGTTGAGTCATGACCCAGAGGCTATGATGGAGACATAATATGGGGTCATTTTTTGTGGAAACAAAGAGGGTAAATATCTTTTATTAAAAAAATCTTCTGATGGAACAACAACCAATAGGATTCAGGTGAGCTTCGTGGGTCTTGGACCTCTTATGTTCATTCTACTGTGATGAAACTTACATCTGTATTACCTGTACATGATACCTGTATGGAAACTGTCAATCATGTTGTGTTCAATTCAGACACAATTTGTGGTTGTTTTATATTCCATAGTGGTACAACAACACACATGGGTGACACGTTTAAGATTATCTTCATTCAAACTTGTTTCAGATGTTGCAATGAAATGTTGTTAGTTGTTTGTTGTTGTTGTTGTTTGGGTTTTTTTATTTACTTTTTTTTTTTTTTTTTTTTGGCTTCTTTCTAAAAGTTGTAACGTTCCTATTGACATTGATCGCCGCGGTGGCCGAGAGGTTAGAGCGTTCACCCCGCATGCGGAAGGCCCGGGGTTCGTATCCCGGCCGCGACTAAGTCGTTAAAACAGGTAGTGACAGTTCCATCGCCAAATGCTCGGCATCAGATGTGAAGGTCACGGGTAGTCGGAGATGACCTTAAAAACGGATGACCCATGTCACAGTAGGTGTGGCACACTAAAGAATCCTCACTGCTCAATGGCCGAAAACGCCGAACATAGGGCTAAATTTGAAGCCCTTCATCGCTCTTGGTGACGTCTCCATATGAGTGAAAAATTCTCGAGTGAGACGTTAAGCAAGATACAATCAATCAATCAATCAACCAATTGACATTGTAATCAAACTGATTTTTACGAAATTGGTGAAAGATCGAGTTAACGAAAACCAACAAACCGGAAGTCGCCCTCTATTTCAATTGTCAGTTAAATCAGCATAGGATTTTTTTTCCATTTACAATCTTTCATTGCAAATCACGATAATTGGTGCTAAACAACAATGCATTTGCGACTTAATTCACCCTAATGCATTTATAAACTTTAAATGAAAAGATGTCTGTTTTTTTGTGAATTTGTAAAGAGTTGCCATGTGTAATTGCTCTCTCTCTCTTCCTCTCCATCTGAATTTTTTAAGTACTCCACCCACTTATTCTGTCCTTAAATGAGGGGCATACATTCTCTGTATTATAGATTGTATAATTATAAATGTAATGATTCCGGATATTTGAGGTACGACCATGCGGAGTTCTCAATTAGTCACTTTACATCACGTGATCTCATTTGTGTATAAATACCGAGACTCCCCAGACGTCAGTGTCATTCAGATAGAAGACCCAGCCAAGTTGAGAGGACGAAATTATGTGTACTAATAAAGTATTCATAGTAAACAATTCCTCGCCTGTTCTTACAGTTAGAGAGTGAATTTGGAAGGCCATCAGAAGTCTGGCCTGTCACGAAGAGGTTGACCTCCAGTAAAGAGGCTAGCCATAGTTCGTTTTTGGTGTCGTCCGCATTGGCTGAACAGACCGTCGTCCAGGCCGCTGTACTCATTGTCTGTCCTGAATAAGGCATCCTACAATGATTGTAGTGGTTGAAGGGCTACCACATATACTGTCCGTCCTGAATAAGGCGTCCTACAGTATATGGGGTAATCCGAGGGCGACTGGGCTCTACATTTTGTTAAGTTAGCACTACCAGTTATCGTTGCTTGCCTCTGATTGATGTAGTGATTCTCTGTTTGATTATAATTTACCTAGATAAGGTTAGGACATATTTGTATATTTTGGCAGTCCACTAAAATCATACCAATTAGTTTAAATTAGCTATTGTTGAATACCCCAAACCATGGAATTGACCAGGTACGATCCCAGAAGTTAATGTAAATACGTTACAATAAACATGATTAATTCAAAAGTTTTCAATTTCAAACCATACATGATATCAGTTTTCTCTGGTTTGTTATTCATCCGTAATAAAGATGTCACACGAATGAGCGCGGTTCAGTTATCCGATATAGGGGGCGCTGTCCTGCAACTACATGTATGGATTTTGCAAGAGTGAAAATGAGAACAGCGAGTCGGAACCTTTGACTAGCCAAGATGTAACACTTCAATCTAAATTTTCCTTCATTACAGAAGACCTAATGGCGCTAAATTTACGTATTCCTCATTACGGTAGTTAGAGGAAAACATCTAGATCCTGGTATTGTTGTCTTAATATTAATGATAGTATCTAGTCTATTAAAACTGTTTGCATGATAGTATCTAGTCTTTTAAAACTGTTTGCAGATTTCTGGAAGGTGGCGGTAAAATTGAACAGAGGCGAGTTTCGCATATAAATGAGGTAACACTGTAGTGTATATAGGCTGTAAAAAGCAATCTTCTTTTTCGTAGAGACTGAATACATGTAGGAGGGTGTTCAACCAAAAACAAATTCGTGTTAATAAAAAACTAATTTGAAGTAATAAGTACTAAACTGCTAAGCCGTCATTGTATACACATGTATGTGTTCAATACCTAACCATTGTGCTTAAATGTGTAAATGTTGTCAGTGGCGGATTTAAGGGGGCCACAGACAGCCCCCCCCCCCTAAAATTTTCAAATTTAAGGTAAATCATGGTATCTTGTTTAGAAAAATGTACTAAACGATAAAAGAAGCAATTATTTCTTCCACTACCGGAGAAACAAATGAAAAAATCTTTTGATTTCTTGAATAACTTCATTGGGAGAATATAATATTTTGTCCAAAAACCCTTAAAATTTACGTCATATTATTAATTTCACCTTATTAGGAATGATAAAAAATAGTACAAATGACTAAATAGGAGACATATTTCAAGCTCTCTAAAATCTGTAAAATCCAGGGCCACCCTGGACCCACAGGGGGGGGGGGGGGGGGGCTCAAGGCGGTCCCCAGACCCCCTGCCGCATAAAGTGGCGCCCCTCGTAACCGCAATTCCTGGATCCGCCCCTGGTTGTATACACGTGTATATGTATTCAATACCTAACCGATGTGCTTATATGCTGTATGCACGTTTGTTGACGTCTATATCGTATTGCTACAAAACCCAGTAGTGTTCCGTCGGACTCATCAAACCCACAAAAAACTAAACTGGGGAGATTGACATCATAATGTCCGTTTGTAGACATGTGCTCGAGGTTATGGTCATTGGTGTCCATTCTTGTCTGACATTCACCATTTGGCCGCTGTTTATTTTGTCACGCAGGTTTTTGTTTTCACTGAAAGAGAAACATTCACAAAATTTTACGTAGAGAGTAAACTTGAGAAATTGCCTCACTTTTTACTGTAAATACTCTAAATGATTGTAAATATCAGAGACAAATAATGTGAAACTGTATTCAAGTGATCTTAATTATGACGTTTAAGATATCAATATTTTAAAGCTTTAAACTCTTGGGTGGCTTGGGGGTGTTATCATACATATTTCTTTGTTACAATATACATTTATTGCATTCCGCAAATTCTATGGTCGTTATAACGATCTAGTTACAACTATCATTTGGGTAAAATGCTGTCTGACTCATTTCATACCGATTGTTAGGCCGTTCTTGGCACACTGATTTTAACTACGGAAGACTCCATTTACCTAATCAAAATGTAAGACTCACGGCGGGTGTGACCGGTCGATAGGGGGTGCTTACTCCTCTAAGCACCTGATCCCACCTCTGTTGTGTCCAAGGGTCCGTGTTTGCCCAAATCTCTATTTTATATTGCTTATAGGACTTATGAGATTGATCAATGTTCGTTATCTTCACCTTTCATGATAGTGGAGTTATGAAGATTTATTCACATAAGAAAAATCAAATGTTGCTCTTGGGGAATATGATTGTTCTTTGGTGAATAAATCACTATCGTGTAATAATATAAAAACGTACATACTACATACATCACACACATATAGGTAGATAATCATATTCGTGTCGTATATGCTTATATGCAAGCATACACACAAACATAACTCTCTCTCTCTCTCTCTCTCTCTCTCTCTCTCTATATATATATATATATATATATATATATATATATTCCTTTGTATGGTGTTTCATTAATTTGGATACTGTTCTAGATTGAATAGACCTACCGTAACACTCACTTCAGCTTCCCATATTCATGTAGCAATATCCCTTTATCACCTGCATATGGTTTTATGTCTTTCAACTGATTCGATACACAGAAGCATAATCTGTGTATGATCAATTTTTAAATCTTAGCAAGCTACTGACAAATGTGTTGATGTTACAAGAGTTTCAGCAGTCTCGTTTTAAGTACAGATTCTATGTTCGTTATAATGATCATATCAGCAATTACAACCTTCGTTAGGTTATATGCTGCCTGACGTGTTTCATATCAGTTGTTGTGCCATTCTCTACCTACTGATTTTGACTACGGATGACCATAAACACGAACATTTCTACATGTCGTTAATTACGCGTATTCCCCATGCAAATCATACGCACAGGGTTTAATTAAGCAATGTCAGTATCGTTAATTAATAATTGCATAAATATGTGTATAGTACGCGTGAGGGTAATTTGCACAAAAATCTTGTAATCGCGTACTTAATGTAAAGACTTCCAAGCGTAAAGTTCCACATTTACAGTACCCCGTTTACCCAATCAAGATAAAGGGCTCACGGCGGGTGTGACCTGTCGACAGGGGATGCTTACTCCTCCTAGACACTTGATCCCATCTCTGCTATGCCCAAGAGTCCGTGTTTACCCTGCTCTTAATTTTGTATTCCTTATGGGATTTATTTATAATAGATTTATCACTGTTCGTTATCTTCACCTTTCATCGTAGGAATAATATAAGCGAATACGACAGGTAATTATGAATTTCAAAAAGCAGAATGATGTATAGTGAGTGAGTTTTTAATGAATTACATATTACTTTTAATCAGTTTATAGGACAGGGCGACGTCGTTGTGAACTGTTCTGCCTTAGGAAGTCGCCATCTGTTTGGAGACAAAAAGATATATGCAAATCGAGGCCAACTTGTGAGAGTATGTATTTTTAAAAAATATTATATTTTTGTACGAATTTCGCGTAACCTTTGAAACGTTTTCATAAGATTAAAGTTTAATTCTACGATGTTTATTTCTCTGTTGTAAAGGTAAAGGCGCCGTGGATAAAGTACTGCATTTATACAGACAGCGATGCATATATCATACCGAAGTAGGTTTTTACAGTAAGAATTGATTTGCCAAATATTTCATCGATTGGTTTGAAAGAATTTCATTGCGCCGCCGAAGTGCAACTGTATTGGAAACAAAGTTTTACAACTAAGAATCTGTGTTAATTATGCATCTAATATGTTAATAATACATCCATGTTATTTATATATATTGTATGTTTGTTATTTACACATAGATCTACATTGTATGTTATTTATATATTTTTGTTATTTATGCATCCAATGCAAACAGGTTTCACTCATCTTCAAAGCTTTGCACTATTTAACTTTCAACATTTAAAAGTGAGTGATGGGTCTTTCGGATATGACTTTAAAACGGAGTACTTATATCGTGGCAGGTGTTGGCACCTCAAAGAATCCTCACTGCTACGGCCGGAGTTTTAAGCATAGTCTTTTTCTCAGGAAACTTTGATAATAAAAAAAAGTATATTACATTTATTTCAACCCTACCTGGCCAACTTTTGTTGGTATTCAGGACACTCAATACCCATTTGTTCATGTTTAAGGTGGCTCACTACACCAAGAAATAGTTTCTCAAATCATGATGATATACACTTACAATAAGTATTTATAACAAAAAGGCAAAAAATATACAAAGGTTAAAAACATCATTTTCAAAAAAAAAAGCATTTCAACACATATGAACAAAAGACTCGTGGGTACTTTACCTACAACTGTTGACGTCTAGATATAAGTGAAAATTCCCGATGAGACGTCAAACAACTATTTCATGTAAAACCAGGATTTCCATAAGTCATTTTTACCTCTGATGAAATTTATTTTGGTTAATCTTTTTAAAAGCAAACAAAAAAATTGTACCACAAATTTTATTTTGTTAAATACAAAATCCTATAGATGTGTGTGGTCATGACTTATAAGATGATGACTGAGTCTCGATTATCGTTGTAAGTTTCTTTTCTCAGTCAGGATTTGGTAGCTGTAGGAGGCAGCAGAGGAGACCATAACTATGATACTTGTGTCAGTGATGCAGATTCTAAATCAATGATGGAGAGATGTTGCGAAATATGTCCATCCTTGAAGGTATTCATAAACTTTGTCCTCTCAAATGTGGAATATTGTCTGTGTTAGCATTGAAAATATGAAAATCCAACATGTTAGGTCGATTCAGGTGACCTATTGCTATTGATCTGCATCCGGCGGCTTAGTATTTATTTTCTGATCAAAACTTTCCGTTATCCGTCGCTGGCGTCGTCGTTGTCGTAAACTTTTAACATTTTCTTCTTCTTCTCCAGAACCACTCGACCAATTTCAACCAAACATCACACAAATCATCCTTGGGTAAAGGGGGTATTAAAATTTGTTCAAATAGGGCCATGTCCCCTTCAAAGGGGAGATAATCACAAAAATGTAAAAATAGATTGGGTCATTTAAAAATCTTCTCACTAAGCACTAGGCCAGAAAAGTTCAAATTTACATGGCAGCTTCCTGGCATAGTGCAGGTTGAAGTTTGTTAAAATCATGGCCCCTGGGGATAGGGTGGGACAATAATATGGAATCAAAGATTTACATGGGAATATATAGGGGAAATCTAAAAAAAAAAAAAAATGTTCTCAAGAACCACTGGTCCCAAAAAGTAGAATTTACGTGAAAGCTTCCTGACATAGTGTAGATTTAAGTTTGTCAAATTCATGGCCCCCGGATGTATGTTGGGGGCCACAATAGCGGATCAAAGTTATACATGCGACTTAACAGGGGAAATCTTTTAAGATATATTTCTCAAGAACCACTGGGCCAGAAAGGTTCACATTTACATGGCAGCATTCTGACATAGTGCAGATTAAAGTTTGTAAAAGGTTTGACCTCCAGGATAGGTTTGGGCCACAATAGGGGATCAAAGTTTTACATGCGAATATTACATAGGGAAATTCTTTAAATATGGGCCAAGGTGACTCAGGTGAGCGATGTGGCCCATGGGTTTCTTGTTATAACAACCTCTATAAACAAACTATTCGAATAGTTTGTTTATAGAGAGACATTTTTTATACAGATATTTAAAACGTGGACTTCCTGTGTTCAAAACATGTTAGGTTGTGATGAATAATGTCTACATACATGTACAATATTTGTAACCTACATTGGGTGTAGCACATATTGATACTGTATACATATTCTATGTTAAGTGTAGCACATCATAATTTCTACACGATCTACATTAGACATATCACATCATGGTAATACCTACAAAGCCTACGTTAGGTATAACACGTCATGGTAATATATTTACCTACAAAGCCTACGTTAGGTATAACACACCATGGTAATATATTTACCTACAAAGCCTACGTTAGGTATAACACATCATGGTAATATATTTACCTACAAAGCCTACGTTAGGTATAATACATCATGGTAATATATTTACCTACAAAGCCTACGTTAGGTATAACACATCATGGTAATATATTTACCTACAAAGCCTACGTTAGGTATAACACATCATGGTAATATATTTACCTACAAAGCCTACATTAGGTATAACACATCATGGTAATATATTTACCTACAAAGCCTACGTTGGGTATAACACATCATGGTAATATATTTACCTACAAAGCCTACGTTAGGTATAACACATCATGGTAATATATTTACCTACAAAGCCTACATTAGGTATAACACATCATGGTAATATATTTACCTACAAAGCCTACGTTAGGTATAACACATCATGGTAATATATTTACCTACAAAGCCTACGTTAGGTATAACACATCATGGTAATATATTTACCTACAAAGCCTACGTTAGGTATAGCACATGGAGTTTAATTTATCATTTTCTAAATATTCCTATCGAAGGCGGCAGAAATTGATCATGAATGGGTAGGACTGAGGCCTATTCGCTCTCCTCTTAGAATTGAAAAAGAAATCATCAAATCAGACCGAGGACAGCTGATTGTAAGTGCATAATCTTACCGATAACTTCAACATAAATCTTTAACATCGAATGTAATTTCAGATCGGTAAAGTTGGCTACTAGTAACCAGCTACTAGTAACTGGCTACTTAAAAAGAGAAAAGTTGGCTACTAGTAGCCAGCTACTTGAACCAGGAAAAGTTAGCTACTAGTAGCCAGTTACTAGTAGCCAGCTACTAAAAGTATGAAAAGTTAGCTACTCGTAGCCAGCTACTACAAAATATAAAAGTTATAATTACTGATAGCTCGCTACCAGATAAAAGTTAATGAGTTTGAAAATTATTATCTATCAGATTTATTTCTAAAGAGGACGAGGAGTCGTATGAAATTTCATGCTCAATTATCCCCAATTACATAACATTGCAATGCAAAATATGAATAAACTTTTTCAACTGAGTGTTTACTTTAAAAGTGATACGGATTGAATTCAGACCTTCAATCATTTGATATACCATCCATTTTGAGATATCTGCTACTTTTACAATTTGATTCGAGTTACCCTGAAATTTCAACATAAGTGTGAATACCGTAAGAAACTTTATGTTTGACTTTATGTTTGTATTAGATATCTGACGAATTTACGACTATACATATGGCAAGAAGTGATAGATGGTGTTTTGGTACTCCACGAATTTTCAGATATCGCTCTTTAGGAAATCAGTTACTTATACATTTTGATTATCGGTACAATGAAATTTCAAGATCCGTGTGAATACCTTAAGGAACTCCGTGTTTATATCATAAATTTAACTAACTTACAACGATACGTATGGCAAGTAGTGATATTGGGTATCGTGATATGTCATCAATTTTCAGATATCACGCTTAAGGAAGTCAGCTACATATACCTTTTGATGGCAGGTAAACTGAAATTTCAAGTTTTTCGCAAATATCTTAAGGAACTCTGAGTTTGTATTAGATATCTGACGAATTTACAATTATCAAAGTGAAGAAGAGTGATATTAGGTATCTTGACATGCCATAAATTTCCAGATATCACGCTTAAGGAAGTCAGCTACTTATACCTTTTGATTCCTGGTATCCTGAAATTTCACGTTTTTCATAAATATCTTAAAGAACTCTGTGCTTGTATTAGATATCTGACGAGTTTACAACTATCCATGTGAAGTGGAGTGGTACTAGGTATCTTGATATGCCATTAATTTTGAGATACCACGCTTAAGGAAGTCAACTACTTATACCTTTTGATTGCAGGTAACCTGAAAATTAAAGTTTTTAGAAAATATATTAAGGAACTCCGTCTTTGTTTGAAATATCTGATTAATTTACCAATGCACATATGACAAAATCTGATACTAGGTATCTTGATATGCCATCATTTTTCAGATATCACTCTTAAGGAAGTCAGCTACATATACCTTTTGATGGCAGGTAAACTGAAATTTCAAGTTTTTCGCAAATATCTTAAGGAACTCTGTATTTGTATTAGATATCTGACTAATTTACAACTACCAACGTGAAGTGGTGTGATATTAGATATCTTGATATGCCAACAATTTTCGGATATCATACTTAACGAAGTCAGCTACTTATACCTTTTGATTCCTGGTAACCTGAAATTTCAAGTTTTCCGTAGATATCTTAAAGAACGCCTTGTTTGTATTAGATATCTGACTAATTTACAACTATCCATGTGAAGTGGAAGGGTATTAGATATCTTGATATGCCATCAATTTTCAGATATCACCCTTAAGGAAGTCAGCTACTTATACCCTTTGATTGCAGGTAACATGAAATTTCAAGTTTTATATCAATATTTTAAGGAACTCTGAGTTTGTATTAGATATCTGACGAATTTACAATTATCAAAGTGAAGAAGAATGATATTAGGTATCTTGACATGCCATAAATTTCCAGATATCACGCTTAAGGAAGTCAGCTACTTATACCTTTTGATTCCTGGTAACCTGAAATTTCACGTTTTTCATAAATATCTTAAAGAACTCTGTGTTTGTTTTAGATATCTGACGAGTTTACAACTATCCATGTGAAGTGGAGTGATATTTAGTATCTTAATATGCCATCAAATTTTAGATATCACGCTTAAGGAAGTCAGCTACTTATACCTTTTGATTGCAGGTAAACTCAAATTTCAAGTTGTTAGAAGATAGTTTAAGGAGCTCCTTGTTTGTTTTAGATATCAGATTAATTTACCAATGCACACATGACAAGATGTGATATTAGGTATCTTGATATGCCATCAATTTTCAGATATCAGGTTTAACGAAGTCAGCTACTTATACCTTTTGACTCTAGGTAGCCTGAAATTTCAAGTTTTTCATAAATATCTTAAAGAACTCTGTGCTTGTATTAGATATCTGACTAGTTTACAACTATCCATGTGAAGTGGAGTGGTACTAGGTATCTTGATATGCCATCATTTTTCAGATATCACTCTTAAGGAAGTCAGCTACATATACCTTTTGATGGCAGGTAAACTGAAATTTCAAGTTTTTCGCAAATATCTTAAGGAACTCTGTATTTGTATTAGATATCTGACTAATTTACAACTACCAACGTGAAGTGGTGTGATATTAGATATCTTGATATGCCAACAATTTTCGGATATCATACTTAACGAAGTCAGCTACTTGTACCTTTTGAGTCCAGGTAACCTGAAATTTCGAGTTTTCCGTAGATATCTTAAAGAACGCCTTGTTTGTATTAGATATCTGACTAATTTATAACTATCCATGTGAAGTGGAATGGTATTAGGTATCTTGATATGCCATCAATTTTCAGATATCACCCTTAAGGAAGTCAGCTACTTATACCTTTTGATTGCAGGTAACATGAAATTTCAAGTTTTCTACCAATATTTTAAGGAACCCTGTGCTTGTATTAGATATCTGACGAGTTTACAACTATCCATGTGAAGTGGAGTGGTACTAGGTATCTTGATATGCCATAAATTTCTAGATATCACGCTTAAGGAAGTCAGCTACTTATACCTTTTGATTCCTGGTAACCTGAAATTTCAAGTTTTTCATAAATATCTTAAAGAACTCCTTGTTTGTATTAGATATCTGACAAATTTACAACTATCCATGTAAAGTGGAATGGTATTAGATATCTTGATATGCCATCAATTTTCAGATATCACCCTTAAGGAAGTCAGCTACTTATACCTTTTGATTACAGGTAACCTGAAATTTCAAGTTTTCAACAATAATTTAAGGAACTCTGAGTTTGTATTAGATATCTGACTAATTTACAACTATCCATATGAAGTGGAGTGGTATTAGGTATCTTGATATGCCATCAATTTTCAAATATCACCCTTGAGGAAGTTAGCTACTTATACTTTTTGATTCTAAGTAACCTGAAATTTGAAGTTTTCCGTAAATATCTTGAGGATCTCTTCGTTTGTATTAGATATCTGACTAACTTACAACCACCCACGTGAAGAAGAGCGATATTAGGTATCTTGATACCTATTATCATACCTCTTCACGTGGATAGTAGTTTACAGTCAGATATCTAACAGTTCCTTAAGCTATATACAAAACACTTTAAATTTCAAGATGTCTGGAATCAAAAGGTATAAGTAGCTGACTTCGTCGAACGTGATATCTCAAAATTGATTGCATATCAAGACAGTTCATATAAAGCTCTGTAATATCGGCAAATATAAATTAGTCAAGTATCTAACATATCTATCTGACAATTGATGGCATTTCAAGATACCTAATACCACTCCTCTTCAGGTTGAAAGTAGATAATTAGTCTGATATCTAATACAAACACACAGTTCCTTAAAAGATATCTACAAAACGTTTGAAATTTCAGGTAACCAGGAATCAAAAGGTCTAAGTAGCTAACTTCCTTAAGCGTGATATCTGAAAATTGATATCATAATAAGATACTTAATATCACTCCTTGTCATATGTGAGATGGTAAATTAGTGATATATCTAATACAAACGCAGAGTTCCTTAAGATATGTACGGAAAACTTGAAATTTCAGTCTACCTAGAATCAAATGGTATAAGTAGCTGACTTCCTTAAACGTGATATTAGAAAATTGATGGCATATCAAAATACCTAATATCACATCTTGTCATGTGTGCATTGGTAAATTAATCAAATATCTAAAACAAACACGGAGCTCCTTAAAATATTTTCTAAAAACTTGAAATTTCAGGTTACCTGCAATCAAAATGTACAAGTAGCTGACTTCATTAAGCGTGATATCTCAAAATTGTTGGCATATGAAGATACCTAATATCACACCTCTTCACGTGTATAGTTGTAAATTAGTCAGATATCTAATACAAATACAGAGTTCTTTAAGATATTTATGAAAAACTTGAAATTTGAGTTTACCTGCAATCAAAAGGTATAAGTAGCTGACTTCCTTAAGCGTGATATCTAAAAATTGATGGTATATCAAGACACCTAATATCAGTCTTCTTCACGTGGTTAATTGTAAATTAGTCAGATTTCTAGTACAAACACAGAGTTCCTTGAGAAATTTATGAAAAACTTGAAATTTCAGGTTACCTGCAATCAAAAGGTATAAGTAGCCCACTTCCTTAAGGGTGATATCTGAAAATTGATGGCATATCAAGATACCTAGTACCACTCCACTTCACATGGATAGTTGTAAACTAGTCAGATATCTAATACAAGCACAGGGTTCTTTAAGATATTTATGAAAAACTTGAAATTTCAGGATACCAGGAATCAAAAGGTATAAGTAGCTGACTTCCTTAAGCGTGATATCTGAAAATTGATGGCATATCAAGATATCTAATACCCTTCCACTTCACATGGATAGTTGTAAATTTGTCAGATATCTAATACAAACAAGGAGTTCTTTAAGATATTTATGAAAAACTTGAAATTTCAGGTTACCAGGAATCAAAAGGTATAAGTAGCCCACTTCCTTAAGCGTGATATCTAGAAATTGATGGCATATCAAGATACCTAGTACCACTCCACTTCACATGGACAGTTGTAAACTCGTCAGATATCTAAAACAAACACAGAGTTCTTTAAGATATTTATGAAAAACGTGAAATTTCAGGTTACCAGGAATCAAAAGGTATAAGTAGCTGACTTCCTTAAGCGTGATATCTGGAAATTTATGGCATGTCAAGATACCTAATATCATTTTTCTTCACTTTGATAATTGTAAATTCGTCAGATATCTAATACAAACTCAGAGTTCCTTAAAATATTGATAGAAAACTTGAAATTTCATGTTACCTGCAATCAAAAGGTATAAGTAGCTGACTTCCTTAAGAGTGATATCTGAAAATTGATGGCATATCAAGATACCTAATACCATTCCACTTCACATGGATAGTTGTAAATTAGTCAGATATCTAATACAAACAAGGCGTTCTTTAAGATATCTACGGAAAACTTGAAATTTCAGGTTACCAGGAATCAAAAGGTATAAGTAGCTGACTTCGTTAAGTATGATATCCGAAAATTGTTGGCATATCAAGATATCTAATATCACACCACTTCACGTGGGTAGTTGTAAATTAGTCAGATATCTAATACAAATACAGAGTTCCTTAAGATATTTGCGAAAAACTTGAAATTTCAGTTTACCTGCCATCAAAAGGTATATGTAGCTGACTTCCTTAAGAGTGATATCTGAAAAATGATGGCATATCAAGATACCTAGTATCAGATTTTGTCATATGTGCATTGGTAAATTAATCAGATATTTCAAACAAAGACGGAGTTCCTTAATATATTTTCTAAAAACTTTAATTTTCAGGTTACCTGTAATCAAAAGGTATAAGTAGTTGACTTCCTTAAGCGTGGTATCTCAAAATTAATGGCATATCAAGATACCTAGTACCACTCCACTTCACATGGATAGTTGTAAACTCGTCAGATATCTAATACAAGCACAGGGTTCTTTAAGATATTTATGAAAAACGTGAAATTTCAGGATACCAGGAATCAAAAGGTATAAGTAGCTGACTTCCTTAAGCGTGATATCTGGAAATTTATGGCATGTCAAGATACCTAATATCACTCTTCTTCACTTTGATAATTGTAAATTCGTCTGATATCTAATACAAACTCAGAGTTCCTTAAGATATTTGCGAAAAACTTGAAATTTCAGTTTACCTGCCATCAAAAGGTATATGTAGCTGACTTCCTTAAGCGTGATATCTGAAAATTGATGACATATCACGATACCCAATATCACTACTTGCCATACGTATCGTTGTAAGTTAGTTAAATTTATGATATAAACACGGAGTTCCTTAAGGTATTCACACGGATCTTGAAATTTCATTGTACCGATAATCAAAATGTATAAGTAACTGATTTCCTAAAGAGCGATATCTGAAAATTCGTGGAGTACCAAAACACCATCTATCACTTCTTGCCATATGTATAGTCGTAAATTCGTCAGATATCTAATACAAACATAAAGTCAAACATAAAGTTTCTTACGGTATTCACACTTATGTTGAAATTTCAGGGTAACTCGAATCAAATTGTAAAAGTAGCAGATATCTCAAAATGGATGGTATATCAAATGATTGAAGGTCTGAATTCAATCCGTATCACTTTTAAAGTAAACACTCAGTTGAAAAAGTTTATTCATATTTTGCATTGCAATGTTATGTAATTGGGGATAATTGAGCATGAAATTTCATACGACTCCTCGTCCTCTTTAGAAATAAATCTGATAGATAATAATTTTCAAACTCATTAACTTTTATCTGGTAGCGAGCTATCAGTAATTATAACTTTTATATTTTGTAGTAGCTGGCTACGAGTAGCTAACTTTTCATACTTTTAGTAGCTGGCTACTAGTAACTGGCTACTAGTAGCTAACTTTTCCTGGTTCAAGTAGCTGGCTACTAGTAGCCAACTTTTCTCTTTTTAAGTAGCCAGTTACTAATAGCTGGTTACTAGTAGCCAACTTTACCGATCTTGTAATTTCATTATCGTTACTATTATCATTTTGAATTCATTGATTATAAGTAGTCGGTAGAATAGGTTATACATGTATTATTGTTATCTTCTTTTTCATTCGTGAAGTTTGATACCTATATTGATTTCACAGAACTAAACTAATTGTTTATAAATCTATGACAATGTCTATTGTAACAATGCTATCTATTTTTAGATGGTTCTATATAGTTTGCGGATCTTTTTTAACATAAAACTTGAAAATTGTTTCATTTTATGATGTAATTTTTTAAAGGTTATTCACAACTACGGACATTGTTCAGACGGCATTGCTCTCAGTTGGGGGACCAGTATCGAGGCTGCTAACTACGTCAGAGGCTGTTTAGAATTGCATTCCAAGTTATGATAATCCTTCCACCACTCACCAGAAAGTCTAGCCGTGATGAAATTCGTGCTATGACAATAAACGCATCTATGGAGGAATATTTATATTTCTGTTTAATGTCTCGCTAATAAACTACTGGGACATTCAATATTGTTCATTTCTGTCTGTCTGTCCGTCCGTCCGTCTAGATGTACTAAACACAGCGTTTCCTCCCTACGAAGAGTACGGCAATGATGGTGTTAATATGAGACAAACTATGAGGGGAGTATGTAATTGTAGCCGCTGACCTTTCTAGAGGTGATTAACTCCCAGCTGAACCATTTTTCTACTGTGGTGAGCTGCAGCAGCGCAAACAAGCCTGAAGTTCAACAAACGAAAGGGGACATAATCCGACTCCTGTAGAGGAGTAGAAGTGTGAAGCAAAACGAAGTACAAGTTGTACTCTGTGAGCTGCCATAGCGCAAAGACGTACATTAAAGAAGTAATAGTATCTCACCACTGATGACGAATGGATCCAGTGGATGAACAGGATCAGGAGGAGTGGAAGAAAACACCGGCGACAGAGATTCCACATACTGTGCGGTTAGAGGGCCGGATATTCGTATTTACACGAGTGTTGATACACAGTCTGTAGAGGGCCGGACATTCGTATTTACACGAGTGTTGATACACAGTCTGTAGAGGGCCGGACATTCGTATTTACACGAGTGTTGATACACAGTCTGTAGAGGGCCGGACATTCGTATTTACACGAGTGTTGATACGCAGTCTGTAGAGGGCCGGACATTCGTATTTACACGAGTGTTGATACACAGTCTGTAGAGGGCCGGACATTCGTATTTACACGAGTGTTGATACACAGTCTGTAGAGGGCCGGACATTCGTATTTACACGAGTGTTGATACACAGTCTGTAGAGGGCCGGACATTCGTATTTACACGAGTGTTGATGCACAGTCTCGCAGCAAACTTGCACAAGGTTATTTCATTATAAGAGATTGGAGGTTTCCAGATGTCTGCAGGTTTTGTATTTAGGGAATATTTGACTAAACTAGATCAAGTCAGAGTCAGAAGTCATTCGATTTTGTCTACCAAGTTCGTGTGATAGATTGACAGTTTCAGACAACCTTTTTCCAAGCATATTTATTCGGAAAATATCCATCGTCTAGCCAACTCTGTAAATATGGTAGCAAGTCATGCAGTTGTTAAATAGTTGCAACATCCTGCTTGCCTCTCTGATAAGTCGTGGAAAAAGGAAAACAGAGGGGTCAAAAATACTTTTTACGATAAAATATTAGAATCCAAACGACACAATCGTCCTAGGAATAGCAGTTTTCTGTTGTTCACTTCTGCAATAATAGGAAGGACATCAAAGAATGATTCGCAAATGAAAGGTAAAGATAGCAAACAGTGACCAATCTCATAACTCCTATAAAGGTGAAGATAACGAACAGTGACCAATCTCATAACTCCTATAAAGGTGAAGATAACGAACAGTGACCAATCTCATAACTCCTATAAAGGTGAAGATAACGAACAGTGACCAATCTCATAACTCCTATAAAGGTGAAGATAACGAACAGTGACGAATCTCATAACTCCTATAAAGGTGAAGATAACGAACAGTGACCAATCTCATAACTCCTATAAAGGTGAAGATTACGAACAGTGATCAATCTCAAAACTGTTGGGCAAACATGGGTTGTTTTTAGCTCACCTGAGCTAAAAGCTCAAGTGAGATTTTCTGATCACCCGTATTCCGGCGTCCGTCCGTCTGTCCGTCCGTCTGTTCGTCTGTAAACTTTTAACATTTTTAACTTCTTCTCAAAATCCACTGGGCCAATTTCAACCAAAGTTGGCACAAAGCATCCTTAGGTAAAGGGAATTCTAAATTGTTAAAATAAAGGACCAGGCCACCTTCCAAGGGGAGATAATCAAGAAAAGGTAAAAATAGGGTAGGGTCATTAAAAAATCTTCTTCTCAAGAACCACTGGGCTAGAAAAGATGAAATTTATATATAAGCTTTATTAGGTAGTGCAGATTCTAAATTGTTAAAATCCTGGCCCCCGGGGGTCGGATGGGGCCACAATAGGGGATCAAAGTTTTACATACAAATATATAGGAAAAATCTTTAAAAATCTTCTTCTCAAGAACCACTGTGCCAGAAAAGCTGAGATTTATATGAAAGCTTTCTGATATAGTACAGATTCTAAATTGTTAAAATCCTGGCCCCCGGGGGTCGGATGGGGCCACAATAGGGGATCAAAGTTTTACATACAAGTATATAGGAAAAATCTTTAAAAATCTTCTTCTCAAGAACCACTGAGCCAGAAAAGCTGAGATTTATATGAAAGCTTCCTGATATAGTACAGATTTTAAATTGTTAAAATCCTGGCCCCCGGGGGTTGGATGGGGCCACAATAGGGGATCAAAGTTTTACATACAAATATATAGGAAAAATCTTTAAAAATCTTCTTCTCAAGAACCACTGAACCAGAAAAGCTGAGATTTATATGAAAGCTTTCTGATATAGTACAGATTCTAAATTGTTAAAATCCTGGCCCCCGGGGGTCGGATGGGGCCACGATAGGGGATCAAAGTTTTACATACAAATATATAGGAAAAATCTTTAAAAATCTTCTTCTCAAGAACCACTGAGCCAGAAAAGCTGATATTCACATGAACAGCTTCCTAACATAGAGCAGAGTTAAGTTTGTTCAAATCATGGCCCCCTGTTGTAGGATGGGGCCACAATAGGGGATCAAAGTTTTACATACAAATATATAGGAATTTTTTTAAAAAATCTTCTTCTCAAGAACCACTGAGCCAGAAAAGCTGATATATACATGAAAGCTTTCTGATATAGTGCAGATTCAAGTTTGTTCAAATCATGGCCCCTGGGGGTAGGATGGGGCCACAAGGGGGAATCAAAGTTTTACATACAAATATATAGGAAAAATCTTCAAATATCTTCTTCTCGTGAACCATTGGGCCAAAGAAGTTCACATTTACATGAAAGCTTTCTGACACAGTGTAGATTCAAGTTTACAAAAACTATGGCCTCCAGGGGTAGGTTGGGGCCATAATAAGGACTACGGTTTTACATGCAAATATATATAGAAAGTCTTCTGATATGGACCAAGGTGACTCAGGTGAGCGATGTGGCCCATGGGCCTCTTGTTTGTATGTGTCTAGTGGTTAACATATCTCAATAATCTAAAACCTGTAAGTATAATTATGTTATCTATCCAAGACAATCAGAATGTACAGGAGACGCTTACTACAAACAAATTCTTCTCCCTCCTTTTGAAGAGTTACAATTTTTACATTTTCACAGTTTTGACAAACCTCGGACATGCTTGAAAATTTCCTTGCTGTGGAGTATTTATTATGCCCTCCCCCCTTCAAAGAAGAGGGGCATATTGGTTTGCACCTGTCGGTCGGTCGGTAGACCACATGTTGTCCGTTCAATATCTTGAGAACCATTCACTTGATCGTAATGATATTTCATATGTGGGTTGGTTATGAAAAGAAGAGTACCCCTATTGTTTTTCAGGTCAAAAGATTAAAGGTCAAGGGTAAATCTACTCTGGACATAGGAATATACTGTCCGCTCAATATCTTGAGAACCCTTTGTTTGACAGACATCAAACTTGGTACACTGGTACATCTTAAGGAGTAGATGACCCCTATTGATTTTGAGGTCACATGGACAAGGGTCAAACTGGACATAGGAATATATTGATCACTCAATGTCTCGAGAATCCTTTGCTTGGCAGACATCAAACTTGGTACACTGATATATCTTTAAAAGAAGATGACCCCTATTGATTTTGAGGTCACATGGTCCAGGGTCAAACTGGACATAGGAATATACTGTCTGCTTAGTATCTTGAGAACCCTTTGCTTGACAGACATCAAACTTGGTACACTGGTACATCTTCAGGAGAAGATGACCCCTTTTGCATTTGAGGTGACATAGTCAAAGATCAAGGGTCAAACTGGACATAGGAATATACTGTCTGTTCAATATCTTGAGAACTCTTTGCTTGACAGACATCAAACTTGGTACACTGGTACATCATCAGGAGAATATGACATCTATTGATTTTGAGGTCACGTAGTCAAAGGTCAAGGGTCGAACTGGACATAGGAATATACTGTCCGCTCAATATCTTTAGAACCCTTAGCTTGACAGACATCAAACTTGGTACACTGGTACATCATCAAGATAAGACGACCCTATTGATTTTCAGATCACATGGTCAAAGGTCAAGGGTCAAACTGCACATTGGAATATACTGTCCACTCAATATCTTGAGAACCCTTTGCTTGACAGACATCAAACTTGGTACACTGGTACATCATCAGGAGAATATGACATCTATTGATTTTGAGGTCACGTAGTCAAAGGTCAAGGGTCGAACTGGACATAGGAATATACTGTCCGCTCAATATCTTTAGAACCCTTAGCTTGACAGACATCAATCTTGGTACACTGGTACATCATCAACATAAGACGACCCTATTGATTTTCAGATCACATGGTCAAAGCCCAAGGGTCAAACTGGACATTGGAATATACTGTCCACTCAATATTTTGAGAACCCTTTGTTTGACAGACATCAAACTTGGTTCACTGGTACATCTTCAGGAGTTGATGACCTCTATTGATTTTTAGGTAACGTGGTCAATCCACTCTTGACATAGGAAGATATTGTCTGCTCAATATTTTGAATTGATGATACTACTCTCAATTAAATGATGTGTGTGTATAACCCTTTTCAAATTAGCACCATGGGGGGCATATGTGTTTTACAAACATCTCTTGTTGATACTTATTTACTAACATGATGCACCTAGATCATTTATAATCAATGTGTGAAAAGAGTGTAAGTGATTACAGAATGTCTCTATATGGGTGTGGTACTTAAAGCTGCATGGACTTCGGACTGGGTAGCTCAGTGGTTAGAGCACCTGACCAGTAATGCAGGAGTCCCAGGTTCGATTGCCGACACCCAGCCATAAATTTTCTCCTTTCCTATATTACATTTGGTGCCATTGACCACCCCTGGACTTCAGGTGAAAGGGTAAAACGAACCTGGGTTGTTTGTCTTCGAGGGCAAAGACAATTTTTAAAATGAGGGAGGAAAATGCAGTAGTTAGGGTTATGGACTGTTGACATCGGTCTGTGGTTAGAGCACCTGACTTGTAATGCAGGGGTTCCTGATTCGATATCCGGTCCGCCCACCTATATCCTCCTCGTCTATATTACAGGGGAAAGCTCTGGAAATACTCAGTAAACACCAATGATGCGATCAACTTGACTTAATTCATTTTGTAATGTAGCTATTTTTACCTTTCTTTAATATTCAATTCACAATTTGTACAGAGATGTTTGAAACCAGAGAAGTTCTATATGGTTGTAGCAGATGATCTTAACAATGGTTTTTAATTTAAGAAAGATTGGTATCAAATTCAATAAACTGGTGGGCTATCAACCTTTGATATGCTATTTATATTTAATGTAAGTACTGCCAATCAATTTTTCAATTTAACGTCAAAACTATGTATATGGTATGCGATGCCTTGTCCTTAATATACATTGCACTTAAAAATGACATCTGAAGCAAAACAATACAATTTCTTGTGGAGTTTATTTGAATTTATAAGGAGCAAAAACAGCATTTTATTAAATCACCTAATGACACAAAAAATTGAAAGAAACCTTTATTTACATACGCCTAGAATGAACTTTCAGTGAGTGGACAGTTTGGCGCATAACGTGATGTGACGTGTTCCCAAAACGGCTACTCCCCTCAAAGAACATCTAATTATTAAATACGATTACGAGGCTCTTTTCAGAGGGCGGGAACACAGATGCAGGATAATGCAAGATTTGATAAAGCAAATAAATTCATGATGAATTTTATTTGAACGTATTTTATAGTATTCTGGTAAAACAATGGAAACAAGTTCTGAGAGTTTACAAGTGCATCTCCTGATACACATGTAGTAATTGTCTAATACGGTTTGTACAGATCGTAAATTCAACAGTAAGGTCGTAGTTTGGTATGGATAAATGAAAAAAAAATATCTTAGAGTTAGAGGTTCAATGATGTTTTTCTTAAATATACCGCGAGAGGTTGCTTCTCTAACTAATTTTAGTGAATTTCACTAATTTCATTTAGATCGGATTGTGATATAGTATACCGATTTCATGGGTAGAGTTTTATATGCTTTTAAGTCTTGATGTAATATTATTTTGATACGAAGTCTTTTTCATGATCGATGTTGGCATTGATGTTGAATTTATCGTCTATATTTTTCTGTTAATATCTTTACTTTTAAAATATTCTTTTTCCTGTGTTATAATGCAAATTTGTTTCCATGTATTTAAAAAATAATATATCCGTACATTTCTGATTTTATTAAATCGTTTACCTGTCATTTCAAAATTATTTCATCATGGAAAGCTTCTTGTATTTGTAGTAATTAGGACTAGACGAATCGTGGATTTTGGTCTGGGTAACTCAGTGGTTAGAGCACCCGACTAGTAATGCAGAGGTCCAGCCGTATATTTTCTCCTCCCTCCTATATATATATATATATATATATATATATATATATATATATATATATAATACATATATAATAATTTTGAAAATGTTAAATAGTGGATTAAATCAAATTATTTTTTTAATTTATTGTTTACAAATTCATTTATATAATAAATTTATTGAGAAGTAATAGCTAAACAACGACGGACTGCATACCCAAAAAAAACCCACCTGATTACAAATCCCAGTAAATGCAGGTAAATGCTACCTGTGCCTCCTCCCCTTTCCCCGCATCATGAGGGCCTCATACATAATTAATGTTTTTCGCGATTAGCCGGTCGGGGGATCTACCGATGTCAGTTACATCAGGATCTTGGTCTTGTGTAAACGTTGACTATTAATTAAACACGGAATATAATTGGGTTAGTCTGAACTCTTCCACATATATTTTAGAATTTCATTATTAACGCCTTACGGCATAGCACATAAACAACAGTAAAGAAAAAGGATCCGGCACTTGTTATGTACTTTTTTTTTTATCTTAGGGCAAATGTTCTTATTTCGGTGAATAAATAACAAACTTATTTGGGTTAATGATCAACAAACGTTACATAAAACGAAAATATTTTAAAACATTGCTTGCTAATTGTGAGTAGGTTGTCTTAATCCAGAAATAAAGCGACTCACGTTCGATGTTCTCATACCAGATAAACAGTACTTACTTATATGTATATTTCTTACATGTGTAGTTAAGACTCGGGATACACTGTTTGGATTTGACAACACTATACAGTATATATCCCACGTGTTGACCAGACAGGGGATATTTTACTGAATATCGTTATTTTGAAAATTTAGTATTTTTTCTCTAAATCGTTTTAGTATCACTGACTCTAACTGGTTGTCAACACTTTAAAAAAGTTATTAATATTGAGCAAAATTGTATGAGAGATGTTCTTTCATATGCAATCTTAAAATAAACGATAAGATGGAAAAAGGAAAAGTTCCAATGGACCTGTTCAAAATCTTACGATAATATTCCTTATGTCTACAAGATATTTTTTGGATCCATCAAGGGCTATCGAAGGCATTTCGACACACAAGAGTACATTTAAAACATTAATTCAGAACAAAATATGTAATTGTCATAATCGTTTTTGCAAGCCAAATCACTACAGGAATTCAAAATGTCATAAACATTTATGGACAAAAGAATAAATAATGAGGTCACTTTGTGTCCAATGTCAACACATGTAGTGATAATAATAATGGACCTCATGCTGCACATTCTAATGAATCTACTTATAGATTTGTTCTTTTACTGTTTTCAGAAATAAATTCTCTAAGCAAGTACAAATCTATGCTAGTCTCAGCAGGTCTTACAAAAGAAAAGTTCAATCTTTTTTTAAAAGTTTCCAATAATTGTAGCTTTTCATTGTTATATTTTGGACGATCATTAAAGAATTAATTTCATCTTCAACCTCCTTCATATTCCATTGAGAGTATAATAAATTTAAGGGGAAATCCTTTGTTTCTGTCTTTTTTTTTCAATTTGATAATATTTATTATCACACAACAACAACAATATGAAAGAAAATACATGTATGTACAATAATAGCAAATTGATTGTTCTGACATATCATTTGATACATATATTGATAAGAAAATTCGAACCGTCATGCAGATTATAAATTATCAGTCTTCAAGTTTTTTGCTGTGGTTTTGGGGTTTGTTTTTTTTTTTTTTTTTTTTTTTTTTTTTGTTTTTTTTTTTTTTTTGTTCAAAGAAAAAGTTATATATATATTGATGGACATTTACATTATAATATCGATAGGCAAAACATATACATGTATACATAATACAGAATGGAAAATAGATATATGTTTATGTCTTTTTGAATATTTCTATCTTTTTATATTTACATTCTACTTTCATTTCTGTTGAAATTCCCACCCGTAAAAATAAACGTACTATTTTTATCAAGATTCATACGCAAATGCGGAGCATTCTGAAGGAAATGACTATCATTGCAATTTTTTAAAGATATCAAAGGCAAAATCAATAAAATGTAAATATGTTACAATGCTTGGATGGTCTCAAACTATGCTCGTCTATTATGGAGGAAAAGGCTCTTTTGAGAATGAATATGCTTCCTTGAGTAGGAAAAAAAGATAGGTATAACGTTTGGAGCCTAAACCAATAATTTAACAATGAAAATCTACCAATATTGGATAAAACTGCAAAAGTAGTGATTTTTTTTATGAACACTAAGAATAGTATTACATTATTTAATATGCAATGTTTCACATTTCAATTTGTTGAAAATTTCGTCCATTGTAATACATTTTTTTAAATTCGGAACCCAAAGCCCCCCCCCCCCCCCCCCCCCCCCCCCCCCCCCCCCCCCACACACACACACAGGTTTCACAACCATACAGAAGAACAGGTATGTAAGTTGTATGGAATGTTGCATAACTATTCGTGGCAAATTAATGCGGATACAAACAAATATGATTATACATGTATATGTACAAAGTTACATTTTGCGACAATCAAATATAAAGACATTTTTCAATTTGAAAACATAATTTGAAACAATATGAAATACCTTTTTCCATTGATCATGAGACAAATTCCCTAAGCTAGATATGACTTGGTCTTAATTTACAATGAATTTTTATAAACAGCGACATATGTTGACATTGTGATATTGCATTATGCCCTTGTCTTTCTTCTACTAAAAATACACTTTTACAAACGAATTTTGAAAATGCTTTTTTATCAAAAACAACATCAGCATAATCAGGGGAAAAAAATCGACATTTCTTATTTTGCCAGAGTATCAGTAATAACTTTTGTGACAAGAAACTTTTCAGCAACAAAACATTTGAGATAAATCTATATACGTTAATGTGAATAGAGTTTTGTTCTGCTCTATGCAGTCTACCAAAAATAATAGACGATATTTATCAATATATCCTTCCTTAATCTATAAACCCAGGTTTGCAAAGCACGAAAGAGATGGAGAATACTTTGAAAATCCTTGTATTATTCTAGAAAAAAGTTTTTGGATATATTCAATTTTGTTCAGGTCTTCTTTAGATAATGCTGTCCATAGCTCACAAGAATAGAATGCCGACGGTAACACAATCCTTTTCCAAATTACAGGATGAATCTAAAACTGTTCACACACATTGTACACAATGAATGTATTTCAGTTCTTGCAGTCTTGCACGCACGATCTGCCAATTGTCACATTTCATGTTTGCTTAAAGCAGACAAGCTGCATATATGACACTATCACAGTATGGTATGAGATCATTAAATAATTTCATTTCATATTTTACAAACGAAAGAGGAGACTTATCAAAACTATCAAAACACTCTACCGGTACACGGGTTGTAATGAAGTCTCCATTTGTATGCACAATGCTCTACAATAACCACCAGACATTGAAGAGAGCGAGTGAAATACTCGGCTAAACAGTGTCATCTGCTAACAGTATACTTGGTATATGTATATCACCCAACATTAATCCAACTGACATAAAGGCACTAAGAACCCCTCCTTGGCCAACACCTTGTGAAATGTTGTATAATGACGAATTGATTCCAGCAAAGGATACAAAACATTTATTGTCATTGTACCAATATTTCAAACCACTTGGTAAGAAAAGAAAAAAATGCTGAACTTGGACCACTTAGAAAATTACGAAGGCTTCCGTGGTTTTCATGAGTTCCAAGATGGTTGGAAAACTGACCGTATTTGGCTGGATATTATAAGAGGGAGATGCATTGCTGTTGAAACAATAAAAGGCATTTTGGTGCAGTTCTTTTTTCTTTCTATGCAATGCAAGGTACATGTATCTGGTCTGACAAAACTTTGTCCGGTCTGACAGAACCTTTAAATCTGTCAAACCAAATGTCTGACAGTGATTTAGAAATTTCAACAACTCTGGAAATTATTGCATTTAAGACAACTACGCAAATACAATTTGGCTTGTTGCAGATACCCTGATAAATATAACTGTAGCATTTATTGCGGTTTTTTGTTTGTTTTTTTTTTTTTGTTTGTTTTTTTGTGTGTGTGTGTGTCTGCGCTGTTCGAATGACGAAGTGAAAAGGAGTAATCTATGACATGCACGCATGAATTTCGTACGACGAACCCGCTGCATTTCCAATTTCATCAAGATAAAGCTGCACGAAATAACCTGGTTTATCCATATCAGATAAACCCCAATATATAGACCTACTAATTAATCAAAACGATCAAGTGCTTTGTTTGATAAAAGCTTGTATGATAGTAAACAAATATTCGTTTTCACTATTACTAAGGGAATTGTCGCAACATATTTACATAACACAGATTTAAGGCTAAAATAGTGTTCTTATCCTTGCATTAAGAAGGTACATATTTGGTTGCCAACTTTATATGAGTTATATTCTTAATATTTAACATCAAAAATGATTTTTCTTATTTAAAAACATGTGAACCAGTTCTTTTAAAAGCACCATTTTCAATTCAGGTGCAATTCGTACATCTACCGTTTATGTAACTTTAAATAATTTAAATTAATTAACATTGGAGAAGTAAACAAGAAAAAGAAATTACATGGGGACTCCCCCAAAATTACTATAAATAGTGCACTGTACACTACTCTTTTCCAGTATTCACAAATCTCCAATCATGCACAAGGCCACGTGTGTAATTCTCCTCTTGCTTTTTGTCGGACTTTTTGATGTGTCGTCTGCATGTAAGTACTCTATGTTTTATTTCGGTAGGATGTTAGAATAGAAATATTTTCCAGATTGTTGTATAGTCAATGTAAATGATACACAGAAATGATAAATTAAATACATTTTTGCGTATTGGGGTGGTGCATTTTGATAATATCAATCATCTTGTTGTACATTGCATTACATTCTTATATCTTATAACAAAATTGATTTTTCTTACAGCCTTTCCTCTATGCACACAATTATGCAATACAAATAAAGGTAATTGCCGAAAACCTAAAATCGCCTGCAGTGTTTGTTGCAGACTCGTAGTCGGCTGCAGGTGCCCTCGTATTGGTAAGTCGTATTGTATACTGTCTATATAATGATTTTTTTCCATCAGAAATATACCAAAATACATCGAAATACAATTCCGACGTTAGAAGTGTTTTTGCCTGTTTTGTTTGCATTCTATTGTTGTTGTTTTTTCGGGGGGGGGGGGTTCTTAGCTTTTTTCTTTTTTTTTTTCTTTTTCCTTGTTTGTGTGTTTGTTTGTTAGAATTTGAGATAATAAACTTTCAAAAAACTAAACATTCTAGAAAAACACTTAATCCTATATTTATATCTGTACTCCGTTGGCATACAAGTCAACCTGAATTAATTTCTTTTACCCGTTCTACCTCAGCATAATAATGGCATAATTCCCCCTCTCTTTTATGAAAACAACGTACATTGCACAGTACATTTTGATGAAAAATTCACAGAAAGCTTCCTAAGTCTGTATATCGATCATCGTCAAATCTACGTTTTAGAATATCATTTTGCAATCTAAAGCTGTATCTAATTAAGTAACAAAACTCTCATATGACATGTTTTTATTTTCAAATCTGCATTTCATTTTATATTTGCATATTGTAAAACAAAGAAACGATATGAAATTTGGGGAATAAGGAATCAATCAAATCGACCATTTCAGGATAAAAAGGCAGGACAGTCTAGAGAAACCTGTCTGTCGCGTTATTTGTTTTCCATTTTTCTGCAACACATGAAAATTATAGTCTTTAATTTACGAACAAAAATCATCTTTCAACTGATTAGACTCTAAAACCGTAATCTTCTGAGTATTGAATTCGCATGCAATACAAAGGATTTTTATCTTAATTTAAGACACTAGACACTAATACAACGTTACAGTAATATATACTTGAAATCATTGGTTGAAAGCTGGACGTTTTTATTGTCGTTCAATACAATATAAAGTTGACATGGTATAGTAGTTTTCCCATCAATTCACCTAACATCTAGCATGCCACATCACTTAAAATTTAAGAGGTTACGAATACTAGTAATTCAAAACGGTCACTTTAAAAAAGAAATGTGTTATGTATTCATGGTGGAGTTGTCTTGAAATTTGTAGAGGTATATTTGAATATAACGTTTTCGTGTTTTTCGTTTTTAGGATGACCTTCACGAAACAGCTGGATTCAAAGATCACGTGGTTTGAGAAATGTCCTCCATAACTCTTATGAATTACTGGAAGTCTTTATATAGACAATATTTCTCATTGTTTTCCATATTCCTTGTATCAATTTAATTGTATTTCTATATAATTATTATTCATTATATTGTAGTGTTTTGTTCAATGGTGCTGGTCTTCAATGAATTTAAAAAATAAATATATACATACAAATATAAATATTTCTATTGTCTTATTCTTGAACTGCTTTTATTCAAGAGTCTTTCTATGTGTAAACTGGTCATGCAAAACTATAAAATGATGACCATGAAAACAATTTCTGTTAAGGCTTGATCAGTATTTGGTGATTTAATTAAGATGCCATTCATGCTTTTTTCTTTCTAGTGTTAAGTTTATTCCGTAATACAATTCTTACTTTAGCTGTAAATTAACAAATTCCAGCAATTTTTAAAGTCGGATACAGTGTAACTCTGTGTTTCCCCTCGTACGATACACAATTAGTCAAATATAGACACAACTATTTTTAAAGTATGACTAATATCAGATTTTCATTTAAGCATGGTCACAAGGCTCACATCAAAACCTAACATAACAAATTTCTGTAGAACTTTTATATAGAGGAACCTGCGTTTTCTTCCATTGACTGAAATAAAGGAGATGAATCGTAGCGAATGGGCTGTTTGACGTAAAAAGGTTGTTTTTCCCTAGTTTATGGTGATAATTTTTGCAATTTATATATCTACCAGGATCTTGCATAGACGTTGATTATAAATTCAAATAAGAATCTCGTTGCTTTAAAGCTGCATACGTACATGTACTAATTTTGTTTTCTTTCCAAACAATTATGGTTAATATAACTATGATGGCCAGATATATTAACCTGCGCAACGTCAAATATCTAATTTTATTCCAGATGAAAGAAATGGGTCGAAATTTAAGTTTACTCTCGAAAATAGATCTTCGTTTGCTTTATTTGCATAATGTATGAATTGCACGCGCCTTCTTCACACGTGGTCGGAAAGAAAACGATGGCGTCGACCCAAAGTTTTGACATCAAATTTATCGACTGTTGATATAGGAGATAGGACGTATCACACTAAATTCATTATGCTAGACCATGTGTAAAACACCAAAAGGCAGTTAGATATGCACAAATCCAAGAACGTCTGGGGAAATATCACGTGATATGCTAATAAGACAATCACGTTGTCAGCTCTTGGCTCGTTGGAAAAAAAGTGTGCATAAAGAAAGGTTGTACAGTTTGAGACTGTTTTCATTTACATCTCTATAACCGTAGTTTTTGTATGTTTTATTTTATAAAGGTTGTTTTTTTTTCAATCAAATTCATAGAATACTTTATAATGGATATCTTTATTAGCATAAGAATTGAAGCATATATATGTACATTGTACCTTTAATTCAAAATGAACAACAGTAAGATCCTATATAGGGATAGAGTACTGTTGTATCATCTGATATATCTTAATTTGCAAATGAAGTAACTATACTTCAATATTTTATGTATAAACGTTTGAAGGTATCACTTGGTGAGATAATGTCAGGATTTTTTTTATCAAAATTTTGAGGCAGCGATTTAAGACGTGAATTGTGCACAGAAACGGAGATTTTTATAACGGGTATCTTGTCTGTTCCAGAGAGCTATGTACAGGTCTGCAGCTAGTAGTATGTTACAGATGACTAAGCCAAAAAAAAACAAGGGCAATAAAATTCAGCATTTGTATTGACTTCTGTATCAGTGTTAAGGAAAGGCTGGTGATAGACAAAAAATAACACATATAAATATTCCGTGATTTTAAATGCTTTTAAATGTTTCCATTTCACTATTTACTCTGCTCTATATGACAAATTTTCGTTTATTTGTTTGTACCAACGTACCATTCGAGAAACATTCATCATATAGAGACGTCAGCAACTTTATTTGAAGTTCCACACTTTTGGACCTGTGCAAGGTGCTTTCAGTCTTAGCATTGAGGGTTCTTTATCATGCCAACGCCTACCTGATGCGATACCTCCAATTTAAGGTCACTTCTAAAATACCCGTAACTTCACATCTTATGCCGGGCGTTTTGTGAAGCACAATTCTAAATCACTACCTATATCAAACGTCACAAGACTGAAGTTAGCGGCCATTAACCAGCAGAATAAACCCGTAGAAACTAGCAACCAATTAGGAAAATCAAAAAAGTACTGAGAGTACTCAGAAGGAACATTCAAAATCAGCAAATAATCGATCAAAATCAATTATTTATTAATATTCACTTATGTAGAGAAGTCGCCAGATTTAGATGAAGTAACTCAAATGTTGCCATATGCATGACACTCAGGGTCATAGCTAAGGAAGTTCTATATCGTGCGAACGCCTAATGTGACGCAGGACATCGTTTTAAAGGTTATATCGAAAAACCCGTAACTTACAAATCTAATACCGGGAGCTTCATTGGCCCACCCTATTCTCGAGGGCCAACCATGATTTGAACAAACTTTAATCTACACTATATCAGGACGTTTTCATGTTTCTGGCCTGGTGGTTCTCGAGGAAAAGATTTTTAAATGACCCCACCCTATTATTGCCCTTTTTGATTATCTCCCTGTTACAGGGGTCATGGTTCTTCATTTAAACAAACTTGAGTCCCCTTATCCAAGGACGATTTGTGCTAAGTTTCATATAAATTGATACAGAGGTTCTAAAGAAGAAGACAAAAATGGGAGGTAGTTTACAAGAAGAAGACAGAGAACCGGTTTTCAAAAAAGCTTACTTGTCCTTTAAGTTTAAGTGAAATGACAACGTCAAAAACTTTGGTACCAAAAGAAAGGTCTTGTCACAAGAAATTACACATTAAAAGATTCAAGATTCACCATTCTACATGAGAAAAAAATCTCTATTATGATCTTCAACTCGACATTTAGATATGCTAGTATCGTTTTATCTATTAACAATTCATTTTCATTCATATGTTGATACGATATATCCCTGTGAACTCGAAATAAAAGACACCACGAAGTCCCCCCACATCTGCTTCGAACTTCGATATTTTATTGAAAATGGATATTAACGGCAATCTAACAACTCAACTTTATATCAAGCGGGATGATTTCAGCTTCTCCATCGTCACCTTTTTTTGGGGACAATGTTCCGTTGTCTCCTGCATATGGTGTTTATATCTCTCAACTGATCCGATACGCAAGAGCTTGTTCTGCGTATAGTCAGTTTTTAAATCAAGACAGACTACTGACAAACAAGTTGATGATAAGGAGGTTTCGACAGTCTCGTTTAAGGTCAGTATTTCGCAAATTCTATGCTCGTTATAATGACCTAGTTTGTTCATATACATGTAACCTATCATTGGGTCAAATGCTGTTTGACGTGTTTCATACCGATTTTTAGGCCGTTCTTGGCACACTGATTTTGACAAAAGATTACTACGTTTACCTTATCAAGACATAGGACTCACAGCGGATGTGACCGGTCTACATGGGATTCTTACTCCTCCTAGGCACCTGATCCCACCTTTGGTATGTCCAGGGGTCTGTGTTTGCCCAACTCTTTATTTTGTATTCCTTGTAGGAGTTATGAGATTGATCACTGTTCGCCTTTCATTCAAAAGTTTTGAGAAAGGTTAAATTTTCGGTGCAAGTTTTTAAACTCTGAGGTTAGGGTCACAAGACCAAAGATCATGGCATCGAATGAAAGGTCTTGCCGTAAGGAATATGAAAGCCCTACGGTTATTTGCAAATTTTGAATACCGGATTTTCTCCTGAGTACTTTCAGTACTTTGATGATTTTCCTTATATTGGCTCTTAGCTTGTACAGGCTTATTGGCTGTTGGTTAGTGGTTAATAGCTTCAGCATAGTTTGACGCGGTGCCATTGTTGTATAATAGTTTATCCTGCAATGTAGTGTAGTCAATCATTCAACCATAGATGAAGCAGCAGACAGGATTGCTAATCTTGGTAAGGACACACTTTCGGCTAAGTCCGACACCAAGTCTGCCTTTCGTCTCCTACTGATATCTCCTTGGTTTCTAAGTTTGAAGGTCATTTTTATTTTGACAAAATGGTTGACTTTGGTTCCTCATTAAACTGCACCTTTTGGGTAAAATTTGCTACTTTTTTTTTTTACTTTGGCTAACTCAACAGCACACATCCAATGAATCTATCCTGCATTATTTAGATGATTTTCTCTTTTCTGGTCCAAATGTCCCCAGTCTGGCAACATACTATAGACATTTTAGGTCTGTGTGTCAAGATTTAGAAGTACCAATAGCAGAGGACAAGACTGTTGGACCAACATTTCTTGTTATTCTTGGTATTAGATTTGATACCCACAACATGACTATGTTTCTACTATTAGATATCTAATTGGCTTATTAAACTTTGCCTCAAGGGTTGTAGCCCTAGAACGTGCCCCTTGTAGACGCCCCATTAATGCTAGTATAGTATTGGCATTAGTAAGCCTCATCATGGAGTTACGCTCTTGCTCAGACAGCATTCCTATCACACATTTCCAGTTCCAGGCCTTCTAAGAAAACCTATTGCATTCCTTAAACAATCTGGCCACTTCAGATCACACAGTTTACGATTTGACATGAGAACAGAATTAGCAAATCGGGGATATCCATAAACACTTATTTAAGAAGGTTAGGTGGAAGTCCAACACCTTTTCAATCTACACCCGGCCCGCCAGCCATCCCTACCACAGTCCCACCACACACACAAGCAAACACATACACACATTAGTACCCCAACAACAGTCCTCACACTTCACATCCATGCACATTGCATATTTCCAAGTAATACAAACCAAGTATTACAATTAAAATCCACCTATGACGTCATTCTTTTGTTCGAACACTCCATCATTTTTCAGGAATGGAGTGTTCGGAAAGTAGGTCAACCTTTATACAAGTAGATATAAATGCATGCAACAAAAGAATGAAAAACGTAAGACAGTATCCATTCAATTGTAGCAAGGGGCCCAGCAAAGGTGGATTTTAAGTGGGTCAATGTACTCGTATCACTCCATTCCTTAAGAGCAATGGAGCGATACTCGTACATTAACCCTTACGTAAAACAATTTGGATTGTTGGGTCGTCGATCCCAGACTGGGCGAACTTTGTGGCATTCTTATCCTTAAACGAATTTGACTCCACTTTTTGGCACACTGTTTTTCCCTATAATAGCTCTAAAACTTCATTGTTATTTCGGATTTCAAACATTTCGGTTGAGCATCACTGAAGAGACATTATTTGTCGAAATGCGCATCTGGTGCATCACAATTGGTACCGTATGAGTTTTACATTATGACCCCTGGGTCGAGGCCTCTGCTTGTGGACTTGTTAGTCCCCGAGGGTCTCTACAGCCCAGTAGCTAAGTACTTCGTTACTAGCTTGAAAATACGGATGTATATTTAATTACTGTTATAAAATTTAGAAATTAATTTCAAAATTAAGGAATATCTCCTTCACGCATAGCTCTTATCCTTAGACGAATTTGATTCCACTTTTTTGGCACACTGTTTTTCCCTATAATAGCTCTAAAACTGCATTGTTATTTCGGATTTCAAACATTTCGGTTGAGCATCACTGAAGAGACATTATTTGTCGAAATGCGCATCTGGTGCATCAAAATTGGTAGCGTATAAGTTTTACACGAGACAGACCAGGAGGGAGCAATCTCAACTTATAGGCCAACATCACATGGAAATGTTTTAGAGCGTTGAAATGGAACCAGTTGGAGGAATACGTCAACAACTTACTTCAAAAGAACAATCATATCCCACGTAAATGATGACGAAATGTTAACGTTACCAACAGTCACATTCAACATTAATACAGAAACGAAATGGTATTTGTCAAGGAGTAAAAATTAAATTCGTAGTCATGTAAAATGTAAAACTCATTAGATATATAGAGAAGTCAGTGAATAAGTATGAATAAACTCTTCGACTACATGTACTCTGCGACATTAATAACTGCAAGATTAAGTAATGCTGAAAATGACAATATTAAAAACAATGCAATCAAAGTGAGCTGTTTTGAATCCGCTACCGTTTCTCATTGAGCAGCGTTAGAGGAGAAGCATTGTTGGATTCAAAACAGCTTATTCTAAATAAATTGTATTAAAAGCAGACAATTGTGTGGAAAAACAACCTACTATTGTAATGTAAGAAAACCGAAACAATCATTAAACACGATAACTCAAACAAAACAAACAAAAACTTTAATACCAAACTTTAACAAACAAGTTCTGTTTCGATATAAAGCAAGAAAGGAACGCAGCAGTTACCAAATTCTAACATAGACCAAAGAAATACCAGACATCGTTGTCATAATCAGAGAAAGAAATCGTTTTCGTCTTCATCGCTCACGTCATCGGACATAACAAAATGGTCGCCGAATATGCACACTTTCACCTCCATTTCGCGTATTGAATTTCTCCGCAGTCATACGATAGTTCATAACCGAAAGAATCCGTTGTATCTTTGATAGACCTGGAGTTGACAGTTTTCTAGTGTGCAACATTTGTTGTGTTCTCTGCAAACTTAGAAATATCAGGAATCCTACGGATAACGTAAGAATATTGTGGTTTTTTTTCCACCAACGAATATTGTCAAACTTTTCCATGATGGAGTATTGGCCGAAGCGAAGTCTTAAGGTAACAGTTATTATTTCGTGTGCAGTTACAGAAATAAAGTTTTTCCAGATTTCATATAACATTGAAATTGGTAACTCCATCCAAACGGAATTTTGGGCTCCCCCCCCCCCCCCCCCCCCCCCCCCAGCAGCATGGTAAGTGAACTGACAGGTTTTTTTTTCTGTCGGATTTCCAATTTCTTAACTTCATTTTCGAACATGATGAATATAGTATAAAGTAAAAACTTTGTGCTGTACTACAAAACAAAATCTCTATGATTTATCCAGTATGTCAAAAAAAAAACCCAAACAGTCTTGAATTATATATCCCACAGATCACCGTCGCTATCCGTATCATTGTAGTAACCGAAGTCATCGTCTTCATCAGAATCATTAACAGGCTGACGAATAATTACACTTGTACCACCGTTGTTAGTGGTAAATTTGCTCGCGGTCAGTTCAGAACTACTCACTATCATGACCTCTACGTCACTGATATAGCCCTCTGCTTCCAGTCTTTTGAAAACCCAGAGTCGGCGATTGTCCAGGGTATACCATTTTCCGTCTTTCAAGCAGACTCTCATCGTAGGTATCATATTGATAACATACGGTTTTTCTCTGCACTCACTCAGAGAAGAATATATTGTTTGTCCATCAAAGAACTTCTCTTTGATGGAGTCTTGGCTGTAGTAAATCTCCGATGGGTTAATTCTTGATAGACTCATTTTGGAGAGGATAGTTTTCGGTTTTGTTTCCGTGAAAAAGTACACCAGTAGATAATTTCTATCAAACAAAACTTCCCATCTAACTTTGCCCAGATATATATATAGCTGTTTGATAAAACATATACCCTTCCGTTTTTAGAAAATCATGGTAAGGTTTTTTTTGATTGGCATTATTTCAAAATACCATGACGTAATTAAAGTACTTTCGTTTCAAATAAATAAACTTTGTTGCATTGAAGCGCATTCTTATGCTCTCGCTACAATGGACTGCCGATTTTATTCAAATTATACGATATTCCTACATACATGGGTTATTGGCTGGGAATCGAGTATCCAAATGTCTTCTTCAGACAAATTAAGAATTTACCGAACACCAAATAATCACAAATACGCCAATAGTTTTAAGGATCCGAGCTCTGTGGGTTTTTTTTAATTACATACATCGGTGATCAGCGACTTACATAATGTTCTTTGTATTTCTGTCATTCAATATGTATTCACTCATACAGAGACACTAAAAGTTGTAGGCGAAGTGCCACTATTTTTGACCAATGCATTGTGCACAAGGCCATTATACTGAGGGTCACGGGACCTCGGTTTTTAAAATCTTGTTACATCCGAAAGACTCGCGACTCTCGTTTCTCAATGCCAAACGTTTGGCGAAGAAGCAGACCCTATCTGTGTTAGGTTGTCAATTGACGGTTCCTGTTTTCCAACCTTGTGTGTTTGTAGGCAATGAATATACGAATATGTGAAACTTGTAGTTATTGTTAGTTTTATATGAATTACCGTAGTTGATATGTAAAACAGCAAGCCATGATACACACGATAAGAAAGATATTTATAGTAGGTAGTCACACTCACAAAGTAGCATTGAAATCCAATTTTAAGACATAAAATACAAAAATCAATAAAGTAAGTGTTATGGACCAGATTTCAACTTTGTCCAAAGGAATACCAAAAACTCGTTTATGTCTCATACTATTTCCTTTTCAAGAGGACAGCTCACCGAAGTATGTTTTTGCTTTAAAAATCAACACTGTAAAACTGTATGAGAATGAAATATGTCATTTATTTTAGACAACAAATGACGAAGATAAAGGTTCATACAAAGAAGGGGGGAAATCAGTGATCCACGAACACTGTCATAATCTTGCACAATATATCAACCCATCATTTCTGATTTCCCCCATACAGATAATTTCACAAATAAATATGGTACTGACCAGTTAAAACAGGGGGAAATCAGTAGATACATACAATGTAATTACATAGGATTTCAACACATCTGTCCTACTCGTTGTCAACCTCCGAAACAGATATCGTCTTCATCTTCGTCATCTGACTCAACAAATGGTTGTCGAATATTCACACTTTCACCACCATTACGCGTGGTAAATTTCTCTGCAGTCAGACGAGCGTTGTTAACTTGCATGACTTTCACGTTAGTTATATCACCATCTGCTTCCAACTTTCTGAAGACCCAGAGTCGGCGGTTATCCAGGGAATACCATTTCCCGTCTTTCTTGCACACTCTCATTTTGGGAATCCTGTTAATGACGTAGGGATGTTTTTTACACACACTGACCGTGGAATATATTGTATGTCCATTATCAAACTTTTCTTTGATGGAATCTTGGCTGAAGAATATCTCCTTTGGTTTCATCCTCTGGTCGCTATTTTTCAAAGCTTTTTGATAAATTTTTTTCGGTTTAATTTCTTTGAAAGAAATATATTAATAGGTAATGTCAATGTTTATATATAGCTATTGTTGATATCCGGAAGTTAAACCAGTCCAAGAAAATTTCCACTCTTGAAATATCAACTCTTGAAAACAAGTGTCAACTCTTGAGATAATTCATTCAACTCTTGAGATAAATCATATTTCGTGACAAAGAAATGTAAACTTGATTTCCAATATATTACTTCCAATGGAGTTCTTTTCTTGAATAACAAATATATTCACAAAAACATGTTCATTTATATTTCTTAATCAATGTTTACAGCTATCTGACTTGACCATGAAAGAGCGCGGGAAATGGCGCTCGGCCCTTTCGATCGAAGATTACATGTTTACACCCAGATTTAGTATTAAAATCTCAAAAAATGCGTCCAAAAGAAATATTTTGGTAAAATTGTACGAAATTAACACATTGGGTTTCAGATAATTATCTTGAGTTAATGCGTTGGCAAGAATATATCAGTTCTCTCAGGCAAGACGTTTTCTCCTTGTTGATAAACAGGATAGCGTGACGCGTATGGATACAGAGAAATAGTGCAGAGTTTAATATTAAAATTCTAATTACACACAATTTCTGCTTGATAAATACAACAGATCACATACAAGGAAGACTTCTTCAATCTGACATAAAACAGAATTTATATATAACAGTTTAATAAAAATGGAACATAGCATCAATGTGAACTATTTTTTGATAGGCGATAAATCGGCTAATTAACATAATTTTCAGACATAAGAGGAGACAGCTGTTTACCCAGAATTCCTAGAGAAAAATAGACCATGTTTTCCCCGTCTATATGTGAAAATGCGAATGAATACAGAAGCAATGCAAATCGTTTCCTACAGTCCAATTCTGTTTTTCTAAGATCGTGGAATAAAATGTTGGCAAACGACAAATAATTTTGATCTTGTTTACAAACCTAAACACTAATTCGCGATTCCTTTTGATGTGTGGACTTTGTTTCATATCGAAGGGATAAAAATTGCAATTTCATAAATTCTTATTTAACTCGCTTATCGTAGAGGGTAAACATATGGATCCTATATCAATCTCAAAGTGAATTGTGACAGCTTTTACGTTGTATTAGCATATGTGACAACAAATTTCTTATATTAAAAATCAAAGTGATTTCGCAAATGGTAGTGATTAAAACAGGGCGCCATTGAAGCTGGAGTCTGACATACGAGGCTGACTTACGTCACCTCGAAAAATAATACAATGTATACCAGTTGTAAAGGTTGTTGTGAAAAGTTGCCAAGATGGAGCTCTGTGGTTTTTTATACACTCGCGGTGTATTTACTTTAAAGCACTTAAGGAACAGTCAGACCTTATGCACTATTTGCCGTAAACATGATTAAGCACTACGTATGATAATAGATAAATAAAGAATTTCAGATTTCAGCGCTACTATAAGTTAGTGCCCTTGCCACCAAAACCACTAAAATTTGAATCCCACTAAAATAAGTACACGTACAGTATTTCTTTAAAGTTTTAAATCCTGCTATTATTGCAATTGAGTGTTGCTAATAAGTGTATGCGTTAACTGTTATTTTGGAACTCTCTAGCTAAAAGAGATAATAAATTGTAAACTTGTGGCTGAGTCCTGCATCTCTTACATGGTCACTCGAATGCTGACAGATGCTGTAAATATCTTACTCATCCATCACCATCGACAAGCAAAAACTAGGTACAAAGACCTAAAACAATTGTGACATTTTTAGATCGAACACAGAAACGTCACGTTAACACAATCTCCGTGAACTTTACCTGAATTTAATCCCAGTGATCCAAACACGACAACCCAGGAATGGGATGCTTACAAACGTTCGTTTTCAATTCATCTTCACGCGCTTGGTCTTGATAATTAACCAGGAAAACGTAAGGTAGGAGTTTTACTTGCACACATGGGGCGTGAGGCGATAACGATTTATTATTCATTTTCATAGGCACCGCAGGTGGAAGCTGATGAAGTTGCAGTTACTCAAGCTGGAACAGCTGGCCGAGGTTAAACATGATCTTGCAACCATATTTCGTAAGTTTGACAGACACTATGGTGTACATAACTTAAAAAACTTTAAGTGACAAGAATTCCTGAACACCAAACGTGGTAATAATACCATAATGGCCTACACTTTTTCACTTATAAAAGAGCTGAATTCTCCAATTATTTTGTGATATTATCATAAATGATGTGAATGATCGAAAGTGTACTGAAAAGCTGATGGAAATTCCTGCGGTAGAACTGCCTCTAAACAAAGTTATCCAGACTGGCAGGCAAGTGGAGCTTACAAAGGCATATCTTAATAATCTTACTGAAAATCCAACTGTGAACTATATTCACTCTTTCAAACCAAAACAGAAACCTGGACCTAATGGATACCACAGGAAATGCTCCTATTGTGAAATATGCATTTAGGTTTCCAATACAACCTATCATTGGGTCAAATGCTGTCTGACGTGTTTCATGCAGATTGTTAGGCCGTTCTTGGCACACTGATTTTGACTACGGGTAATTCCATTTACCTGATCAAGATTTAGATCTCACGGCGGATGTGACCGGTCGACAGGGGATGTTTACTTCTCCTAGGCACCTGATCTCACCTCTGGTATTTCCAGGGGTCCGTGTTTGCCCAACTCTCTATTTTGTATTGCTTATAGGAGTTATGAGATTGATCATTGCTCGTTATCTTCGCCTTTCATCATGCTATCCACCAATGACCAGCATTTAAAGGACACCCCAAAGAGTTACCCTCTGTTCAGGTCGATCACCGCATCATCAACAACCCAGAGGACAACCGAACCGTGGACGTGGACATCATCAACAACCCAGAAGACAACCGAACCGTGGACATCATCAACAACCCAGAGGACAACCAAACCGTAGACGTGGACATCATCAACAACCCAGTGGGCAACCGAACAGTAGATGTGGATATCATCAACAAACCAGAAGACAACCGAACCGTAGATGTGGATATCATCAACAACCCAGAGGGCAACCGAACCGTAGACGTGGATATCATCAACAACACAGAGGACAACAGAACCGTAGACGTGGACATCATCAACAACCCAGAGGACAACCGAACCGTAGACGTGGGCATCATCAACAAACCAGAAGACAACCGAACCGTAGACGTGGATATCATCAACAACACAGAGGACAACAGAACCGTAGACGTGGACATCATCAACAACCCAGAGGGCAACCAAACAGTAGATGTGGATATCATCAACAAACCAGAAGACAACCGAACCGTAGACGTGGATATCATCAACAACACAGAGGACAACCGAACCGTGGACATCAACAACCCAGAGGACAACCGAACCGTGGACGTGGACATCATCAACAACACAGAGGACAACCGAACCGTGGACGTGGACATCATCAACAACACAGAGGACAACCGAACCGTGGACGTCATCAACAACCCAGAGGACAACCGAACCGTGGACGTGAACATCACCAACAACCCAGAGGACAACAGAACAATGGACGTGGACATCATCAACAACCCAGAGGAGTGACAATGGACCACAATTTTGCTCTGCTGAATTTGAAATTTTCCTATTCGTAAATGGTATCATTCACGAGACATCAACTCCTTTTTGGCCACAGGCGAATGGGGTGTAGAACGCCAGAATAAGACCATATTGAAAGCTATTTGTACAACCCATGCTGAAGGAAAAGATTGGAGGAAAAGAGCTAACAAAATTTCTGACAGCGTATAGGAATACACTGCACACAATGACGGGTGTTGCACACAACAAGTTAATATACAGATATCCAGGAAAACCAAAATTCCTAGCCTGTCGGAGGAAGATGGAGAAGACATAAGAGTCAGGGACTGGTTGTATCAGAAGAAAGGGAAAGTATATGCTGATAGAAACAGAAATGCAAAGTTTAGCCCTATACCAGTGGGAGACCAAGTTTTGGTTACTTTGAGACTAAGCCATATGACATCATTGAACTGACTGGGAATGAGGTTGTGCTAAAGGTACCACATTGTGGAACTTATGGTCGGAATGCGAAACACGTTAAAAAGAAAATAATTCGGAAGATAACTATAAAGTTGATGAGAATATCGATAGGTTTGAGTCCATTGCAGATGTGAATGTTCCGAATGGTGCTAACATTAATCCAAAATCTAATAATTCAGTTTCTGATGTATTAATCAATGAGACCAGCGACCGAATGTCCGATACAACTACAGTTGGAGATAAGCTCACAAGACCAATCCGTGAACACAATTTACCTGATCGGTTTAACGACTTTGTTCTAACTTGATCTGACTGTGTAAAGTTTTGAAAGTTGTGTAAATTTTTGGGAAGTTTCCTTCTATCTTAATGGACGTTTAATAAACAGAATATTGATACCCAAATTTATTTTAAATCTCAGAATTGTTTGTATCAACTGATTTTAGATTAAATTTAAGGAAATGAGAAATGTAATAGTTAAGAACCATAATTCTGTTAACTATTTGTAATTTTTGGATTATCGCCCTTGATTAAAACATGTAGCATGCAACTGATGTTGATGTTTGTTTGTGTGAGAATCCATCATATCTAATCCTAGTAACCCGGTGCTCAAGGATACTACAGTATTAAATTTGATACCCACAATATGACTATGGTTCTACCATTACACAAGTTGGATATCTTAACGCAAGTTGTAAATTCCTTTCTGGCTGCTCAAAAAAAATCAGCTTACGGAAATTCAATCTCTAATTGGCTTACTAAAATTTGCCTGTAGAGTTGTAGCCCTGGGATATGCCTTTGGTAGACGCCTCATTAATGCTAGTATTGGCATTACTAAGCCCCATCATGGAGTCACACTCGTGCTCACGTAGACGGCACTCCTATTACACGTTTCCAGTTTCAAACGTTCTAAGAAAAGTTCTTGCATTCCTTAAACAATCTGACCACTTCACATCACACAATTTACAAATTGACATGGCAACCGAATTGACATGGCAACCGAATTGGCAAATCGGGGATATCCATAAAGACTTGTTCAAGAAAGGGGTTGGTGTACCACCACACATACAAACACACACATTAGGACCCCAACAACAGCCCTAACACTTCACATCCATGCACATTGCATATTCCCAAGTAATACAAGGCAAGTATTACAGTTAAAACAATTTGGATTGTTGGGTCGTCAATTTCATACTGGTCAGGCATTGCGGCACAAAACAGACTAGGAGGAAGCAGCCTAAACTTACAGGCCACCATCACTTCGAAAGGTTGGAATGGAACCAGTTGGAGGGAAACTTCAACAACACACTACAAAAGAACAATCAGATCCCACGTAAATGATGACAAAATGTTAACGTTACCAACAGTCACATTCAACATTCAAATTCAATTATTGACACAGAAAGGAAATGGTATTTTTCAAGGAGTAGAAATCAAATTCAAAGTCATGTAAAATGTTTATTCAAAATTGAACTCATTAAAAATAGAGAAGTTAGTGAATAAGTATGAATAAACTCTTTGACTATATGTACTCTGCGACATTAATAACTACAAGATTAAGTAATGCTGAAAATGACAATATTAAAAGCAATGTTATCAAAATGAGCTGTTTTGAATCTGCTACCGTTTCTCATGGAGAAGCGTTAGAAGGGAAGCAGTGGTGGATTCAAAACAGCTCATTTTAAATAGATTGTATTAAAAGCAGACAATTCTGTGGGAACACAACATAATATTGTAATATAACAAAAATGTGATAAGCATTAAACAAAACAAACAAAAACTTTAACACCAAACTTTAACAAACAAGTTCTGTATCGATATAAAGCAAGAAAGAAACGCAGCAGTTACCAAATTCTAACATAGACCACCAAAGAAATACCAGACATCGTTGTCATAATCAAGGAAAGAAATCGTTTTCGTCGTTATCGCTCACGTTATCGAACATAACAAAATGGTCGCCGCATATGCACACTTTCACCTCCATTTCGCGTAGTAAATTTCTCCGCAGTCATACGATAGTTCATAACCGAAAGAATCTGTTGTGTCTTTTATATGACCGTAAGCTTCCATTTATCTAGTGTGCACCACTTCTTGAATTCTCTGCAAACTCAGAAATATCAGGAATCCTACGAATAACATAAGAATATTGTTTGTTCCAGTGACAAATATAGTAAAACTTTTCCATGATGGAGTATTGGTCAGTTATTATTTCGTGTACAATTTTTCAAGATTTCTATATATCTAGATATTAATTATTCGTCGATCGTTAAAATTGATAACTCCACCCAAATGGATTTTTGGACGATCCCCCATACCCATGGTAAGGGAACTGACAGCCGTCGTTTCTGTTGAATTTCCAATTTCTTAACTTCATTTCCGAAATATTGATAGATATAGTATAAAGTAAAATCTTTGTGCTGCTCTACAAACAAAATCTCAATGATTCATTTAAGCTGTCCCAAAAAAAAGCAGTCTTGAATCATATGTCCCACAGATCACCGTCGCTATCTGTATCATTGTAGCACTCCTCAGAATAACCAAAAAAGATCATCGTCGTCATCAGAATCATCAACAGGCCGACGAATAATTACACTTGTACCACCGTTGTTAGTGGTAAATTTTCTTCCAGTCAGCTGAGAACTACTCACTGTCATGACTTCTACGTCACTGATATAGCCCTCTGCTTCTAGTCTTTTAAAAACCCAGAGTCGGCGATTGTCCAGGGTATACCATTTTCCGTCTTTCAAGCAGACTCTCATCGTAGGTATCCTATCGATAACAGACGGATTTCCTCTGCACTCACTCAGAGAAGAATGTATTGTTTGTCCATTAGAGAACTTTTCTTTGATGGAGTTTTGGCTGTAGTAAATCTCCGATGGTTTAATTCTCATTTTGGGGAGGGTAGCTTTCTGTTTTGTTTCTGTGAAAAAATGCACTAGTAGTTATTTTCTATAAAAGAATTAACCTTCCCTTCTGACTTTGACAAGATATATTTGTAACTGATTGAGAGAAAAAATACCCTTCTGTTTTTAGAAAATCATGGTAGGTTTAAAACTTGGCATTCTTTCAAAATACCATGACGCAATTCAATCACTTTCGTTTCAAATAGACTGTCGACCTTTGTTGAATTATACAATATTCCTACAACCATGGGATATTGGCTAGGAGGCTCTAGGAATCGAGTATCCAAATAACGTCTCCAGAAAAATTCAAAACTTCCCGAACCCCAAATAATCACAAATTCGTCAATTGTTTAGGGATCCGAGCTCTGTGGGTTTTTTTTTTTTAAATTACATACATCGGTGATCAGCGACTTACATAATGTTCTTTGTATTTCTGTCATTCAATATGTATTCACTCATACAGAGACACTAAACCTGTCGGCAAATTGCCACAATTTTTTGACCAATGCATAGTGTACAAGGCCATTATTACATCCGAAAGATTCGTGACTCCCGTTTCTCAATGCGTTTCTCAATGGCGAAGAGGCAAGCCCTATCTGTGTTAGGTTGCCAACTGATAGTTCCTGTTTTCCAACCTTGTGTGTTTGTAGGCAATGAAAATACGAAACTTGTAATTATTGTTAGTTTTATATAAACACAGCAATCCATGATACACGAAAAGAAATGGTGAAAGATATCATGATTAGGTAAGCACACTCACAAATTATCATTGAAATCCAAATTTGAGGCATACAATAGAAAAATAAATAAAGTAAATGTTATGGACCAGATTTCAACTTTCTCCAAAGAAATACCAAAAACTCGTTGTCGTCCTCAGGGAGAGAAATCGTCTTCATCTTCGTCATCTGACTCAACATATGGTTGTCGAATATTCACACTTTCACCACCATTACGCGTAGTAAATTTCTCTGTAGTCAGACGAGCGTTGTTAACTTGCATGACTCTCACGTCTTTTATATCACCATCTGCTTCCAACTTCCTGAAGACCCAGAGTCGGCGGTTATTCAGGAAATACCATTTCCCGTCTTTCTTACACACTCTCATTTTAGGAATCTTGTTAATGACGTAGGGATGTTTTTTACACACACTGACCGTGGAATATATTGTATGTCCATTATCAAACTTTTCTTTGATGGAATCTTGGCTGAAGAATATCTCCTTTGGTTTCATCCTCTGATCGTTATTTTTCAAAGCTTCTTGGTATTTTGTTTCGGTTTATTTTCTTTGAAAGAAAAATAGTCGATGTTGGGATGTTTATATATAGCTATTGCCGATATCGGGAAGTTTAAAAAAAGACAATTTATACCAATTGTAAACGTTGTTGTAAAAATTACGTAACTGATATCAAGTAACTATGATTTAAAAACAAACAGTATATCTGAGATTTAACATACTTTTTTTAAAACTTTGGTGAATGTTTATTGTATCGATAAATTAAATAATACCTATCTAACAGATTTGAAGTGGCAATAATGATAAAAGGTTACACATTTCATGTTAACCTGAATATCCACAGGTTTGAAGTTAAAACATGTTTTACTCCTTGTCAAACACTACTGGGTCAAGTTTTGCCAAATTTGTCGTGTACCATTATTGGGGAAAGTGATACCAAAATGGTGAATTCCGTGGCCCCTATCCTGCTTACAGGCAGGACCAAAACCTCAAATTTGATGCAAATCTTTAAAAGTGTCTTTAATCGGGACGTTCTAGCAGGTAAAATGTATGTATAGTAATGAAAAGCAAGGATGCCTTTTTAACAGAATGGTGGTCCCTGAGTCAGGGGTTCTGGCACTAGAGTGGGGTTTAATGGCTGATATATACTGAACTTATGTTCTTTGAATATTTTCTTCTTTACTCGGGGACATCTAGCATACAAACTAACCTGTGTGTATAGTCAGGGTGAACAAGGCTCTACTGTATATATAATTGTGAAATACATTGTGTTTGGGTCGGAGGTTCTGTTGCTAAGGCTGAGTTTTATGGTTTTTATAGCGAAAATGTGTTACTGACTATACTTACTTTACAGCACTTAAGGAACAGTCAGACCTGATGCACTATTTACCGTAAACATGATTTAGCGCTATGTATGATAATAGATAAATAAAGAATTTCATATTTCAGCGCTACTATAAGTTAGTGCTCTTGCCACCAAAACCTCTAAAATTTTAATCCCACTAAAATAAGTACACTTATAGTATTTCTTTAAAATTTTAAATATTGCTATTATTGTAATTGAATGTTGCTAATAAGTGTATGTGTTAACCATTATTTTGGAACTCTCTAGTTAAAAGAGATAATAAATTGTAAACTTATGGCTGAGTCCTGCATCTCTTACATTTTCACATGATGGTGTCAGATGCTGAGAATATCTTACTCATTCATCACCATCGACACGCAAAAACTAAATACAAAGACCTAAAACAATTGTGAAATATTTAGATCGAATACAGTAACGTCATGTTAACACAGTCACTGAAAACTTTGCCTGAATTTAACCCCAGTGATTCAAACACGACAGCCCAGGAATGGGATGCTTACAAACGTTCGTTTTCAATTCATCTTAACGCGCTTGGTCTTGATGATAAATCAGGAAAACGTAAGGTAGGAGTTTTACTTGCAAACATGGGGCGTGAGGCGATAAAGATTTATTATTTATTTACATGGGCACCGCAAGTGGAAGCTGATGAAGTTGTAGTTACTCAAGCTGGAACAGCTGGCCGAGATTAAACATGATCTTGCAACATATTTCGCAAGTTTGACAGACACTATGGTGTACATAACTTAAGAAGCATTAAGTGACAAGAATTCCTGAACACCAAACGTGGTAATAATACCATAATGGATTACATTTCTGAACTTTAAAAAAGAGCTGAATTCTGCGAGTATGGAGAGCAACGTGAAGGATTCATTTGTGATATCATCATTAATAATGTGAATGATCGAAAGTGTACTGAAAAGCTCATGGAAATTCCTGCTGTAGAACTGCCTCTAGACAAAGTTATCCAGACTTGGAGGCAAGTGGAGCTTAAAAAGGCACATCTTGATACTCTTACTGAAAATCCAACTGCGAGCTATATTCGCTCTTTCAAACCAAAACAGAAACCTGGACCTAATGGATACCAAGGGAAATACCTCTATTGTGAAATATGCATCTAATTTGCCAATACAACCTATCATTGGGTCAAATGCTGTCTGACTTGTTTCATGCCAATTGTTAGGCCGTTCTTTGACTACGGATAACTCCGTTTACCTGATCAAGATATAGGGCTCATGGTGGGTGTGTCCGGTCGACAGGGGATGTTTACTCCTCCTAGGCACTTGATCCCACCTCTGGTATATCCAGGGGTCCGTGTTTGCCCAACTCTCTATTTTGTATTGCTTATAGGAGTTATGAGATTGATCATTGTTTGTTATCTTCGCCTTTCATCATGCTATCCGCCAAGGACCAGCATTTAAAGGACACCCCAAAGCATCACCCTTCTGTTCAGGTCGATCACCGCATCATCATCAACCCAGAGGACAACCGAACCATAGACATGGGCGTGGCTCTGGCAAACCACCACAACGGCAAGTTCACTACTCGGACTTTCAAGAACCACTGGAGGATGTTTGTGACATTTTTGATCAACAGTTTTATACAGCATTCATGGAAAATTCAACTAAATGTTGCATCAGTGCTGATAGTGGTTGGACTGTTACTTTTGATGTAAATGGATCACAGTTGGAATTGGAGATTGACAGTGGAGCAAGATGCAACATACTAGTAATTACAAAACCAATACATCAGAGATTCACTTTTATTGCATTAATTCGTGAGAGCGGAACTTTCATAAATGGTGTATGTGGCAACTTTACAAAAGTGTATAGTGAAATTACATTACCCTGCAGATATAGAACAGTTACGCGGAATGTAACCTTTAAGATAATGGACACACCAAAACATATCAGCCTATTAGGAAGACCTGACTCTCTACACTTTGATCTCATTACACGAGTAAATCTACGCATGAGCTCATTCAAGAATTTTCTGATATGGTCGGAGACAGTATTGGTTGTTTATCTAGAGAGTATGATATCAAGGTGGCTGATTCTGTGGAACCTGTCATTCATGCAATGAAGCCGTTGACAGTGTCAATGCGTGATGATGTGATAAAAAGAACTTGACCATCTAGTAAAATGTAACATTATTGCACCCGTATCAGAGCCAACCAGTTGGGTAAGCAGCATGGTATGTATACGCAAGAAAAATTGGACACGTTAGAATCTGTTTGAACCCTACTTATCTCAACAAAGCTGTGCTATGTGAGCATTTCCCCATGAATACTGTAGAATATAGTCACGAGAGTTCATGGTAGCAAGATATTTTCAACTGTAGACGCAAACATGGGCAATTTCCAGATCAAACTCTCAAAGAAGAGTTCACTTCTTTCTACGTTCAACACTCCTTTTAGACGGCACCGTTACTTAAACATACCTATGACATTCCAATGTACGGCCGAAGTATTTCAACGAGAAATGATTAATCACTTTGGAAATATAGGTGGAGTTGAGATTGTTGTGGACAATATCCTAGTACATGGACGTGATGAACATGAACACTCAACACTCGTCAACGACCTGTGCTTGAACGGGTCAAGGCCGTCAATTTGAAATTGAACAGTCAAGTGCGTTTTAGCTACAATTGAAGTTAGCTACGTTGGTCATTTATTGACAGGTGAATAACTACAATCTACCCCAGAACATGTTCGAGCAATCACAAAAATGAGAGAAAACAGAAACCCATGCAGAGTTGGAAACAGTGTTGGGAATGCTAGCATACTTGGCAAAGTTCTTACCAAATCTTAGTGAATTGAATGCTTCTCTTCGTGCACTTGAGACCAGTGAGGAATGGAATTGGACTACAGAAGCTGAAATAAACGCTAAAACATCATTTCAAAAAGTGAAAACAGCACTTACCTCAACCAAAGTTCTACGATACGTTGATACTGTTCAGCCAGTAATCCTCAGTGTTGATGTTTCAATGAGGGGTTGAGGTGCTGCTGTTATTCAGCAAAATGGAGTTGATGCGTATGCTTCGAGAGCTCTTACCCTGCTGAACAGCGCTATGCTCGGATTAAAAAAGAAATGCTTGTAGTGGTTTTGGATGCAAGAAATTTCACAAATTTTTGTATGGCAAAACAGGTTACCATTGAAACAAATCACAAGCCATTAGAGACAGTTATTCGCAAGTCAACACCTTCTGTACCATTGCGTATTCAAAAGATGGTGTTGAAACTACAACCTGTTGAGTTTCGTCTTGTGTATGTCAAAGGAATAGACCTCGGACTTGCGGATTGTTTAAGTCGTCTACCTCTACCAGAAACCTGTCAGTCCGTGGATGATGAGATCATGGTGTTTAAAGCTGATACATTGACGAGCAGCAAACATGACTTGATTGCAGAGGCAACGAAACATGATGTTTAAATTTGTCATTACTGATGCTTGGCCAAACAGAAGAGCTCATGCACCAACGGAAGTCTCATAGTCTTGGGATTTCAGGTATGGACTGTCAACATGAAAGGTGAAGATAAGGGGTTCTAGGAACTGGCTGCACGGATTATGTATATAGTGAGAACGCAATTATTCAAATCTGTTTTGATCATCTTTACTCCTATGGAGACGATATTGTGAAAATGTATTATATGTTTATTACTATACACACTGGGTGCGTAGTTAATATGAACACGAAGTCCAAATGTGAAAATTATATTCCCTGGGTTTGTAGTTCTGGCCCAAGGGTGAGGTTCTATAGTTCATAAATTGAAAATGCACTACATTACATCTTTACAAACATTCTCTACTCCTAAATATCTACCTCATGTATACACGAAGACTGCCAACCGGAAAACATGTATGACCTTGAACCAAGATCATTTAACTAAGGTCAGGATCACTTGTTAACTTGTTTCCGATCTCCTTTTGATACTACAAGTATTTAATGATTTACTAGATGTCGATATATAGGGATCACAGCGAGTGTGACCGGTCCACAGGGGATGCTTACTCCTCCTTGACGCTATTTCAACTATTTCACTATATTGGAAACAAATGTGTCATTTTAGGATTGGCGATGTGGGGCTTTTGAACAATGACATAGTCAGCAGTGATCTTAGACTTAAATTCTTAACAACATTCAGACATAAGCACCATATGTGCATGTATTGTCTTCATTTATGAAACATCTAGTTAAAAGCGCAGGACATGACCAGGCATGACGCCGCAAAAGCAGCCCAGAATCGTGTTCGTTGGAGGACTGTTGTCGATGGCCTATGTTCCTCACGGAACGACAGGCCTAAGTAAGTAAGTAGGTAACAAAGCCACATTACTATTTCTTGCATACAACTTACTTTTAATGGACTCTCGTGAGCACTATATCTTGATCAGGTAAACAGAGTTATCCGCAGTCAAAATCAGTGTGCTAAAACGGTCTAACAATCGGTATGAAACACGTCAGACAGCACTTGACCCAATGATAGGTTGTAATGGCAAACTAGATTGCTATAACGACCATAAATTTTGCGAAATGCTGACTTTAAACGAGACTGTTGAACCCTTGTACCATCAACTTGTTTGTCAGTAGCTTGTCTCGATTTACAAACTGATCATACCCAGAACAAGCTCTTGCGTATCGAATCAGTTGAGAGATATAAACACCATATGCAGGTGATAATGGAATATTGCTACATAAATATGGAAAATTGACTATGGAGAAGCTTAAATCATCCTGTTTATCATTAAGTTGAATTGTTAGTTTGCCGTTAAATATCTGTTTTCAATAAATATCTCAGTATAAAGCAGGAGTGGACGATTCTGTGGTGTCTTTTATTTTGAGTTAAAAGGGATATATCGAATTGCCATATGATTGATTGATTGATTGAATGAATGTTGTTTAACGTCCCTCTCGAGAATATTTCACCCATATGAAGCCGTCACCACTGCCGGTGAAGGGTTGCAAAATTTAGGCCTATGCTCGGCGCTTATAGTCATTGAGCAGGGAGAGATCTTTATCGTGCCATACCTGCTGTGACACGGGACCTCGGTTTATGTAGTCTCTTTCGAAATACCACCCCATTTAGTCGCCTCTTACGACAAGCAAGGAGATACTGAGGGCCTATTCTAACCCGGATCCCCACGGGAAATTTCATCTTTCGAAAGGGCAGTTGGAGTAGAAGTACGATTACCAATTGTGGAATTATTGCCGAGTTTGTTTAAAATACAGTTGTAACAATGAGCCTTACAAAGACAATGTTGTCACAAGTTTTGTCAGCTGGAACCAAAACACATTCCTCATGTAACTTATCTAATTCTTTGATCACTTCTGGTTTACTTTATAACACAGGATAGATGGTATGTTTGTACTTTTGTTTTAATGTATCTAATACGGGATTTTAATATTCCTCTTATACTTTTAATCCATTTTGACAAGGTATCAAGTTCTTTTTCATATTTAGCCCATCGTCTGGCATAACCTTCGACAGAATTCATAACAGAGATGAAGTTCTGTCACCAATTGAAAGACCGAGGTTCTCTGTATTTAGGACCTTTTAAAATAAGTGATTTCAGGTCCTCATTTTCAACTATATCAACATCACAATCCGATGATCCGAAACCTCCATTCTATTTTATTCAATGTACTGGTATACCTTTTATGCCCTGTAATCGGAGATTCGGGAGCATATAGTTTTTTGAATGGATGGACATGGTGATATGACTTTCATATTTCACATGTGTATTTCTTGTAAGAAGACCCTTCTTTTAATACCAAACGTTTTACCTTGTGAAGTTGACCTCGGGTTTGACCTACTTTTAAAAAAATTAACCATAACCATAACTCTTGAAAAGTTGGTGATAAGAGTTTTCATATTTCACATGTGTATTCCTTTAGACAAGATCATTCTTTAGATGGCAAATTCTTTGACCTCATGACCTTGGAATTTGACATTTTTTTTTAAACCTTGGCCATGATTTTGGAAGTTATGTCGTGTAGCCGCTAATTCAGAATAAGACGCAATGCCTTACCTTGGACAGGACAGGAATCATCGCAACAAAACAAACTCAAAGAGTAGACTGCAGAGACGTGGTGGACTGTTACATGGCTGACTTCCGGCTCGTGGGGGGGGGGGGGGGGGTTCCAGGTCACATGGGGAACAACTCCAGGTTCAAAGGTCATTTAACATGAGCATTCATGTACATAAATACGTTTCACTACGTTAGCTAGTCACATGTTGGGTACCAGTGACGTTGATGCCTTATGAGGACATCAGTGTTTCACGATCACATCTTGTTAAACCATTATTGTTTTATGAAAAAATTCCATAAAATCTAAGCAGTAGAGGTATAACAGAAATAACGAAGAATGTGCAAAAATTTACAATCATCGGGGGAAATTCGGTCTACCTTATTCTATTTGTGCAAACAGACAGAAATATATTTATACATAGTGATTATGGTGTAAATTAAGATGAAATTTTTAAAGAATCAGAGATATATTACATGTACGATTTCTGTCTGCTCTAATGGAATTTATAGGTTCTCAGTATAAAAAAATATATATTGAATTTGTTGTTGCATACAAAAAATCACATTTCAATGTGTCCAATGATTATAAGAAAATTAGAGATTCAAACTGAGATTGCAAAATCGTTAAGATGTTGTGCTATCCATAAACACCATGTGCATACACAGGCATGTGGAAGTACAGTGCAAGGTGTTACAATAAAGATGCTCGCTTACCGTTAGAAATCAATGTGAACGTTCTTATTTCTTTACAGAAATGGGAAATATTCAACAACAAAAATTATAGGCATGTCCCAATGTCAGCTGCCACGAAGAGGCAACACTGGTTTTTATATACAGTTCGGGAGTAAAAGTATCTTGGATCGCGAGTTTTCTTCCCAATACAGTATTGACTATAATTGTCTCTTTAGCGGGGAGGACTTTGCAGAATAGGCATTTTGTAACCATATACACACCGACACAAGTCACAGAATTTGGAAATAGCAAATTTATAACTATCATAAAAACACCAGTGTTATCAAAATTTCACAAAAACTGGCTGTGACGATATAATAGCATTTATAATAATTTCATTAAACTATTTCTTCACAAAAATATTCAAAATCTCTGTAAAAAGTAAAGGAAATATATCGCATAAAGAAATCAATAAAGACAGAGTTATTGCCCATGGATTCAATATTTTGAAACACATCATTCGTTATTCATCTATAACTCAGACTGTTGAAATAGTTTATTTTTAACAAGATTTTTTACAATAACTATCAGAAAGGATTTCAACAAAATTTATGTTTCTATGATTCATAAATCTAAATAAATCATTGATTTTGTAAAATCTGATGACATCACAGAAGGGTGGAAAAACTGAGGTCACGATGAAGAAGCCCCACTGCTAGGGCCCCGAGCGCCATCCCTACGTCTAAAGTGGCACTTCATCAACAGCTGACGACGTCTCAATGGGTAAAATATTCTCAAAGGAACGTAAAACAAAAATATAAGGGGTAAATGTCTAAGTTGTTTGGGTTTTTTTTGCTATGGAGGATACATTTTTTAAAATAGAAATATGGGGCGATTTCTGCATTTTCACGGTTTTATACACCCCACTCCCTGCCGCTTCATAATACAAACAGCCTGGACACGTGATCCTTTAATAACTCAAACACTTTTGGCGTCTTCCTTCGACAACTGCCCCTTCAAATTAAGTGCTACTCAGATTTCAAGATTTTTAGATCCTTTCCTACAAGAAAATTCAAAGGTGACCTTGACCTTTGGGATTTAAAGAAGGTTGTGTTGGGTTTATTCCGGATGATATTCAAGAAAATAATATTGATTAAATTGACGGGTATATTTACATCCCTTAACACAATTCAATTAAAACAAGAGGTACTGTGAGCAATGCTCACTAAGAATACCTCCCGCTTACCCCAATCTCCCAAAGGGTGTTGGTAATAGGTATAAACTACCTCTTTTCTGATTGTAAAAAACAAATGGCATGACAAACCAAACCATATTGCTACTTCGATGTCCAGTGCGCGTGACCTTTGACCTTTTGACCCCAAAATCGATAGGGAACATCTTCATTCCATGGGTAGTCCATATGTATGATATGGTGACTGTAGGTGGAAAGGATAACGCTTTAGAGCCCGGAAACCATATTGCTACTTCAATGTCCAGTGTGCTTGACCTTTGACCTTTTGACCCCAAAATCGATAGGGAACTTCTTCATCCCATGGGTAGTCCATATGTATGATATGGTGACTGTAGGTGGAAAGGATAACGCTTTAGAGCCCGGAAACCATATTGCTACTTCGATGTCCAGTGTGCTTGACCTTTGACCTTTTGACCCCAAAATCGATAGGGAACTTCTTCATCCCATGGGTAGTCCATATGTATGATATGGTGACTGTAGGTGGAAAGGATAACGCTTTAGAGCCCGGAAACCATATTGCTACTTCGATGTCCAGTGCGCTTGACCTTTGGACCCCAAAATCGATAGGGAACATCTTCATCCCATGGGTAGTCCACATATATGATATGGTGACGGTAGGTGGAAAGGATAATGCTTTAGAGCCCGGAAACCATTGCGTCTACAGACGGACGGACGGACAGACAGACGGACAACCCGATTCCAGTATACCCCCCCACAACTTGTTGCGGGGGGTATAATTAGGTATAGCGAGTACCAGATCCTAATTAGACTGCCTTAAGCATTTTCTGTTCGTAATCAGAGTGATTTACATGACAACACCTCCTCACAATCATCCACAGGTACTTTAGTCTCGCTTTCCCCAATTAAACTCTCGCTTTCGAGACTTTGAACGAGCGAGAGAAGTCTCGAGAGTTAGAGTCTGGGGAAAGCGAGACTTGCACTTGTTTCCGTTGATAACTTATGAAGTCTGTATCATTAGTATACAATTAGTATACGGACGTCATAACTTAGAGCTCTACAGAGCTTGTGTTGACTTGTTGATTGTATATAGTACCGACTTTCAATAAAATTTACTTACTTATTTATAGAAACAAATGCCTGTGCAATCATTGCAGTTCATTTGGCATAGAAATATAACATGCAGAGAAATCCATCAAATTCGCCAGTTTACTTAAATACTTTTAAAATGTGTTGCATTCAAGCACCTTTAGTCAGTGTATCACTCTCACAATAACATCTAATTTATACAATAAATAGTGTATCACACTCACAATAACATCTAATCTATACAATAAATAGCGTATCGCACTCACAATAACATCTAATCTATACAATAAATAGTGTATCGCACTCACAATAACATCTAATCTATACAATAAATAGTGTATCGCACTCGCAATATAATTTAACATATAATTTATACAGTAATTGGTGCACCACACTCGCAATAACATCTAATCTATTCATGTTGTGTATAATCACGCTTGTAATACATCACACACTAAATCGCACTCACATCTGATATATGCAATACTGTGCTTTTGTAATATGTTGTCTACAACATATTTTCTTTGAATAGAATTTTATGAATATTGAACCATATTTTAGAATTTAAATTACACAGGAAAAAAAATGAATTAAATTCTTGGCATTTCTACCAATATTTATTCCAGCACTACAATACAGATACCTTAATCTTAATAAATATGATTTATTTGTAAAACATACTTAAAAATTTTAAACAATTGCATGCAAACCAATTGTTTAGGTTATGACAAATATTTACGAAATTCCTGCATGCTACAATCTTCTAAAGTTATCAGTACTTTGAATACCCAATGTGACAGTGTGATGAACAAATCTAATAACAGGTGGTAATGCGACTCTTTCTGGGCCGCGTTCAAGATCGTAGCGGCTACGTAGGGCTCGGTAGCCCTACAATCTCGAACGATGTGCTAGGTTAGTCCCTATGTAGGGATAACAAGCGTTAATTCATACAGTGCGTTCAATATACCTAGATGTCTAGCCTAGCAGCTAGGCTAGCCGCTACGATCTTGACCGCAGCCCTGGTATAAGATGCTCCTAACATAAACTATAAGACCACTAGGGTTTGCTGTTCACCGTTTTTGGTTCTAAATTTAACATTTATCTATGTGCAGTGGCATACTCTAATGTGTAAACTTCCTTATATTAATCGTTCAAAAATGAAAACATATATCCCTGAAAGTGACTCGATCACATAAAAAAATTAAACACAATCTTCCCAATTTCCATGACTATCTAGCAAAAATCATCCAATCATTTACATGTGTGTAAATCAGATATCACTTCATTCATTATATCAAAAATAAAATCCAATGTGTGCATAAAACAAACAACTGTGCATAGATCTGTAGACTTGCTGATTGCATTGGACTAGCCTTAAAGCAGGGGAAGTAACTCAACTTTTACAACTGTGGCACATCAAAGTTTTTAAAAAAAACAACATTTAAACATAAAATGTAAAGAAAGAGAGCAAACACAATAACATCTATTTACCCATATTGAAAATAAATGGATAAGCTGGGAACAATTTTTTTCTTCAATACACTTCCATGTAAAATATTTGAATCTGATTGACTATAAAATGTTTCAAAACATTTTTTCCTTTGGCGAGGAAACACCTTGTCCTCCACAGTCATATCATCTAGCAACTGGGAATATTACTTTATGAAAGGTAACATTATAAAAAATATTGCATGTGCCATTCTTAGTGAATTACATGCCACATTCATGTACACAGTAGGACATCATTTGAAAGTTTGAGACAAAACATCATTTGAAACATGTATCCTTAAAAGACAGGCTATATTGACTGATGACAATATACAACAGAAATTGGAATGGAGAAAGTAATTTCCAAACAACGATCATAAACAGATCAATATGAACACAATCTCTGAAAGGTAAATTTACGAACATGACATTCACGTAATGAGTAGTGCATGTAGTTGAGGGTAGCGATGGAAATAGTCTTGCTTACCCATTATTTTCTCAGAATGGCAAATTCATACGCTATTCAAAACTACACATTCTTGCACACCAGAGTCTCGGTCTATATTCAGCCTCCACTGATAGGGAGATTCTGGTATGCAAGACTACAACTACATGCAATTTTTAAATGAAGTGCAGTGAAGAGTAGCTGAAGCATTATGGACATAAATGTACTTGACCATAATGATTATTTTCTATTCACCAGTATAGATCACAAGGTGACCTATACACAGTATAATAAATGCATACATGTAATAATCATAAAATTCTAAAATATGTATTGTTTTTCTTTCCTTTCTTTATAGGATACCAATTATAACTACTTGTGGCAATTGTGACTACTTGTGAAAATGTGAAATTATGGAATTCAATTCAAAGATTGTCATTTCTATAAAAATAATATTTGTATGACTTGGTAAAATTAACTTGTGAAACATTTAACACGTCAATCTTCACATTGAGCAACTCAACACCTGAGGTCCAATGTACTGAATTTACATTAGGTCTCACAATACAAGACCAAAACTACTTTAAATTTAGGAATTTATTTCTTGAATATATTTTCTTTCAGAAATGAAGATCTATATAAATTTCAGTTACTTTACTAAATGCTCTTCACTTTGACATGACATTTTCTTAGCTGTAAATGTATATCAAAGTACATTATAAGTACCAGTATAATGAATATTTGTAGTGCAATGTCTTTCAATATACACTGGTCACAATAAATAAATACTTCACTTGAAATGTGTTGCCCCACTATGACTGCTCAGAAAACAAAATGTGAGGTAAAAGTCATAAAGAAGACCAAGGAAGTCTTTTTTTAAAAATTGGGAGTGAGGCTTTTTCCCACAATGAGGTCTCTGTGTCGTATAAAATGACCTATTCAAGATATGTGTGGTGTGGGTTACAATTAAAACGAGATCACAGTACAAACAGTGGCATGTAAATTATGCTCTCACTAAAACCTATCTGTAAAGATAGCATTATCTACAGGCTAGTTACAATGTCTTTGTTTGGAACTTTTGGGTCTTTTCAAGACTTTTTCACTCAATTTGAGATAGCACTAGTTCTAAGTGATGTCCTACTAATTTCTAAATCTGTTAAGCACTCGGGGTCACTTAGCAGTATTTGTATCATGCTAACATCCACCATGACACGGAACCTCAGCTTTCAAGATCTCATCCAAAAGACCAAAGACCTTCCCCTCTCCTGTTTTGTGTCTGGTGAAGGAACAGTCACTACCTGTTTTAACCACTCAAATTTGTCGTTTTCTGGGATTGAACTTGGCCTGGAGGTTATAAAACTTTTAATGTGCTCATACTCAAACTCAGCCATGTTTGTTTTGAATACAACTCATCAGCAGTGGTGACATCTCCATATGAGTGAAATATTCTCGAGGGACGTTAAACAATATACAATCAATCAACTAAGCAAGCTCCCAAGCATACTCGAAAAATCTTGAGCATGAACTCCATTTGAGTATGAGAATGATTTTATAAAAGTTTTATAACCTTCACTTTTGAGTATGAGTACGATTTAGAGCACAGAGTTTGAGTATGAAAACTTGCTCATAAAAGTTTTAAAACCTCCAGGTCTGGACTTCCTACATACAAAGCGAGTTACCACAGTGGCGTAGGTAGAAATTAGATATACAAATAATTCATCCATGCAAGGTCAAAGTTCTACAGAAGTTCTGAAGGTAAAGTTTTTTTTAAAAATTGTCCTGCACTCACCATGATGTATTTGTGTATGAAGTTTGATTATTAAGGCGTTTTCTGTAGTTCAGTCAGAAATGTGCAAAATGGGACAAACTGCCACAAGAAGACAGACATGACACTATATGCCCAAGCCAATTACATGGCTGGGCATAAAAAGAATTGTAGAGCTCATCTTGTCTAAACATATATTCATTCTTTATCTATTGCCAATTACATTCTACACATCAGTATGTACAAGTACAGGTAGCAAAATAATGCTGGTCTTGTATCTGATTCTGACATTTAGCAAAATAAATAGACAAAGTCAAACTAAAGAATATAGAAACCAAACACAGAAATTGTTGTTGTACAACGCATGTGAATGCTGATTACTGTTGCATAAAATACTGGTAAGGTATCACTACGAGGATCAGAACTGAATCTCTTCAGACTGATGCATATAACAGCATAAGTAATAAGAGTAAAGATGACTAGTTAACAGTAATCTCAGGTACATGTGGATGTTTGCATTTTAACATTTTCCAGCACTCCACAAGTTTTGAAAGATTATTCTTGTCAAGGGTCTTGGAGCTGTCCCAGCTTTCGCACAACCTGAATTTTTGGCAAACCAGAATACTTTGTAAAATGACAGACCAGTGATAAATAACACTAACAATCATGTGTGTATGACACCATTGGACATTTTGTTTGTCGTTCTGTTGCTATGGTGATCGTCATGATTGGTGATTTCTGCTAGTTCCATACTCTGGTTCTGTTGGCCCTCCACTGTTTTCTTCAGCTCTGATCGAGCTTTTCTGATGACAATCCACAATAATACAACTGTCAATAAAATCTGAAATCAAACAAAAATCATTAATGTTAGAGAGTATATTGTCTTCATTTACATAACTTTCAAAATCATTAATTCAATCACATCTTTGAAGAAATTCTAAAATGTCTTCAAAAATCACCCTTGTGATCTAGAAACCAATGCTTGAAGCACAAGATATTGCTAAAAAGTGGAGATGTTTCACAAAAATAACACTGTTATTATTTAAAATCAAAACAAAGTGTCATTCCTGTACAACACTTGAAACAGCAGGTGTGACTGGTCGACAGGGGATGCTTACTCCTCCTAGGCACCTGATCCCATCTCTAGTATTGTTCAAGGGCCTGTGTTTGCCCTACTTTTAATTTTATATTCTTTCTAGGAGTTATGAGATTGATCACTGTTCTCTTCGCCTTTTCATGCTATAAAATTCTGACATGTTTGGCGAGAATCCTAATGGGGTGGGGAGAGGGCATTGTAGAATCCTAATGGGATGGGGAGGGGGCATCGTAGAATCCTAATGGGGTGGGGAGGGGGCATTGTAAAATCCTAATGGGGTGGGGAGAGGGCATTGTAGAATTCTAATGGGATGGGGAGGGGGCATTGTAAAATCCTAATGGGGTGGGGAGGGGGCATTGTAGAATCCTAATAGGGTGGGGAGGGGCATTGTAGAATCCTAATGGGGTGGGAAAAGGGCATTGTAGAATCATGATGGGGTGGGGAGAGGGCATTGTAGAATCCTAATGGGGTGGGGAGGGGACATAGTAGAATCCTAATGGGGTGGGGAGGGGGCATAGTAGAATCCTAATGGGTTGGGGAGAGGGCATTGTAGAATCCTAATGGAGTGGGGAGGGGGCATTGTAAAATCCTAATGGGGTGGGGAGAGGGCATTGTAGAATTCTAATGGGATGGGGAGGGGGCATTGTAGAATCCTAATGGGGTGGGGAGGGGGCATTGTAGAATCCTAATAGGGTGGGGAGGGGCATTGTAGAATCCTAATGGGGTGGGAAAAGGGCATTGTAGAATCATGATGGGGTGGGGAGAGGGCATTGTAGAATCCTAATGGGGTGGGGAGGGGGCATAGTAGAATCCTAATGGGGTGGGGAGGGGGCATAGCAGAATCCTAATGGGTTGGGGAGAGGGCATTGTAGAATCCTAATGGGGTGGGGAGGGGGCATTGTAGAATTCTAATGGGGTGGGGAGAGGGCATTGTAGAGTTCTAATGGGGTGGGGAGAGGGCATTGTAGAATTCTAATGGGGTGGGGAGGAGGCATTCTTGAATCCTAATGGGGTGGGGAGGGGGCATTGTAGAATCATGATGGGGTGGGGAGGGGCATTGTAGAATCCTAATGGGATGGGGAGGGGCATTGTAGAATCATAATGGGGTAGGAAGGGGGCACTGTAGAATCCTAATGGGGTGGGAGGGGGCATTGTAGAATCCTAATGGGGTGGGAAATTGTAGAATCATGATGGGATGGGGAGGGGGCATTGTAGAATCATGATGGGATGGGGAGGGGGCATTGTAGAATCCTAATGGGGTAGGGAGGGGCATTGTAGAATCCTAATGGGATGGGGAGGGGGCATTGTAGAATCCTAATGGGGTGGGGAGGGGGCATTGTAGAATCCTAATGGGGTAGGAGGGGGCATTGTAGAATCATGATGGGGTATGGAGGGGGCATTGTAGAATCATGATGATTGAATAAAACTGAATTACAGACAAGTACATAATATGTAACAGAGAACAGAAGAGTTGTTAGGGGGATCTGTGGAAATGCACTAGTGATTAGTGGCTTTATCAGAAAGAAATTTGTTCAATCACAAACATAAAATATCATTTGGAAAGTTTCAAGCTTGCATTGTATTCAATCACAGTTATTTGTTCAATCATAGTTGTATCATCTGCTAAGACTAAACTTATCCACCAAGATACAAATCTGGAATTAGATCGATCATGTGATTCTAGGGTACAATGGACCACTTTCATATACTGTATATACATATAGTCATTATAGTGCTTTTCGTTCCTAGACTCAGACAAATGTTCGTAGACTCAGACAAATTCAATATCTGACGGCATCACATGCACTAATCTTAATTAACAGAAGTAGACCAAAGTGATTTCACTTCCTGGTAGGGTTACAAATGGGCTCAAGAACTGACTGCATCAATCACTAATGACTTCTTTCAGTACTAGTAATTAAATGTTAATCTAGTTTTTCTATGCAGTTGATTATATAAGTCATTAACTAGTGCAGATTGGTTAAGCAATTATAAGAATCTATGGAAAATGCTGCAAGACTTCATTTGTCCAGGAGACTCACTAGACGACCTAGCAAAAGTGATGACACCAAGCCAGTTCATTTATCAGAGCATGTAACAGCAATTACTAATCCATAAAATACCCATATTTTGATTGACAGTTGTTAAATAAGAAAAAAAACGAATGGCTTACAACAAATTCAGTTTGTATTTTTCATACTGGTCCATCAAAATAAAACTCGTTAAAATTTGTCCCTAAATTCTGACCAGTATTAGAATATTCTTATATCCATGTGTTTTTGGATTGATACACAGATCCAAATCCATTTTAACATCATGCTTTGCTCTCTTCATGAAAAGCACTAGCTGCAATAATATAGCCCTGTCAGATTTTTTTTTTGGATGAAAATGTCAGAATAAAAAAAAATTGGATAGGGCTACATTATTGCATCTAGAAAAGCACATATTCTGTAACCATTACAATTCACTTAAAATAAAAGTGCAGATGAGTATGACCCCCCTGCAGTGTTGAAGATAAGAATGACACAAAACAAATATCAAGTCATGGGATTCACATGTCATACAGGTTAAAAGATAATATCATTATATCCCACGCACTATAGGCATACCTCAGGGATAGGCATATTCACTTTTCTTCTTACTTGCCTAAAGGGCAAGTAAACTCGAAGTTTTACTTGTCCGAATGAAAAACTTAGTTGTCCGAAATATTTTAGACTCTAATAATCCTGTCAACCAATAACTCTAATTATCTGTCTCTGTCAATTGGTGCTACAGTACGATCTACTAGAATGGGCCTTCGCTATAATCTGATGATTTGGTAAAGAAAACACAATATAAAGTATAATATACTTTCTAATATTCAATATTCATCAAGCTTAACACAATTACTATAATAATCACATTTCTTACTGAAAAAAATCACTTGCCCCATCGGGCAAGTGTGTATAGAGTTTCACTTGTCCGAATTGGGTTTTCACTTGCCTCGGGCAATCAGACAACCGTTAATGTCGATCCCTTCACCTAATACAGTAAATCACCATTATAGCAAACCTTCAGGGCCAGTGAGAAACAGTTCATTATAACCAAACTTTGTTATATCCAATAAAATTTTCGGTATTTTCCTCCCACTGTGAGGTAAATATGACTTTCCAATAAGCATAAATTCGTTTTAAGTGTGTTCACTATAAGCATGATTTACTGTATACCTGTATGTTCATGATAAGCATGAAGCTGAAGAACATTCAATGTATAAGAAAACACTTATGTTGACAGATATGACATTTTTTATGCAGCATTACAAACTCATGAATATATTCCATCAATCAGAAGTATTGAAAAACTGACCTGAACTGATAAAATGAGATAACCAGTGGTCTGATTTGATTGATCAGTCAGGACGTCACTCATGGTCCTGAGGGTGGAGCCCATGTAACAATTCAGGACTGTGGTTGGCAGCAGTCCAAAAGTGGAGGCAGCACAGTAAGACCATAGGGAAATGTCTGTTAACTTAAAAAAGAAGAAATATACATGAAATAAAGTGCATGTAGTTGTTCTCACTGGGTAACAATATGTGGAAGAGTTTTATCATATTAGCAGTTTATAAGGCTACAATTTGCCTCCAGCCTGCAGCCACATTTTTAATTTGCATAACAATTACAGTAGCTCTCTAATTAGCCTTCTATTTTATTTCCACATTTTCCCAGACCGTATCGACATTTTGGAACCCAATGTGTCAATAACTTTATCATATTGCAAACACTTTAAGTGGACACTATCAGTGTGTCTGCATTGACTGGTCAGTACCCTACATAAGCAGATATCTCCAGCTGATTTTACATCTTCTTCAGCAGAGGTAACAGCATGCTCTCCTCTCATTTATTGATTGCCAGTCCAACTTAAAATGAGTATCTTCTTCTCTACATCATTATGTACACATATATTGCAAGTGCTGGGGGTTTCGAGGGCTTTTGTCCCCCCCCCCCCCCCCCAGGAATTGAAATTGATAACTTGCCCTCTGACTGCCCAAGGACTAGCACTGCCTTAATTCTAAATTTCATTTAACACTTGGTAACATTTGGCATTATGTGCATTTATCACATGATACAGCAGCTAGACAAATCCTGTAATAGGATTTCTTCATGAAAATGTAATCCTCCAATTATTACACAACTTTAAGAGTTTCATATCTATAGACCATGCTTAATCCACTGCTCTTGTAACTGTACCATAAGATCAATATTACACTGTGAATCTGATTAACATTTATTTGATATCACTGTTGTCACGTAGTTCAGTGGTTAGAGTGCAGTTATGCAATCCCATGTGACTATGCAATCCCATGTGACTATGCAATCCCATGTGACTATGCAATCACAAGAACTCTCTTTCCCTCTGTACAGGTCAGACAGCTCAAAGTAATTGTAAAACTGCAACTGCATGAAGTTGGTACAATCACAATTTTATACAGATGGGTTAACATACAAAACACATAATATATACTAAAGTTTATCATTATTTCTTAAACACCTATATTTGTTGATTCAAATTCCTGGTTGAGCAGAAACACAAAAAGTTTTGTTTTTGTATTGTTTTATGTCCCAGCTGTAGGTGAAGTGGCATAAATTTAGACCTATACATGCCCCTCAGGACCGAAGCTGTGAGGGTTCTTTATCGTCCCAATGTCTAATGTGACACAGGACCTCGATCGGTTTTCAAGGACTCATGACTTTGACACTTTAATAGGAGCAATCACTATACCTATGTTACATGTGCTAGGTTTGACAAGACGCTGCGATTGAACCCGGGCCTCCTGGTAGAACATTTTAAAGACAAAATGAAGCAATCAACAAAGTAGAGCTTTTACAGAGGAGAAAATAACAAAGGCTTGCTGTTCACCAATATACTTAGCAACAAAGCATTTATTTCAGCAAAATCATGAAATCTGATGTCCATGAAAATTATTGAAATCATATCGGAATGTAATCAATAGATATCATTTCATCACAGTCTAAAACAATTCAGGGGAACAGAAGAGGAGACCTATAGGGGAGAAAATTGTAATGGCGAAAGTCACATGGTTACATCAAGTTTCTTTACTTATTTTCTGTCGTACATATATATGTATTGTATATAAATTTTTCATATTTTCATTTCAAACCTATAATACATTAAACTAACAATGTTGAAATTAAACTTCAAAGTTAATCACCAACTTTTTGATATGAATATTGGCTTTGAAGTCCTTCAAAGCAGACCTGGCCCTAAGATTTTTTTGCTATTTTGATACGTTAAAATTTGAAGAACAATTTACAATAGCATATTTTTTTAAGGGGCACCCAACAACCAACAAAAAAACCAGGAGAATATTGTTTTTGAAAACCTGGTTCTGATTTACACGGGTATTACTTGTGCTTAGAGTAGCTCAGGCAGCTGAATCGATGGCAGTATGTGCTGTAATTATTTTTTGCCATGGTTCGAATCGGCCTCACACCACACTTTTATTTTCATTTTTTTCAACACTTTTTTCATATCTTATGTATCAAGTATACATGTGTATATTTTCCTTCAATAATCTAGTTTAAATGCATCCTTTATATAAAAGGCATTAAAATTGTAAACTCTCTGCCAAACGCAGTCAAGTGGAACTATCCTCGCCATGGTCAATTTTATTTCAAGGACAAGAATCATTCATTCTACATTACTCAATGGAAGCACATGTGCGAAAAAAAAGCATGTCATACAAGAATCGTTGTTTGACTCTCCAGAACATCTTTGGGAAAAAGTTCCGTTGTTGGTGAAATACTGAAGAATCAGTGTATTTCGTTGCTGCTGAAAGATGTACATTTTATTTATTTCTATTTTATTGTTGCCAGAAATAAATGTCTCATAAAATAAATGCATAGAAAGTAGAAAATTAGCCAGAAAGTAATCAAGACCAAATATATATACTTGTATATCATAGTGCCCCTATACATGCTATCGTAAATACATTATGAATTCAAAATGTGTTTAAACAATACATGCATCATGCTAGTACATAGCAGTAAGAGGTCTATCAAAAGTTTACATCTATGTCAACATATTTTAAACAATCAATTCCATTTACCTGTTTACTTAACCTTAGATGACAATTTAGTACGATCAAGTGGGGGGGGGGGGGGGGAGCATTTTAAACCAGCTCTGGACTAATCAATAAGTTATTTCTTATGTTACCCTGATCTTTGTTGATACGCATGTTAAGAAAATGTTTATAAATTACATAATGATGTCAATGTGCTGTTCTGACTCAACTGTTAAAATTTGTACTTTGTACTTTGCTCAACAAATTAATATTGTCATCTGATTCTGACAAAATTCTTTTGTGACTTAAGTCTCTAGTACACTGTTCACACAATTACAGTGTCATGTGACCTGTGTTCAATAGCATCGTAGTAGTAATGAAGTAACATGATAAAGAATATCTACAAGGCCAATTTTCTTTGAAAACAAATTGTTTTACCCCACCTTAACCTAACTTTCTGTGAAAACAAATAATAAAAAAATCTTCTCCGAGTTTTTTTTTATGAACCATATGTGTTTAAAATTGAGTACATCACAAATTTATTGGATACAATTATGAGTAAATTCAAAAATCAATCTGCTAAAAAAAATTCTACAGCATTGATTTGTCAAGAACCTATTTCAATCACCAACAAAGAAAACATGAAATTATTCATATTCCTGATGTATAGGGGGGGGGGGGGGGGGGGGGACAAGAGTACCGCAAACAGTGCATAATACAGCCGTAGGGTGTTTTTCTTAATTAAGCCATAATTTGTAGAAATTTGCTTCAGGTAGTATCAGCCATCATCAGGCTGTGACATACTTTCTTTGCATAATATGAATAAGGGGTTTTAGCTTAAATCTGTGACAGGAGGCAGATAGACAAACCAAGAGTTCTGTGTGTAAAAAAGTTTCCCAAATTTGACCAAGTTCAACAACCTCTCAATATTCAAAATGTCAAAGAAAATTAGATATTGTTGAGAATCAAACTCCTTGCACTAGCACATCTTCAAGTTATCTACAAATAGAGCCTCTAAACTGTGAGTGAAATTATAAGGACAAACCATGTCCTTTACTTAATATAAAATTTCCTTAAAATGGGTAAGTTCAATAACATGGAATTTTTTTTAAAAATTGAAGAAAATCAAAATCCTTGCCACATACACATCTTCCATACCCATAGAAATACTCTGTTAAAATAAGTGGTCCTCACTTGAAAACTGTGTAAGGAAAAATAAAAGACAAATCATGTACTAGATCTTTACAATAATTCCTCAAAACTGAGTTAGTTCAACAACCTGTAATTTTCTCAAACATTGAAGAAAATCAAAATCCTTGCCACATGAACACCTTCAATACCCATATAAACACTTTGTAAAATAAGAAGGTTCTCACTCGAAAACTGTGGAAGGAAAGACAGACAAATCATGTATTCTCTATGTAATAATTCCTCAAAATAAACTAAACAACCTGAATTTTTCTCACATCTTCAATATCCATACAAACACTCTGTAAAGCAAAATGGTCCTCACTTGAAAATTGTGGGATGAGTTCGCTGGACAAATTATGTAACCTCCATATAACAATAATTTTCAAAATAAAGGGGCACAACTCCTGCAAGAGAGGTTAAAATGGATCAAAATTGCACTAAGATCTAGATGATCCACAAAGACGCTACGCTAGTTTCAGCTTGATATGTGACAGAGAAACAGGAAACCCCAAACGGACAGACGTACAGACATCTCTGTACTATAATAGGTCCCAAAGTAAGACAGATGGTTAAGGCAGTAAACCATTCCCAAAAATTCATTGGTCAAATGAACAATGAACCAGTTCTCTGAAAGGTGAAAGTACATTAATTCATGTAAACTTCTATAATATTAGCACTTTTCCAAAAGCAAATTTAAGGCAACAAATAAGGGGATATTATGCATGTAATATAGTTCCAGGTATGTTATTGTAATGTTCTTCAAAAACATCTAACATCTGATAATACTGATACTTATATAAGAATGAAACACTTACTGCAAATAGTCCATTCTGTAATCCAAATGGAATGGGAGTCAGTCTTGATAATGCTATTAATTTAAATCCTTGAGAACTTTCTACCACTTTGATGACAGCCTTCATTTTACTGTTATAGAACCTCTTCTTGATGAAGTTCTGACAGCAGTTTTTCATCACTAAATGTGCTACAATAATACCCACGGTCCCACACAGCAACACCACAATGGGTCCATATATGTAACCATACAGGTATCCCGCAGCCACCATGAGCAGAATGTATCCCCAGGCCATGGGGAAGGAGGTCACAATGAAGAGAAGGAGGAAAATAAATACACTTACATATGGATCTGTCTGTTCCAGCCATAGCAACAGATTTTTAATATATTCCCTGCAAGTCACGACTAGTATACATATGATTGAGATCAAAATCACAGATGATATAGAAAGTTGGTAACAACTTGGTCCAGACCGTCCTATAATATCTTCCTCTTCTGAAGAATCCACATTGCTCTCTGGTTCCTTTTCAATGAGGAGCTCCACATCGGCTGGGATGTTGGAGTCCACCCGCTCATGACCCTGGGGTCGACCAGACAGAAATACTTCGTCCAGCGTGGAGGACTCACCCAGAAACATCTGAGGCCGCATATGAATGTGCTGCACAGTAAAGTGGAACCCATCCGTACAAGAGGCCATCGCCACAGGATTGAAGTTGTCTTCTGCTACCATGTGGTCAGACTGCAGTAACCTGGTACACTGTCAAGAGTAAACAGATAAATATTGGTGATACAATCAAGGTGGAAAACAAACACAACTACTGGTATTAATCTTGTACTTCATACCTCATTTTATGCATTTACACCTCACTTCAAAAAATACTTGAGCAAAGTAGGCTAAAAAAAATCACACTACACTTTAGTCTTTTCTGATGTATCCAGTCTATGTGTCAATATATATTTTTTATACTTGTTTGAATTTTAATGATATAACATATGGTGATGCGTGGTCATTACCTACATTCATTAGATTAGGATTATTTTACAGTGAAAATGCATATCTACAAATAAGTTTTATTTTATCTATTTCCAACCCTAAATGCAGGCCCCCTGTACATGGTCCCATTCCCAGCACATAACTCCATGTAACACCTATGAATGCAAATACATACTAACCCAGATTGAGGCAAGGTAGATATCTCGTTAGCTGAAGCAGGAAGGCAGAAGATCACATCTTATTTATAACAAGCTAATAACTCCCCATAATCAATCATCTATGATTTGCCTGAGGAAATATTTTACCTCCGATTTACATGTACTTGTGAAGAACTTTTACAGACTGAAAACAATGTCACACCTTTTAACTTTTCCATATAACCAAGTTTTCACCATGCAATCCCTGTGTTAATCTTTTGCATTTCCGCAGTAAAGACTAGAGATACTTCAAGAGCAAGCAAAGGAACAAAAAATCAATTAGGTATGAAATCAATATTTTTGTTAGTCTGCAGTAATACTCAACTTCATTGGAGGAAAGTAGATAACATGCAATTATTCTGACCTAATAAGCAAATGCTAGCTGTGTTTGATTATTTCAGCCAATAAAATGTTAAAGGACAAGCTGAGTATAAATATTGAAGCACACTTAGGAGCAGAGCAAATTGGGAAATTGAGGCCATAACATTTAAGCTAGAATGAGCAGGTGCTCTGACATATAACTCCACATCATAAACTGTCAGCATTCTGAAACAATTGCAATTGATACTAGTATTTCACTTCAAATAGTTGCAAAATGACCAAAAGAAATATCAAAGTATTTTTCTTCTTCTTGACAATGTCATTGATCTTCTGATTTTGTTACTTTGCTCTGTAGCCAGTAATCTAAGTAATATTACATACCACTACAGTATTGTATTATCCTTTCAGGGGCCATAGGTTTTCAGAAGTGATATAGAGGAAAAAAATAGGGTGGGAATGTCAAATCAAAAATTCATATAAATAAGAAATGTCAGAGATAACCTATCTATTACTTAAAACTGTGCATAGAATGACTCCTGAATGAATAAGACTCAGTTACAATTTGCTGAAAGAGGTATAGCGCACTTGGTATGCAATTTCGCCTACATAAATACCTTTTTCTTGAATATAATTTATTACAAATATTCTGCTATACAATGTCAGTTTATACTTGTGTTTACCCAAATTACTTAATAAAGATATCAATATGTTGATAGTATATTTATTTGACAAGCATAAACATCACCGTGATTATATAGAGTATATAGTAGATGTAACGTAATGGGCTTAAAAAATTGCAAACTGTTGCAAAAGGCCACCTTAAACCAGAAATAAAACACTGAAGTTGTTTTACCTGCTTATGACTGTATATAAGTCCGTTTGAGGAAATTTGGTTTAAGGTCGCCCTCTTGTTGAAAATGGATAAAATATGAAAAAATCGTTCTCAAAATTTACCTTGAGATTTAGCAGCCTGTCAAAAGTTAAACCTTTAAACTTACAAACCTGGGTGGCCTAGTGGTTTAGGTGCTCGGTAATCTTACACTTAAACCATACATTCCCAGAGTTCAAGTCCAATACTTTTCCATCTATTTTTTTTTTTTTTGCTTTTCATTTTTTGGGGTCGTTTTCTTGAGGGGGGGGGGGGTGGTTAAATGTGATACATATATTATAACAAATATTAGTCATTTTCATCATAACTTCTAATATTTGCAAGTTACGACTTAAAGAAAGGGAATTTATTCCGAGATCATTGTAGTTCCGCTTGTTTACACTAACATGTTCCTGTGTGCACAGGAATTTCAAACCGTAATGTGGCTGACGAAAAGCTAAACAAATACTACAAGAAAAAGGACACAAATGCACAGCATGTAATAAGTAAAAATAAGTCAAGGGAGGAAAAGAACTGTTATACAGTTTGACTTCTCAAAAAAATAAATAAATAAATAAAAACTCATGTAGCAACTGTCATATGATATTTAGGCAAAGATAAACACTCGAATTATCAACCAAAGGCAAATGAACTGATGACATCTATTAAAGGCGCTGCAGTCATGTCAGAACAGTGAGTTAAGTAATGCCATATGTAAAAGGGTTGTTGTGTAATATGAATGCACATGCAGGTCTATGAAAATATTGTACTGTTCATCATTCCAAATATGGAAATGGTTTATTAAGTAAAGAACGACTCATGTAAATGTCAGTAATGCTAAACTGCGGCAGTTATTTATCTTGGTTAATTCCACCCTCCTGTGATGTCATCAGATTTTGCAAAATCAATGATTTATTTACATTTATGCGTGATAGGAACATAAATTTTGTTGGAGTCTTTTCCGATAGTTATTGTAAAAAATCTTGTTAAAAATAAACTATTTTAAAAGTCTAAGTTATAGATGAATAATCAATGATACGTTTTAAAATATTGAATCCAAGGGCAATAACTCTGTTTCTATTGATTTCTTTATCAAGTCTATTATGCGATAGATTTCCTTTATTTTTACAGACATTTTGTATATTTTTGTGAAGATACAGTTTCATGAAATTGTTATGAATGATACTATATCGTCATAACCAGTTTGTATGAAATTTTGATAACGCTGTTTAAGGAAAATTGCAATTTTCTGACGGTGATATATGATTCTGTTTATGTACGTCTCGTATCTTAAAAAGTGTGATGACATATGTATTTTATTTGATAATTTGTTAGTTTTAACTCTAATGAATGGAAATAAATACATTTTTCAAACTTGTATCAGATAAAACTGCGAGTATGGAGTTACCTTAAGTGACAATAGCCTTCACACAATACGGATTACAAGGTTGTAAAATGGGACAGCCTGGAAAACAAAGACGTGGTAAGAATCATTGGAAATTTCATAACCGCAGCTTCCTATGGTCTTGTAGTAACTGGTAACCATGGCAAAATAGAATACAAAATGTCATGTATAAATCAAATAGCAGATTTTAGTAATAATCATGACTTCCGGATTACAATGACACTAGAAATCAACTACTCTAAATTCAAAACATCTTATAAATATTACCTTTCTGTTTGTTTAAACTTTGCAATCACATCAACCACTTTTCATCCAAGCTTCAGTAAGATCCACATTGTCCTAAGCATCATGATGGCTGTCTATAATCCTACTGTGTCATTCTGTTAAACAAGATTATCAAAGAAATTAATACAGGAAGACATCACAATCAATAGTTACAGAGAACTTTTTTAGACTTCACTACTTGTTACAGAGATCTTTTTTAGCCTTCACTACTTGTTACAGAAATCTTTTGGAGACTTCACTACTTGTTACAGAAATCTTTTTGAGCCTTCACTACTCGTTACAGAGATCTTTTTTAGCCTTTGCTACTCGTTGGGAGTACTCCGACAGCACTTGCATTAACAATATCAACTCAATTTTCTGTTCATTGACAAATTATATCTAACTGTAATCATCACTAACCACACCTTCCAATGAAAATGGTACAAATTTTTATTTTTAGAATAATATTATCTGATCCATGATTTACTAGTGCAGTATAAATATGTGTGTGTGTGTGTGTGTATATATATATATATCCTAGGGGTAAACGTAAGGTTGATATATATATATATATATATATATATATATATATATATATATATATATATATATCAACCTTACGTTTACCCCTAAGATCTAAATGATACATGTGATAATCAATTAATTTGATATATAAAGCACTAAATAATCACAACTATGTACTGAAAATTTTGCCCCAGCCCGGGGTCGAACCAGCGACGTACGGCACCCACCGCCTTAAGCAAGATTGTCAAACCAGTGCGTAAGTCCACTCGGCCACAACGACTTATAATATATATACACACATTTCATACATGCACAGTTCCAAGTGGACATCATACATGTGTGTTGTCTGGAGTTCAAACAGCTACTGAGCATGAAATGACTATTGACAGACAAACAGACAATGAGCATATTGATCCATAAGTGTTGTCATAAACTATATTGTTCTCTTTTTCTTTTTTTTTTTTTTGGATAGAGAGATGAACATCGAAGTGTGTCACTGCTGTCTACAATTCTCTGCACATTGAGTGATTGAAACTGCAATGTCAAATATGAGAATATTTTGGTTGCTTATGTAAGACACATTCCCTCCAATCAATTTACATTTTTCAAATAAAAAATCAAATTATGGCCCTTGACTGACAACTCTTTATCATGTTTTATAGCAGTCAATATCAAAGAACATATAAAAATTTACTTTCAATGAATAGAAGATACACTTCTGCTCCTAGTTGACAGAAAGGCAAACATGGTACTATTTTAGGGGCAAGATCAAAAGATTGATGTCGGATAAAAATCTAAAATTCAAATAGTTAGGGAGAGGGGGATAAAATCTCCTGTAAGTCTCTGTCATCTGACATCGATTACAAAGAAGACAAGCGACTATTAAAAATCACATTATTATAAATCAATATTACATTTTAATGAACATTTACTGGTTTTAATGTACACTTTTATTTGTGATTAAACAGTTACAGTACTAGTATGCAGAGTGTTATTTATAATTGTATAATTTTACTTGTTAATCGATTAGGTTCAACAGTCATCATATTTAGTTTTGAAGGAGGGGGGGGTCTTGGTGAAAACTATGTGAAGTTAGTTTTTTGTCAGACATTGAACTTTTGATCTCACCCCTTACAGTCTAAATCTACAAACTCTATCACTATTCACGAATCAACTGTAATGTCATATGTAAATAAAAGCAGTTTGCTTTAAAATATATATATATAGCACATGCATTACTCACTATCAAAATATCATATGATTCATCACATCATATTGATCATTGTTTATTATCTTCACTTTTCATTGTGTGTTACATGAAATATCTTAAAATAACTTTGTGCAACAGCTGAACAACTTTTTGAGAACACAAAAATGTAATCCAATTGGCCATTTCTATTCATTATTTTTATAGAATTCTGTAAATCTGGCTTTGTTTGCTTTAATATTGTTGAGTAGTCATACATATCTTTTTATTATTGCTGGTTTCATGAAATTTGAGGATATACTCATTCTGTCATATTTATCATGTTTATCCCATAAATTAAAAATCTGCAAAATTATAGCACCAAAATGTCATTTTTAACATAAGGTAGTTCATGAAATTGTCTTCTCAATAAAAAGGTTGTGAGTCAGCTGGGTTGCAGGATACAAAGATACTATGATAAATTTATTTATAGCTGCCTTTATAAATCTGAAATATACCAGGAAATCCTGAAGTCAGTCCACAATACCAGCCATATTTCCCATGTAAATTACAAAGAAAACCTCAAATATCTCAGATAATACACCCCCACCAACCCCATCCCCACCCACCCCCGATCCCATGTGCTATATTACAAGAGACATTTTCGGTGTGAAAATGAAACTGGAACCTTTTTCTGAGGAGTTATATGGCAAAATGTATTTTCACACACCCATGCACACACACCTGCATGCATACATGCATATGTGCACATGCCATCAACTTATGATAAATTATAATTTATGAAACTGAATGACTCAACTTATGATAAATTATAATTTATGAAACTGAATGACTTGATGCATGCATATACAACCTACCTTTTCTGTCCAAAAGCATCATATCAAAGCAGAGAGTAAAGAGTGCCTTCTATTTAAAGCATGGCAATCTATCCCAACTCTTTCACCATCTAAGAGTGCCTCTATGAATTATAAATTATAGTCCTCGTTTCTGCCTATTATATGACTCCTATAAACACACTCCAACGAGTTAACATGTTTAACAGGTTTGATATGGGTCAGATTGAGTACATGTACATGGATGTGGGACACATGCTTGTACAAACTGTACTTTAGACATATGTACCATAAGTAAACATTAATTATATGGGTCATGACTTGATCATATCACACAAATAGAAACGGAGAAAGTTGGCATGAATGAAACATCGAGATATTGGGAGATATGGAAGCAAAAGGTGAACAGAGTGTCCCACTCATAGGTTGGGCATGAATTGTTGATGGGAGGCAGTAAAGTAAATTGTACAAAATATTTTCTTTCCTGTATATGGCACATGTAGTAAGCACTTATTCATACTATACATATGTATGAGTGTGTGTGTATTGTTTTTTGTCTCTATCTGAATACAGGGGCAAGTGTGAGGAATAAGAATAGGGGCAAAGATATATTTACAAGATTGCTATGCGTAGCCATGTCCCCCACCTCCGCACAAAAATCCAATAACCATTGTAAAATTTGTCAAATCAAAATGATGGCGCAATATGATCAACTACATATGGTGAGTAACAATCCTACAAAATTTGAACGAAATATGTAAAGCAGTCTCTGAGGAGTTGCGTCCATAGTGTTCCTATTTAAAAATAAATTTTCAGAGGAGTTGCGTCCACAAAGTCGAGTGAGATGGACGGTCACACAGACACTGGTGTTTTTATGGCTCCTTCCGCGTTGTGGTGGGGGACAATAAATATAGCTGCTGTCCTGCAGCCCTCTAGGGAAAATTGGAAGATACCAGAGAGTTCTAAATCATAAAAGCATAATATTATGTTAAATCTAGGATCTAGAGAGGGCACACATATCGGATGTTCAAAAGGACACTTTTCGTCGTGGCAAGACAATTTTGGGGCACTTTCATTGTATCATACTATGATAGTAATAGAATAATCATTTAGCTTCTTTAAAAGTTAATACCTGCTGCCTTGATTTTAACTTTTCAATCAACCTTGTGAAATAAAGAACAATTGTTTATATTAACAAAATTTTATAGAGAAAAAAGGGCATGGTGCAATTAAAAAGGGCATAGCGCCAGCCAAAAAGGGCATGGCGCAGTGCCATACTAGTTTGCTTTAGATTTAACACTAATTAATCTATCCAAATATGTATCACTGATATGTAAAATGTACAGAATGCACGGAGTCTCCATCAATTTCAGTTGCTACTTAGATTTGACCAATTAAATTCACTACAACTATGAAATGTAACAAAATTACAATTCATGCATAATCATATTTACAAATTTTAACACATACTGATATTAATGAAGAGGATAAAACTTCTACTGACACATGAGACATCCATGTTTCAGTTTTGCTCATTGTTTATGATATATATGTGGGCTAAAATTTCAAAGAAGAGGCCCATGGGCCACATTGCTCACCTGAGTCACCTTGGCCCATATTTAAAGATTTTCCCTATATATTAGCACATAAAAGTTTGATCCCTATTGAGGACTAAGACAATGACTCGGGGAGTGCGTTTGAGGTCGCCGTTCCCGTTGCTCTCGTACTCCGTTCTTAGAGTCACAAACCATGAGAACATGTGTGCATGTACATGTTCTTTGACCACACTACCCACAAAGGTGGTGCGAGTTCTTGCACCTCAAACCCATTCTCGAGTTGCGTACTCAGCGTTCGGGATCAACAGGAATTTGTACTCGTACGAAGAACTGCGATGTCGAACGCACTTTTTGATTCAAAGTCAATTCGCCAAACGGGATAATTCGTACGTAAAACAATTCGCCCAATCGTAAATTTGGTTGCCTCAGACAAACGGGCAACTGTTAATTTCCACCCTTGCTATATATTTGTATGTAAAAACTTTGATCCCCTATTGTGGCCCCATCCTATCCCCGGGGTCCATGATTTGAACAAACTTGAATTTGCACTATGTCAGGAAGCTTTCATGTAAATCTCAGCTCTTCTGGCCCAGTGGTTCTTGAGAAGAAGATTTTTTTTAATGACCCCCACCCTATTTTTGCATTTTTGTGATTATCTCCCCTTTGAAGGGAACATAGCCCTTCATTTGAACAATCTTGAAAGCCCTTCACCCACAGGGGCTAAGTCCATTTTGGGCCTGAACTCTGTGATACCATAAATATAGAAAGGGGTCCAACTCTGACCCAGATAAAAAACTACCCACTCGCTTCAAATACCTAAAAAAAAAATCTTAAACTAGGTCCAATATGTGTAATTTGCCGTTTTCCTTGCATAGATTAATGTTTAACTACTTGCATGCCAGATTTCAAGGTTCTTAGAATAACAGAGATATACATCATCGTTCTCTCGATTTCTCTTATTTATTTTTACTAGGACATTTACCGGTCCAGGTCACCAGGTGGTTTCTTGCCTATGACATCAGCGAAATTCTGACTAGTGTGGAATATTTCGGACCTATCAATTAAAATTTCACATCAAATGCACGCTAATTACTTTCTCATACTTTAATAGGGTTTGGGATAACCCCAGGGCACTTGCTCAACAGAATACTCAATTGCATCTTGACATATATATCCAACAAGAATATTGTAGTATATAAAGGATAGAGGGGAAAATCTTTGACTGGACTGGAAAACCTATGTCCCCTACATTACTATTCAGGTGCTTTAACCACTGAGCTACCCAGGCCGATATCCATGGTCTGTATAGCCCTATTTACTACATTCCTCCCTCCTTAACTTGTCTTCATGCACACCCTCAAAGACACATACAACCCAGGTTCTTTTTGTCCCTGGCAGGACAACCTGCAGTTCTGGGGTGGTCAATGGCACAAACTTTAGTATAGGAGAGAGAGAAGAAAATCTGTGGCTGGACCAGGAGTCGAACCCGGGACCCCTGCATTACTATTCAGGTGTTCTAACCACTGAGCTACCCAGGTCGATATCCATGGTCCGTATAGCCCTAACTACTGCTGTATATATATATGCCATTATGGTATAAGGGTGAGTCATATGATAATATAGTTATTATTAGTTATGATATGGATTTTGGCATACATGTAATCTTAGTGAATAAATTGAAATTGAATATTCTCCATAAATATACTCCACTCAGTTTATATATCATTATACTGTACATCATAAAATAATGAGCTCCACAGGTCTTATATATATTCAGTTTATATATCATTATACATAATAAAATAATGAGTTCCACGGGTCTATCACTCAGTTCTAAATGTAGTTTGTCTTATATACTCAGTTTACATATCATTATACTTGGGCCTATCGCTCAGTTCTAAATGTACATAGTACTCTGAATTAGGTATGTATACAAGGTATACTTACTTCTTCTGCTTTTTAAAATACTTTAAATGGACAATCACTATACAAGTTAATTCAAATAAAGTATTGTCATTTGGATAAAGTATGAAGCACTTACTATTTATTTCGTTTATGACTCAAGATCAGCACAGTTCCCTCTCGGACTTGTTTCACATGGAAACCCATGGTATGGCATTGCTTACTCGTGTTTCATGACACTGCTTGTGTCGTGCTCGAGTTTATAACAGTCATTTCAAAAGATCTAAGGACGTCCTATATAGTCCCCTTTATTTAAATTACCACGAGCTGCGTTTTAAATAGACACTGCATGCCAACGCCAACTAAACTACTACAAACTAATCCCTTACATCAATAATGAAATTAAATAGGAGTTTTTGTCAATATTATGGTTATATAGTTGCTTTGTGTATTAAAAAATCAAAAGGATGTTTTTTATCAAAGTTTTGCTGAAATTAGATTACTGCAGTTTTTTTTTTTCAATATATTTTATGCATCTTTTCCATCAATGTCCGCTTATATCACTTCAAAATTCTTAGCACGAGTTATTGCTCTTTTCATAAAGGGGGGGGGGGTGTTCAAAAAATTCAAAAAGGGTATATCCCAACATAGAAAGCAATTTTAAAGTGTGGACAGGGAAAGGCAAACCAGTCTGGTTAAAACCGTCGTCCTCTTTTCTTTGTACAGTCACCAAACATCAGAGCGACTCGGATAAATAGGATTTATTATACTTCAAGTGTTCAGATCCACACCCACCCCCCCACCCCCAATTTCCGAAAACCACTAATGCACGACAGTCCAATGCTCTATAGACAGGGGCGGATCCAGGAATTGTGTTTACGGGGGGTGCCACTTTATAAGACAGGGGGTCGGGGGCCGCCTCCGGAAGCTCGTGGATTTTACAGATTTTATAGGGCTTGAAATATGTCTCCTATTCAAGTAATTTGTACTATTTTCTATCATTTTTAATAAGGTGAAATTAGTCAAATGACGCAAATTTTAAGTTTTTTTGGAAAAAATTAAGTTCTCCCAATAAAGTAATTCAAGAAATAAAAAGATTTTGTCATTTATTTCTCCGGGAGTGGAAGAAATTATTGCCCCTTTGATCGTTTAGTACATTTTTCTAAACAAGATACCACGATTTACCTTAAATTTGAAAATTTTAGCCCCCCCCCCCTTAAATCCGCCACTGATAGGCCTTGTCTACTGATGTGTTATGTCAGTGAAGAACATCTAGAGATTTTGAGTCGAGGCACCATGCTTACTTTTTATTTAAATTCTATATTAAAATGGAATAGGTGGTTTGTTTGTTGGTGGTTTTTTTTGGGGGGGGGTTGGTTATTTTGTTGGTTATTTTGTTTGGGTTTTTTTTTTGGGGGGGGGGGGTGTTATAATGCTTTATTTTCTGCGCAATTTGGGGGGGGGGGGGTTGGGGGGGTGTTTTTTATAATGCTTTATTTTCTGCGCAATGTGTTGTATATTACAAATGTAAACATTGCATATATTTTGCACAGAAATGTCACATACCAAATTGCACACTTGGTTCACACATACATGAAAGAGGAAGATATGAATTTACAAAATCCAATTCTGGCCAGAAGATTTCTTTAGAAAGAAACAAAAGAATATGTGAATTATGTAACCTTAATTGTGTTGAAGATGAATTTCATTTCCTTACTGATTGTCCATTCTATGTTGAAGAGAGAAATATGTTTTTTAATGGTATATACAAGCTCAACAAAAATTTTATCTATCTAACAAATAAGGACAAATTTACTTGGTTGATGATTAATGAAGACAAACCAGTAATTGTCAAATTGAGTGAATATTTAGTGCAAACTTTCAGAAAAAGAAGTGATGCTTTAAAACTGCAAAAATCATTATAGTTTATTATTCATATATTGGTATAATACTGATACTGTCCATCTACTTGTATATATACATGATTAGCAATTCATATATGTATGTACTTGTTTCCCCAACATGCTGCATCCACATGCAGTTTGCAGTCTATGTAACCTGTAGTTAATGTTGTAAACTTTCTTTCTTTTTTGAATTTCCTTCTTTATAAAATGTCTTACTGTTATGCCCTCTGGGCCCAAAACTGGAATAAACTTATCTTATCTTATCTAAACTCAAATAGTTGTGATAATTATACATGCTATGGAAAAGAAGAAAAAAGCAACCTAAATGCAGTCCTGACTTTTTGGACATGTATATTATATTACATATATAGAATGTCATTATACTTCCAGCATAGTTTTCCACTGTTCCCAGAGAGAATCAAATTTATCAACAGCTACATGTAAATTCTTTACAGAAATATATTTTTCAACATTATTTATTTTTAGAGCGAGATTAATATAAGCCTTTTGGCTTGTTTCTCAGTCTATTTCATGTATTATAAGACATTGTTTGTAAACATTATCGAATTATTTACGAATAAATATTGATTAAACTAACATTAATTTTAAAAAGTTTATCAATCCAATTAAGTAAATTTGGCATTTTGCCACATTCCAAACAGCTAAAAATACATTGTTTGGCATACAATATTATGAAGTTTATAACAAACATTTTATGAGTAAAAGGTACATGTATACTTCTCCAAAAATTACATTTTCGCATTAAACCCTGTACGTTTTAATGTAGTATTATAAATATATGGACTAAGATCATTCCAAATATTTAGTACATTTTTGCACACGAAGAAAATTACATTACATTGATATTTGCTATTACAGAGAGTGCAAGTATCATCATCTATAGTTGTTGGGGTTTTTTTCAGATAAGATTTAACAGACACTGTTCTATGTAAAATTCTATACTGTAATTACTAGATAGGAGAGTTGTTAGATACACTAAATTCTATACTGTAATTACTGGATAGGAGATTTGTTAGATACTCTAAATTCTATACTGTAATTACTAGATAGGAGAGTTGTCAGATACTCTAAATTCTATACTGTAATTACTGGATAGGAGAGTTGTCAGATACTCTAAATTCTATACTGTAATCACTGGATAGGAGAGTTGTTAGATACACTAAATTCTATACTGTAATTACTAGATAGGAGAGTTGTTAGATACTCTAAATTCTAGACTGTAATCACTGGATAGGAGAGTTGTTAGATACACTAAATTCTATACTGTAATCACTGGATAGGAGAGTTGTCAGATACTCTAAATTCTATACTGTAATTACTGGATAGGAGAGTTGTCAGATACACTAAATTCTATACTGTAATTACTAGATAGGAGAGTTGTCAGATACTCTAAATTCTATACTGTAATCACTGGATAGGAGAGTTGTTAGATACACTAAATTCTATACTGTAATTACTGGATACGAGAGTTGTCAGATACTCTAAATTCTATACTGTAATTACTGGATAGGAGAGTTGTTAGATACACTAAATTCTATACTGTATACACTAGATAGGAGAGTTGTTAGATACACTAAATTCTATACTGTAATCACTAGATAGGAGAGTTGTTAGATACACTAAATTCTATACTGTATACACTAGATAGGAGAGTTGTTAGATACACTAAATTCTATACTGTAATTACTGGATAAGAGAGTTGTTAGATACACTAAATTCTATACTGTATACACTAGATAGGAGAGTTGTTAGATACACTAAATTCTATACTGTAATCACTAGATAGGAGAGTTGTTAGATACACTAAATTCTATACTGTATACACTAGATAGGAGAGTTGTCAGATACACTAAATTCTATACTGTAATTACTGGATAGGAGAGTTGTTAGATACTCTAAATTCTATACTGTAATTACTAGATAGGAGAGTTGTTAGATACACTAAATTCTATACTGTAATTACTGGATAGGAGAGTTGTTAGATACACTAAATTCTATACTGTAATTACTGGATAGGAGAGTTGTTAGATACACTAAATTCTATACTGTAATCACTGGATAGGAGAGTTGTCAGATACACTAAATTCTATACTGTAATTACTGGATAGGAGAATTGTTAGATACACTAAATTCTATACTGTAATTACTGGATAGGAGAGTTGTTAGATACTCTAAATTCTATACTGTAATTACTGGATAGGAGAGTTGTTAGATACACTAAATTCTATACTGTAATTACTGGATAGGAGAGTTGTTAGATACACTAAATTCTATACTGTAATTACTAGATAGGAGAGTTGTTAGATACTCTAAATTCTATACTGTAATTACTGGATAGGAGAGTTGTCAGATACTCTAAATTCTATACTGTAATCACTAGATAGGAGAGTTGTCAGATACTCTAAATTCTATACTGTAATCACTGGATAGGAGAGTTGTCAGATACACTAAATTCTATACTGTAATCACTGGATAGGAGAGTTGTCAGATACTCTAAATTCTATACTGTAATCACTAGATAGGAGAGTTGTCAGATACTCTAAATTCTATACTGTAATTACTGGATAGGAGAGTTGTCAGATACACTAAATTCTATACTGTAATTACTGGATAGGAGAGTTGTTAGATACACTAAATTCTATACTGTAATCACTGTATAAGAGAGTTGTCAGATACACTAAATTCTATACTGTAATTACTGGATAAGAGAGTTGTTAGATACACTAAATTCTATACTGTAATTACTAGATAGGAGAGTTGTTAGATACACTAAATTCTATACTGTAATTACTGGATAGGAGAGTTGTTAGATACTCTAAATTCTATACTGTAATTACTAGACAGGAGAGTTGTTAGATACTCTAAATTCTATACTGTAATTACTGGATAAGAGAGTTGTCAGATACACTAAATTCTATACTGTAATTACTGGATAGGAGAGTTGTCAGATACACTAAATTCTATACTGTAATTACTGGATAAGAGAGTTGTCAGATACACTAAATTCTATACTGTAATTACTGGATAAGAGAGTTGTCAGATACACTAAATTCTATACTGTAATTACTAGATAGGAGAGTTGTTAGATACACTAAACACCCTGTAACTCCACCTCTGTGCGTCATTTCCTTCACATTTCATCACTAGAAGTGTTTTGATATGCTTACTATTTCATCACTATAGTCTAGAAGTGTTTTGATATGATTACTATTCCATGACAGTCATTGATATACTGAATCATGTGTTAGTCGAAGTTTGACAGCAATCCCAGGTATAGCCTCATTCATTTAAAAAAAAGGGGGGGGCTGGTTCTTTCCCTTCTGCCAAATTCATATAAATCGAATTAGATTTTTTTTTTTTTTTTTTTTTTAAAAAAGATTAAATGCAAAGACTGCCTAGTTATGTCATTTATCTGAGATTCAGTAATTTCCATGTTGAATATTCTGCCAAATGTCCGGGTTTGCGCTACTCTTAATTTTGAATTCATGATGGGATTTATGAGATTGATCACTGTTCGTTATCTTCACTTTTCATATACACACACTCAGACCGCCTGGCGCTAACAGCTGATGGACTGAGGTCCAACTCTCCCCTCGTCCCAACCCCCACCTTGCCTTCCCTCGATCCCCCCCCCCCTTTCTTGAGTCTTATTTTTCAATATGACATCACAAATTAAAGTCGTTGATTTTATATTACTCTTTTTTAAATGTTAATCTTTCATAGTAGTTTTCATTGTATAGAAATCATATGCTGCATGCTTCGACCAACGCTATTTTTTGTATACATATTCAGTACTTAACGTGATAATCAACATATCTGAGTGTGCCGGTGTTGTAGCAGAGACTTTCCCCCAGAAAAAACGGGCCCGGGATAGATCTTCACCCATAGGGGGGAAAAGCGCCCCAGCATATAATTTCCCCCTATGTAGAAAGTCAGTATAGAATTTTCCTCATGGCGGAAAAACCGCCCTGGTATAGAATTTCCCCCTCCTGTTTCCGGATTTCATCGACCGGAATCTTTTTTCTTCTCATGTAGAAGCTTTTGAATAAATATAGAATGAAGCAAATCCATGCAATTGAAGATAATAATCAATGAAATTTGTTATTATTGCTTTAAAGAGGTACATGTTATCCAAAAAAAAAAAGTTACAAAAAGAAGCAAATATGTGCTGTTAAATTGTTATAGTTTAATGAAATAGATATGCGCTCATTAATATTACGATATTCATAAAATAAAGTTTTTTTTTTAGATATTGAAGTTGTGTCTACACGCTGAAAACTTTGAATTGCGTATAGTAAATACAATATGCTTCCCAAAAGACTTTAACGATGGTCAATATCATTAGGGTTTTTCGTAAAAAGTCGACTAAAAGATATAAAATTAAAATATCTAAAAAGTAAATTAGATGCACTGTATAAATAAAAGTAACTGTTTATTTAAATTCGAAATTTTAAATTAAAAAGACATTAACTTCTTCCCAACTTCACTATTTCAGATGTTAGATACTGGTAGATAACAGCAAAGACTTGAGATGTATGAATGAATTTTGATATACCATTACACGATTTGAATAATTTCCTTTAAAAAAAAACAAAACAACAACATAAGATGATGATTGTGATACACAAGACTCTGCTCAAAATAAAAAAAAAAACAAAAAAAAAAAAAAAAAAACAACATAAGAAGAAGAATTCCTGGGTCTAGATAAGCAAGATAATTCTAGTAACAGAATTGGAAACGCATACATAGCTAAAATGTAAGAAGGGGGAAAAGCGTACTGTCATTTAGGGGTAAATTCTATACTGGGGCGGTTTTTCCTAGGGGGGGGGGGGGATTGGGCCAAGGTTAATTCTTCCTAGAGGGAAATTCTATGCCAGGCTCATCTTTCCGGGGGGAATGTCTATCCCCGGTCCGTTTTTCCGGGGGGAAAGTCTATGCGGGGGAAAATTCTATGCTACAACACCGGCAGTCACAGGCGCTACGCTTCATGTTTGGGTGCAGAAGAGGGTCCACTCTCTGTATTCTCTCTATTTTTTCTTCTCCTTTTCGATTTACTACTAGTTACAGTACCTTCCCTCCTGTTCTTCTCGTGTCTCCTTCCTGTTGGGTCACCCTCTCGTCTCTCTCTCTCTCTCTCTCTCTCTCTCTCTTCTCCACCCCCTCCTTCTCCCTTTTACCCTGTCCTCCACACGTATCATGAAAATTGTCAGATTCATTATCTTGTAAAGAGAATGCATCTGACCACGTTTGGTGAATCGACGATGAAATGAAGATACGGAATTTTAATGTTATCAATAGAATTGTCCCTTTGATATAATATATGCAGATAATAATCTCAGAACATCCAGTCTTCAACGCTATAAAGCTCAAAGTTGAACAAATATCGCATCTTTGACATTTTGTTTCATGTTGAAAAAATCGTCTTCATTTTCAAAGATGTTTCAATACAGAAACACTGTAGCAAGATCATTATTGAACACACACACACACACACACACACACACACACACACACACACACACACACACACACACACACACACACACACAGAGAGAGAGAGAGAGAGAGAGAGAGAGAGAGAGAGAGAGAGAGAGAGAGAGAGAGAGAGAAAATTCAATGGCGTAGCTCCACTTTGAAAAGTGAGGGTGCGCACAACCACTCAAATATTGACGATAAAATGGAGGAGGGATTAATTTCTTGATAAATAAATGCCCAAGTAATTTAAAGGAATACATTATTCAGGCACGTAACATCGTTTTTCAAAGTGTTTGTAGGGGGGGGGGGGGGGACTTTACAATTATTCAAAACAATTGACAAATAAATGAATATGAATATTGATAAACGCAATCCTATTTTGCACAAATATCAAAATCCCGAAATCACAGGAAGGTGGAGTAGACAAAACGCAAAACAAATATTAAACAAAAGACCTAAAAATACCCCCCCCCCCCTTCAAAATCTGAACGGGGGAGAATTGATGGGGGGGGGGGGGGGGGGGTACATGTCGAAATAGCTAACACATCGCATGCAAGAATAACCAAATATAAACGTTTTTAGAACTGGGAGCAACCCCACCCCACTCCCACCCTTGATTCTACGTGCTTGTTACGAGATTCATTGCATGCCTTTATAGCTATGTAACTAATAAAAACAACCCTGTATCCCAATCTAATCAAAATTAGATCCGTTGATCCGCTCCTTGTGTAGCGATATACGTGAGCGGATCAAAGGATCTAATTCTAATTAGATTGCCCTGTATCCTATAGAATGAAATATAATAGAACAGACGTGGTCTTATACACAGTACTTAATGTCACATCTCCCTTTGTTTACAAAGAAGGGGGCGGGGTGATAATTTTTATGTTATAAAAATGTTCAATATTAACCCTGGGTGACCCCGGGGATCCTCTATCCCGTCTTGATTAAGCATCTGCATAAGCCTAAGACATTTTATTAGTTGCCATTCATATGTAAGTTTGATCACCACACAGATGATGTACAACGTAATGAAGCTAATATGATATGCTTAACGGACAACACCAAGAGTCAGATGTCCCACAAACAGCCTTCATATATATAATTAATTATTTCACTATTTTCACAATATGATAATACAGATGAAAGAAAAATATTATCAAAATTATTATAAAAAATTACTGCGCGGGGAAGAGGGTTTTTTCTTTTTTTGGGGAGGAATTGAAGGGGAGAGGTAGAGGGTCCATTAGGGGGGGGGGGGGTTCTCTGTGCTTTATCTCCACTTAGGACAGTTTTGTACATATATGTATATCTAAGAGTTAATGCATAAACAAATGTATCCCATTTCCATACCCCGTGATGTAAAGCATATAGATCTAAGGAGTGCAACTCTGTTAAGCTTGATCAAAGAAATTGTCCATGATAGTTTAATAAAGATATTGCAAAATAAAAGCAAACAGGCGTGAAAGTTACCAAAAAGATCAAAGAATGTCTAACATGGAAAACTTAAGTATCACAATTCTTTAATTAAATCGAACTAGAAGGGATTATACTTATATAACTTACTTATCAAATCAATTTCTCAACACGTCACTAGGTAACGAAATAAATACCAATAACAGAAATGATAGAATACTATTCTACAGGGGACTGTATATAATCTGGGGGTTTTTTTTGTTTGTATTTTTGTATTTATGTTTTTTTTGTTTTTTACACAAACAGAAGACCTTATGATGAGTTGACAAATTAAATATATTTTGCGATAAAATCCACCCCATGAAAGGCTGCTATCCAGTTTATTGTTTTACAAGTGAGTACATACACTGTCTAGTTACATGTATATTCTTTGTGAAATTGTGTGAACAGTATATATCAAATAATCCATTTAGATTAATACTCGAATGTGGGATAGGGAAATTCCACCGAGGGAACCAGATTCGCAGTCTAGGATGGGGTTTTGCCGAGTCCTAGATTGCGAACCTGGTTCCAGAGGTGGAATTTCCCTATCCCACACGAGTAAAATATTTTGTACTGTTTTCTTTCAATTTCAATTTGGTATATAACTTTCTGATGGACAACCTTTGGTAAACCATTTTTGGGTATACATGCTCTTTCTGTCTATCTAATATTAGTTTTAGCATTGAAGTTCAAATGAGGATTTTGATCATTTTGAATTTTCTCGAAACTCTTAAGTTTATGCACTAAACTGTGGGTAAAATTTGAGAACAATAATCCTTCAGAAAAATCTCATATGGCTGTCTGACACACAGGCACTCGACGTTTTAAATATCTATAATAAAAAAAATCTTCCTGTAAATTTTACAGGAAAACAATTTTTTTTATTATAGATATTTAAAACGTCGAGTGCCTGTGGTCTGACATGGCTAAAGTCAACCGGTGATAATGTGAGAAAAATTTATCCATTCATGAATGATATACAATTCCTTAGGTTTTGAATTTGACTTTGAGCGGATTGACTGGGGCCCCATATCCTACCCCCTCTACAGAGCTACCATCTACATTGTTTAATTTACTAGCTAATGATGACAGGCGAGAACATGGTCGCACCTGCCCACGTGGTGTTGTTTACAGATGGCGCTTCCCGGAAGTCATTTGTTTCAGTAGTAACTCAACATGGCGTTAGGGCCAGACTGGGTTTCTCAGTCATGGTGCTTTTTATGGATGTTTACGTTATTATTAAGTGAATCTCAGACAAAAAAGACGCAGACATGTAAGTCAATTTTATATTTTATTTTTTTCATTTACAGTAGATATTTGCAAACAAGGTGGGGAAGACAATAATAAATTCTAAATGTTGAGTGTTCGCCTTCAAAAACGTGCAGTTTTCAAACTTGTGTCGATCGATCGATGCAGAATTCCAGAAAACACGATGTCATTCTTTGGTCTCATCGTCTTGGTGAAGAAAAGTCGATATCTTACCAATCCTCGCATTTAAAACATGTCACATTTGAAGTTTTTACAATGAATTAATAGCTAACACTGTCAAAATGTTTGCACTCCGTATTCTGTTTTCAATATTACAGGACTATTGATTTTGTAGTTTTGCGTTGCACACTTTTATCATCGAAAATTCTAAAATGGGTAAAAAAAAAAAAAAAAATTGGATTACAAATTGCATTAAAAATTTTCGGGGGGAAAATGAAAAAAAAATTAATTCATGTTTGCACTTGGATGAATTTTACTTATATATGAACTTTTATCGTTTTCCTCAGTCATATTTTCCGGATTCTCTCCAATATTTCGATATAGGGTTAATCATTCCACAAAAGCAACTGGGAACATATGTTATATTTATATTAAGAAATGTATGCCCTGTACATCCATCTAATTTCTAAGTTCAGCTTCATATGAAACATATGTCAAATTGCAGATCAAAATGTTACCCTGGTTTTGCGTTCTTTCTATACCGTATATTCTGTAGTCTGCACAGATCTACATTTTGAATTCTAACAGATATATTACTCGTGATTTATTTAGACTATAGTATGGCAGCACTCAAATGGATTGATATTCTGTTTCATACTGATGTTCCAGCAGAATAATGATGCACAAGTTTGTTTATATTCCTAGCATCCTACACATTTACATCATGTAAGATATACATGACAGTGATCATATATATATATCATAAAGAGTATACACACCATCAGTGCATCAGCCTGCAAGATGGTGATTACAGATTGATGTCTGTACAATGTATCAATACATTAATCCCAGCCCTTTAACAGTATCATTACTTAATAGTATACATATAGTTTGTATGTATACTATTAGGTAATAATCCTATTAAAGGGCTGGGGTTGTATTGATCTATTTCTTGGTACAGATATCAATAATACGAAAGTTGCAAAATAGTCAAAATTACATGTAAATCATATTTGAGTGGGAATACCTTGTAAATAGCAAATAAAAACTAATTGTTATCTCCCAAGCTTGTGCAATAGTCTTTTAAAACATACTTTTCAAAGTGTCATTTTTTTTTACATAGCTGACAATGGAATGTAGGGTTTAAATATTTCAGATTTTGAATCCATGATCACTGGTATTTTCTAATCAAAAAATGTTAAATCTTTCAATTGTACAAATCTTTATAGAGTTTTTAACCTTAAAGAAAAAAATGTGTTGCTTTGAGTTCAATGTTTTTTTTTTTACTGCATGAGCCTGTTTTCCTCATGCACAGGAGCACCTTGGAGATCATAAAGGAAGTCCGATATTAATTAAGGAAAAAGTTACAGTGGCCTAGCAAATGAGGGGGTTGGGTGATTTTTTTATCTAGTATATAAGAACTGTTTAGGTAGGGGTGGTCTGTGAGGCTCATTTTATTATGCCAGTTTTCAACAGCTCATTGATTTATAGCGATAATGAATAGCTGTTACATTTTGAGGTTTTACGGAAGTGATTTTTACTCAGCCTACAAACATTTGAAACATCAGTTTTGCATTTTAGTAATTTTTTTTTATCATAATTAATATGAGATAGTGTAAATTGTTACAAACCAATTCAGTATGTTCAAAGATTTAAGTACAGAATTTTTTATGGCATATCTTGGGTCTATATTCAGCATTTTCCACGTCAACCTAAGAAATAAAATCTCTTTGGTTCACAGGGAGTACATCTTTATAACAAACATTGCGCAAAATCTCGCAGATGAGATTAGCTCTTCTTCCCCTTGGCCACAAGGAGCCACCAAAATCCGTGTGATTAGCTTCTATCCTAGTGTTTTGTTTATATAAGGCCATAATTAACAGTTGATTGGGCCCCTCTGTTGTTTGGGGTGATATTTCTCTGACAATTTTCTCATTTTGCCTTCTTTTTTCTCTGCTGAACAGAATTTGCGTAGATTTCACATCTAGATTTCATAATGGTTACAATACCAGTCCTTAGTAAGGAGTTTTTGAGAGCATACTATTGATAACAGTAATAAATATAGACATGGTTTCATACCTAGGGAAGATGTGTTTCCAATTTGGTAAAATTATGTTTGGTAGGTAAATGATTTACCTGTATTACTGGTTTCGTAGTCTGTAGGTGGGAACACATCTTATTTTATGGTAACCTGTACCTCAATACATATTTCTTCATTTGATTTTAAATATATTGCAAATCTTTTTTCTTTGGTTTGTTGTTGTTGTGATTATGGTTGTGCCTTGTCCTCAAAATATAAAATCTTGATGTTGCTCCTGTTCATACAAAATCATTTGGATAAGCATTTCCCCTGAGGATTGAGTTTTTCAAATATTTTTTTAAAAATAAAGATGTACAGTGTGTGACCTTTGTTTACCTATCTTTTGGCAGATGAAAAAGATTAATGTAAATGAATAGTCATACCAACCTTGAGTTTCCTGCTTAGTTATGTCAGCTGATGTAATATGTTGAAAAATATGTCTTTTAGCTATCCACTGTCATGCTTTCAGAACTAGTTTGATTCTTTTCATGTCAATATTGATTCAGTTATTGTTATTTTTCTTTTACATATATAATCTATACTGACAAATTAAGATTAATCACAATGAAAATAGCCTTTAGCCCCTTAATATTTTTCAAACAAAATTGATTGCACTTTTGGTTTATATTTATACACATGAAAATTCTCTCACTTTTTTGTAGATAAGAGAAGTAGAGAGTTGTATGTAGTTCTATTTCCCCTTATTTACCTTGCTGAACCTAGGGGACTTGTTAGTGCAAAAATCCATACAAATTTGTCTAAACAGAATGTGATTAGCTCATACAGCCAGTAGCTGCTATATCAGCTGATTGACCAAAGGCCAGTTTATATATATATTCATTCGGATGGCCCATTTATGACTTGTTGAACTTTTGGTCATCATAAAACTGTAATGTAATTGTTTGTCTCTCTTGTCAAGACTCTCATAACAATGATGAGATAATGGCAAATCTCCTGATAAACTGAACAAACACAACTTATTTAATCTTCACCTAATGTCCACCAATATGGCCTGAGTTCGGAACTGACAATTACTGATAGAGGATGTCATTCGTTTGGGGGTCTTTTCCTGTGTGCTTGAATATAGGACTAGCTTGAAATTGAATATCTCATCAACCTACCAAATTCAAGGCATTGCATGTGTACCTAACAGAGTTTAATGCGCTACTAGCTTGCTTTCATAGGTGCATTTACATGTAGTCTGGGCCTATATATCCATGGATATATATGCTGAGTTTTATCCAGTTTTTAGATACTGTTACACATCTTATATATATTCAAGGTTGCAGGTTTTAAGCTCACTACAATATCACATGGCATGTGTATAGATGACTGATCGCTGATTATCAGTGCAATATATTGTTAGGCTTTGATGATGATAGAAAATCATAGTAGAATACACAATCATATATAAACAGATTTTTGTTAAAATTCATTTACAATCTTATGTATGGAAATTCCCTGCAATGGAGGGGAAGTTTTTAATTGTAAATGGGGAAACATTCATTTTTTGTCAAAAGGGGAAAAGAAGTGGACTTGTACCTTTACTGGTAGTAAAAAGAACCTTGATTAATCCCGGATACCAGGTATATAATTAGTGATGAGTCTATTAAAAAATGAGATTTGTAAGATACATTACTAGCCTCTTTCTGATTTTGAAGCTGAGAGAAAGTACAGATGGGTACCTGGTTTGTTCTGTCGATTTCCTCATCTCTTATCATTATGTAGGTGCGCCTGCAAATTCTGACACAAGTATCTTACTAAAAAACTTCTTTTCTTTGATTCTAATTGTCTACTTTTTGTTGGGCATTTTTGCTCATGCAGTCTTTTCAAAACCCCTTTTTTAAACCCATTTCTTAAGCATCACCACATGTTGGCAAGCAAATGGCCAGGTTTTTATGCAGGTCATCAATTAAACTGGGAATTAGTGTGCGGACATTTTGTATTGTCTGAAGTGGACCAGACTGGTTATGATGATATTGTTAGCTCACCTGAACCTGAGCTTTTTGAGTAAGTCTTGTCCAGTCTGACAAAAAGTTTTCATATTTTCATTTTCATAACAATCTCAAAAACCACAAAACCAATTTCAAGCAAACTTTCCCTCAAAGCATCCATAGGTAAAGTTTGTTCAAATGAAGAGTCAATTGCCTTAATGGGGAATTAATGAGATATAGCAAAAGTATAGGGTAAAGTAGATTCAAGTTTATTCAAAACCATGACTCTTGGGTCAGTGGGGCCATGAATCATTGGGATGTGGGAAAATGTAAATGCTGTGGTGAGTGATGTAGCCTATGAGCCTTTTGTATCTTTTTTATATAGACATTTCCAATGTTTTTTTATATAGACATTTCCAATGTGTTTGCCTTTGATATCTCTATAATGATAGCTATTTCTTCATGAATTCAGTGTATGTGCAGCTGTGAGTTGAATACAATGTGCGTTTATATAGTACGTCTATTCCAATGGCTTGGAATTCTGGTAAAAATGAAAGTAGGATTTAAATACATGTATAAGAAATAAACTTAATTTTTAATTTAAATACATGTATAAGAAATAAACTTAATTTTTAAAAATACATGAGAATATGAACTGCAATGCTTCATGTTAGCATGCTCTTCATGAAGCGCTGGCATGCCTCATGATGTATGCAGACGTGAGGCGTCACAGTTAATATAACCCTCAAGTATTTTCAAAAATGAAATTTATTTCTTAAATGTATATCACAAACTACGTCTCTTTACATTTTGAGTAAAGGACCTATGAAACGTTAAAGTGCCCACCGGTATCTGTGAAATATGAAGATAAGTGCCAACTCAAACATCCATCTATGTCTGATGGTAGCAATGGTGCACTAGATTTACATACATTACAACATTTGCAAGGTCTTACAGGATTTGTATGAATGAATATATGTATTAATACCCATAGCCAATGCCAGCAAAAACATATGTCAAAGATTAAGCATTTAAGACAGACTAGCTTAGTGTCAACTTTTCACAAATTGTTTAAATTGTTCAAATGTTGTTTTGGCACCACGGCAGATTATGTCATATAATAAAAGATGATGTGCCAGGTTCAAACTTTGGCACAATTGGCATTTACTGTATGAATTTTAAATTCAGGTTTCCTAAGGTCAGTATTTTCCATAGGCACTTAAAATGAACATATTGTTCTTACAACATTAAACAAATTTGTTGTATTGTCAAAAATACAAGTGTGCCGTTGACTAAGTTAAGGACACAGCTCTCAGACTAAATGATTGACCTTTGAATGGAGGGAGGTGGCAATGATAGGAATTTCAACTGGAAAATTCTTCTAATTGTAAAATGGAGTATAAAATTGCATTCATGTATTTTAAATGAAACTTTACAAGAATTAACACAAAGCACCGACAATAGTGGCATTGGTTATGTAAAAAGGTCACAGAGGTCGAACATGAATTTTTGATAGGATCTGCCACTGGCGACTCCAATTTCTGCTATAAATAATGGGGTGGTCTATTGTACCAGGATGAGACACAGAAGATCCCCACAGAGACTTACAAATATAAACCGGGGTACACGAAGGGGTACTGTCGGCTTTTGGAGACAGAATTATGTCATGGTGATGAATGTTTGAATGGGATATATATATGTGTGTGTGTATAGGAAGGATCATCAGAACTTTCAAGAGATGTTGCTAGTTGGAGGGGACTTGTAAAGGGGGACCAAGGGTAAAAAGGGCCAGGAATATTCATTATTTGAAGGCAGAAAAAGGACAAGAAACAGCTGCTGATTAGAAATCTATGATTTTTTTTTTAAAATGAGGGTTGATTGACAGCTGACAAGACCTGTATGGATTTCTACACTTGTAGGAAATCTTTTATTATGCCAGGAACTTCAGCATGTCTGATTAATTGGAGGGGTTGTTGAAGTCTGCCACACAGGTTTAAATGTTGTTTAATTGTGATTTATCTTACATAATGTTGCAGATTATCTTCGCACAATTTATTTCATACACATGAACAAGAACATATAAATCTAAGCCTGACTGGTAGAACAGGGATTTGAGGGAGCCAGCGATAACACTCTAATAGACTTTGAAGTAATTTTCTTCTAAAACATCTTTTTCTCACATTAGTCTTTAATTGATGAGATAATTGTTGACTAGCATATTTAAATGACACAGTAATAGAAAAATAGAGATACTTATCCAGTTTCAATCTCCATTTAATCGGTAGGTCTTTTTTTACCATCTGTACACATACACTAACTATCGTAGCTCTTGCTCCAAAATTGCAAGTGTCGGGTTTCATCATTGAAATAAATAGCATTTTTTTTCTTTTTGTCCAACTTGTTAGCTAGAGAAGTAATGTTTGTGACAAGTGCATCCATTATTAATACCCTATATTGTCAGCCAGAAGGGAACAGTCATTCATTAAATGTTTCTTCTTGGCTTGGCAGAGGTACACCCCAACAAAAGCCATTACACAAGCCTGGGTATACTTTTGACAGTGCTGATAACTTCCTTGACACAAAGACAGTCGGTACCATTATAGCACATTATGTAGGTGTCAAACCAGATTTAACTAGGTGATTGTACCCTAAAAGCCAGGGAACAGGGACAAAGATCATTGAGCTCACAAACAAGCAACAAGTGGCTAGAAATATAGGTTGTAGGGGAGTGATGATGTGTTATTGAAAGTCCAATATCCTTTGTTAATGTTTCAGCTCTTTGTCAGGTGTTACTTTAGACATGTTTTGAGCAGAACAGGATTATTAACTCTGAGATGAACTCCCTAAGTACTTGTGATATAACACCTCTGCAGTCCAACAGCCTGTGAGATTGGGCAGCTGGGGGACAAGTATCCCGCTACTGCTTCAAATTACTCTGATGGTCTATTCTATTTATAGTTCAGGTTCCTAATTAGAAAATATTTCAGTCTTCATTTGCTCTGATGAATTAAGGCAGATTTTACATTATTATTCTGTAAATACACAAAATTCTTCAAAAGTGGTGGGCTTCATACTAATGCGAGTCAATCACTTTTCACAGGAGTAGTCATGCAGTAATCAGATTAGGTAGTACATTTGCATTTATTCATTATGCATATTCACTAGTGAAGTCGAAATAGCATTGATTAGGTTTATGCATGGTCAGTAAGGATAATTATATATATACATTGTATAATGATATCAATCCGAAAGTTATAAAAATACTGCAGTGATGAAGAAAATAGGAATATTTTTACATGTAGTTTTATTTCTTTACATTAAAGATGTAATAAATGTAAACTAATGCATTTGAAATCTTGTCTAGAAATCAATTTCCACCTTCTGATTAGATAGAAGTATAAAACATAGAACACCATGCAGTTTGGACAAAACCATGATTTTAACTTAACTGTCATATAAAGTTTACATTGTCGCATTAAGGGTGATCGTGGTTATAACCTCCTCTGTTGACAATGATTGGTTGATTGATTGTATATAGTTTAATAATTGGTTGATTGATTGTATATAGATTGGTTGATTGATTGTATATAGTTTAATGATTGGTTGATTGATTGTATATAGTTTTAACGTTCCACTTAAGAATTTTTCACTCATATGGAGACATCACCATTGCCGGTGAAGGGCTGCAAAATTGAGGCCGATGCTCAGCACTTACAGCCTTTGAGCAGGGAGGGATCTTTATTGTGCCACACCTGCTGTAACACAGGGCCTCGGTTTTTACGGTCTCATCCAAAGGACCGTCCAAAGGGTACTGAGGACCTATTCTAACCCGGGTCCCCACTGTTGACAATGAAGATAAAATTACAAATAGCAATCATGGTTAATAACAAACTAATTTACCGGTTTAGTATAAATGCTCTGACCTTGCTTTCTGCTAGTCCGGTTCTTGTTACTATATTGTTTGTACAGTACATACAGTAATTGGACTAGTTCTAATGTAATTAGACTAGTTCTAGATTAACTGCATAGATGGACGTTATTAATACACATACTCCAGATATAATAATAACTGTGTGGCACAGGTGATATAGAATTCAAACCAGTCAAGTCAGTTCTGACGAGTTGCATTCACTTCTGACGAGTTGCATTCAGTTCTGACGAGTTGCATTCAGTTCTGAAGAGTGCGAATCAACTTGTACTTAGTATGTGATAAGAAATGTTGTTGGTTGAATTCTTATATATTAGATACTTGTATATTGGTTCAGGAATATTATAAAACTTGGAATTGTTTAGAATGTCTTTATTTTCTTATTTTACAGATTATATGCATGGAATCGACTGTGGAAATAAAAAGTATATAGGTGGATCCACTGTTCTCTCACACAGAGGGGAGAATTCCGAGTATTACATGAACAACAATGAATGTAAAATTACTTTTAAAGCTGACAACGAAGGCTGGAGAATTATGTTGCGATTTCTAGAACTCGATATTCCTGATATAGACCCAAATACGGGAATATGCAATGATGCCTTATATTTTTATGATTCTGAAGATATATTTACTGGGGCGATGGTAAGTATATAGTAGATGAGAGTTACAGCTAATCGATATAGTAAATTGTGCCGAACAGCAAATGTAGGTCTGAATTTTCATATGGAGACCCCTTTATAACATTCCATGTTTAATTATAATATGCATCGTAATATACATGTACTGTAAAGTTTATTGGAAATGTTGGACATTTTTAGATTTCATGAAGTACATGTATTTCAGGTTACAAACGTAATCTTTATTCACTGTTTGTAGACAGATGCAGGTGGAAACTATGGATTATGTGGCACCCAGCCCCCTCCAAATCTCCTAGTCTCCACGGGTCCATTCCTCACAATTCATTTCAGGTGAGATCAAACATGTCCCCTTCATCTGTTATAGCACTGGTCAGAAGGTCCGAGATAACAGTATAGTATGGTGAGGCTCATGCAGTAATGGTTTAGCTTGTAGCCAAATTCTCCATAAAAACAGTTTCAGATGTCTGCAGTGCAGTTTATGCTTCAGGGTTAATGTTCTGGGGTTTCTATTAGAAGGGGTAATGCAATTACCTATGGTGCATTTCAACTATTGATCTTGGTAATGTTTTATAGGAAGATGGAATATGAGGAAATATTTTCCAGACTTGTTAATTAGCATTATGGTATTTAATATATCTTTGATAAAAATCATAATTTATCATTTTGTGAAAGACACTGGGATAGATAAGGGGTGAAGAGCGTGTGGATTGTGTCTGCAGAAGGGACCTTTTAGGACCTTTATTCTCTAAAGTTGCAGGATTGACATGCAAGCTGTCTGTGAACAGATTTTGATTAATTGTCTGGTGTAGATTCAGGTCTGTTGAATGCCTACTGAGGGTAGATGTTGCATAATCTTTACAGGTGTTTTATTATTATGGGAAACACCTGAGATGACATCAGCATTGTTTGTTCAATTGAAATGTAAAATTTTCAGGCTCAATTAATGGTTTTGACATCTTTATGGTGTTTTAAAAAGTGACTTCATTAAAATCTCAAGGCTGATCAAGACATGTTTTCTCAACAAGTGCATGCAAAACATAGGGAATTTTTTTTTTCATTTCTGTCATATTAAATACAACCAGATCCAAGTTAATATTTTTTATATCGCCCATTTTTAGGTGTCCAAGGAAGTTAAACAATGAAAAAATTATTCTGAAACCCACAAAAACCCATTGATTTCATAATGAGAGGGCCAACTAAAGAGTTTTAATCCCAAAAGCAGAATAAAAAAAAATATGGACAGATTTTGTTTGACAGGTTGATATGGTTTTTTCATTGACAGACAAATTGAGAGACAAATATGATAATAAGCTTAAATTGGTGATCAAGCAGGTGATCAATATTTCAAGCTTCTATCAACTGATGTGCCCCTGTAGTATCTTAATGCAGCCTCCATTACTATCGTGTTCTCTCTGTGAACTTTGCTTGGTATGTGTGGGAAGGTGAAGATTCTTAATACACACTGAACCAATGTTTGCTGTATCAATCAATTTTATTTTTCAAAAAAACACGATTTCCACATTAAATGTTTATATTTTAGAAAAGTAAAAATATTAGTCTTGCCAAACGGATGGGTCCTGCCAAATCATCTGTATCTTCTGTATCTTCTGAAAGGTTGATTTTCTCATGCTATGACATTCAACATGCTGAGAACTAGAGACTTCAAGAACTAGAGAAGAGGGTGTTCTTAGATATTCTGATTTTCAAGAGGACAGGTAGTGAGGAAGAATCAACACATGTATATGTACCTGTTATAAAAACCACAGACACTCTTTCATACAGCATGTATATATGAATTGTTAGTTATAATTTTTTTAGCATTTTCAAATCAATACATTTTGCATGATCACTATGTATACATGAAAACCATGAAACAACATTTCAAATTTGCATTGTGTTTGATCAACATTGCCAACACATGTTGGAGATGGGCTCGTGTCAGGTTTAGTTCCTCTCAAGGTCAAGTGTGTTCACTGGGTTCAGCTTCTCTCACAACACTCCAAAATTTGGACAAACTAAGCACAGTGTGTAAACATTCTTGTTTGCCAATGGCACCATTGGTCATCACATTGGCTTGGCACATTTGCATAAATCTCCATTAGTCTGTGGTGCGGTAGAAAGAATTTGAGATTGTCACCATGATGCCGATTGGTTTTCTGAATCATTTTTAGGGTGAATCAGTTATTTACTATAATTTCTTGCAATTAATGTTGTTGGGTTTTTTTTGTAGAAAACACTAATTGTCCACTTCCTCTGTAGAATGCAAACACAGATTGCTCAAGATTGACTGAAAATCTTATGCAGTTACAAGAATCACTGCATGGCCTTTTTTTACCACTCAACACCAATTTACTTAATCTTTTTTGCCAAATGTTCAGTATTGCCCTTATTTACAAAAATGTAATTATTTTTCAATTGTTCGAGAAGAATTTTGATATTTGAACAGGTAAGACCCTGTACCACAAAATGGGGTTTCTAGAATAGAGTATTTGAGGAAACTAATTTCTTGTCTGTTGAACCAGTATACCAAACTTTCATTCTTCAGAATTTGAAACCCCAGGATCTGAAAACACATTGATGATTTTAATTTTGTGGGTTTGTTGACTTAGGTTCTCTGGTACTCAAGAGCTCCTTGTACCTAAATATGAAACTTGTTAACCCATGCAATAGTATTTATCCCAGATCAATACTGTTTTATAGTGACAACTTTGTTGACAGAAGACTTCAATTTGTCATCAGACTGCCTTTGAAATCACAGTCCTGAAAGACAAATTATTGAGAATTAGGAGGGTTTATTCATTGATAAATTGATAGCAGATTAATATTTAAAAACTCTACATTGATAAGGAAGGGGAATGTTGGGTATTTTGATGTATGCTCTGGTGCTAGGTAAATGTTTGCATTGTGTTTTAGCAGCTATTTTCTCTGGGTGTCAGACCTAGTGCTTCTTATTTGCAGATCTCTTTAGCAGTGTGTAAATTGCATTTAAGGTACACCTGCCCACCCTATTGAAGAAGTTTCACTCAATATGATTATCTGGCCAAGACAGGTTCATTCAAACAGATGTTCTTGTGATTTGTACATATATATGGTACAACGACTTTATGTGTACTTGATTTAGCGGGTTTTGTATTTAGGTGCTTTAAATTTAGCAGGTTTCATGTTTTGGTGCTTTAAATTCACACAATCATAAGTGAGCAGATTTATAATCTGTGTTTATGATTTATGACAAAATATATACTTACTATACAGAGAGATATTGATAATGCTAATTCATGATTTTACCAAAGTTTTCCACATCTACAACTACAAGGAATTTACATTGTGTTGATTTAAGTGTGCATTATACAGTATGCGATGTGAATGTCACACATCATGGGGAAAAGCAACTGCTCTTAGTCGCCTCTTCACCATCCAACTACTAAGAAACAGGAGAATTTATTCAGAGAATATATAGTAAATTGCTTCAATAATTAGTGCATAGATGATAATTTGGTACATACATGCATTATATGTGAGGCCAGTTGAAATATTTCTTCTATTACAAGTTGAGACAAGAATCATATGGACTTGATTCCACCAATCATAGCTCAGCACTAGAGAAACAGTTCCACCACTAGGCTGCTCTATCTCCTTCACATTCCTTCATAGTTTTGGCATAATTTTTACCAAGTACAAAAGAATAGTGAAGATCATTAAGACCTTTGTGAACTTTCTAAAAACTGAAAGTGATACAAAGTGCATTAGTGATCAGCAGGAAAGACGTAGGTCATGTAGTTCCAGGAAAAGGCTGTTTACGTGGTTTGTTTTTACCCCCCACTTCAGGTCTGAATAAAACCATCAATTGTAAACAGGAGAATCTACTGAGTTTCCCCTTAGAGTGCTTACTAGTTGCAGAATTGCTGCTAATGGCAATGGCAAACAAGACTAAGTGTTTCAGGGGGGTTTCTCTTTGATGTGTTCATTTAAAATCATAAGTTGCAATGTTGGAGTCCTTCTGTTAACATATCTCTCAGTGACTTTCTGATCTGGGTTTATTTTTGTGAAGATTTGAATGTATAAATATTTCTGTCTTCTTTAATGATTATAAATAATGAAGTGTGTCAGGTTTTGTGGGAATTTACTCAAAGTTTGAGAGTAACTTTTCAAATTCCACAAACTTCTAAAGTTCAGAATATACCTGTTTTTATTCACAGAATTTTGAGAGTGACTTTTCAAATTCCACAAACTTGTAAAGTTCAGAATATGTCTGCTTTTATTCAGAGAAATTTGAGAGTGACTTTTCAAATTCCACAAACTTGTAAAATTCAGAGTATACCTGTAGTAATAAAGAGATAAATTGTTTTTAAAAAAACATGTGAACAATCGTGAAAGATAGCATGGCTGTTCAAGAGCACATAAGATCAGATTTTAGTTTTAACAATACTTGCTACAAACAAACTTTTCTTCAAACTTGATGAAAATGAAAACTAAATTTATGTTTTCATAGGTAAAATGAATTATATACAATTTAATTATCATATGGAATGTAATTTATCCCCTTGATATCTCAATTGACTCCAAAACTGTGGAGACAATTTGTATCTAGATTTAAAATACAGGGAAGGGTGATATATATATGAACTTTTGAACATCATAGAAAATTGGCGAGTCCTGTATTTTTAAAGAATATTATATTTGTACTTCTTATAACCATACTCAAGCCAAAAAATATATGTCAACCCACGCATCCATTTTTTTGTTTGTATCAAGTGTCCTTAAATTAACAAAGGTAGAGATTTTTTTGATAGACAGATCAAAGTTGCAAGTCATTCAATTTTTAATTTTTAGTCTACATACTAGAGTGAGTTAAAGGAATCAAAGGTGAATAGTATCAGCATAAGGAAAACAAACGTCTGAAACTGAAGGAAACTGAAGGGTAGGCAGGGCACTGATCACCTGATTTAAATATCATGTCAGAGATTCCACGTCATAATGACTGTAATCGCTTAACTTATAAACTATGACTTTATACCAAGCTATGTTGTTATGTAGTAGACTAGTGACATCATAGGTATTGCTAAACGATGCTACCTGGGATATTAGGCTCAAATAGAAAGCGAGTTAGAAAATCAACGTGGCATAATTTTATTTGTTGACTTTGATGAATATTCAAAATAAATTTGATTTGTATCTAGATCTTTCAAATTTTTGAAGATATTATGATGATAAGAAGTTATAGTATTAGTGGCGAGTACACAAAGTTTAATGTCACCTAATCAGCTTGAATACTTCATGCCATATTAAGTACATAGAAATTATTTTATTTAATGTCTTCTAATTGAGACAAAAGATCATAAGCACATTTTTTTTATGTAATGAATTAAATGTGTCGGTGACAAGAATGAAAATGGAGTTTTATATTGTAAATTTTTATTTGTTATTGAATATGCATGTTTTTGTCTTTACCTCAAAATTTTGAAATGTACTGAGAACATTGAATGTGGATCCAATCCCTACCGTCAGTGTGAATTACAGACTAGAATTTAATTTCAGGTCTGAGAAACCAATAACAGAATTATGCTGATCAGTTTACATTGATTTTCAGGGGAAGTAAATCCTTCATGCCTATAACCACCCCCCCCCCCCCCCCCCCCCCCCCCCCCCCCCATAATGACAGCAGAAAACCATATTATTTTTCATTAAGTATGAGAAAAAATTCATTGACAGTTAATTTTTTTCTTGTCACTGTGTTGCCTTATCCACGAGACGTATTACAGATGATCAAATGCTGGGGCTACAGAACGTTACAAAAGTTCCGTCTTCACACTGCTCTGTGGATTGTTTGCATGAAGAGTTCAACAAGGATGGAACTAACCTATGGCTGAAGGCTTTGGCAGGAGATAAATGATTAATCCTGGGACAACCACTTAATATTGAGTAATGACTCTTGACATGCATACAGGGAAAATATGCTGAATGCCTATCAGCTGTGTGGCTTCATTTCCTTCCATTTATTTCTTGCACCATCCATATTATAGCTACACTCTCTAGATCAGTCGCTCTGTCTGCTACTAGGGGACAGAGAAGAGTCAATTAGCTGATCTTCACAGACAGTTATGTGAATCCTTGCTATTAGTCTTTCAGGACATGATTATGAGCTTTTGACAGGTTACAAGGGAAGGTTAGGTAAAAAGGAGCTTGAAATGACTTTTATGTGGTTTTTGTGATTAAATTATGCTGTTGTCACAGTTGTTTTGATGAGTGGAGCAAACGTCTGGGTATTTGTACTGAAGTCATCATAATTTGTTCGAACATTACGGCATTGCAACATGTGTAACACTTTGATGACTTTGCATTATTTTGATGAATACGCCATTCCATATTTTGCTACATATATGTCCTTCATGTTTCTGTCTGGGCTCTCATTCATTATGATCCATTTGTTTTCTTTGATGGATGCATGGATGGTGCATCCAAAAAAGATGAGCTTTAAAGTCTGCTTTCTAATTAGTTACTGATGTAACGCAATCCGCTTATTTTGTTGCAAAAAAAACCTAAGAGTCTGTTAGACACAACCAACCATTAAAGTGTTCATGGTGAATATTTTGTACAAGGGAGTATTTTGAGGTTTTAATTCTGAAGTGGTCTTATCAGAACATATCATTTACCTAAACAGGAGAAATCTCTAGGTAGGAGAGTGTTCACCTCAAATAAACAAATTTTAAAAAGTTGACAATGAATTCAGTGCATTGTCACCTATTGAGTAAGAACCCTTGGTGCAGGAATGAAGATGGCAGGGTTTGACTTTTCACTTTTTCATGTCACTATGCTATGCCTATTATTCTTTTATCATTGTGGTGTAGATGACACACCCAGTGCATTTGTATTATAAGACTCTGTAATAAAGAATAGAGGATTCATACAAAGGTATTTTAGTGGATGATTCAAAAGACATAATATTGTTAACTTTATGACAACTGATACCACACATGCTGGGTAATTCTATCACGGATGTCATAAATGTAACTCCTGTTACTGAAGATTTGCAGTGCTAACACCTTAATATGACTTTTATTACCATCACTGTGTGTGTTTAGAAGAACTGATAATTAAACTGGTTTTATGGTTTTCTTACATCTGTTGCTTTTGGTACTGCAATAGAAACACTTGAATACACATTATGCTTAAGCTTTCCTATTTTCACTTGTAGGACCAACAAGAATGGAGATATAAAAAGAAGAGAAAAAGGAAGAGGTTTCAAATTCATCGTTACAGCGTTTAGTGAAGGTATACAATATATTAGATGTACATACTTTATGATTATATTCCAAAAATTAGGTATCCCATAGGGCCAAACTTATAAGTGACGGAAGGAAACTATAATGATGTACATATAACAAAGTGGGTTTAACAAAATATTAAAAAAAAATATTAGGATACCGTGAACTATACTTAATGATGGCAGGTAAATATTTGCCCCCCCCCCTTTATTTTCACCCCTTTTGCCCTCATTATCAGTGGGCGAATTTAAGACTAGGTGAAACTGTTTTCTCTCTTATTTCTCTTTTAATTAACACAGCTGTGTCTGGGTGAATTTAAAACTTATTGAAACCGCCTGCATGTGTAGAAGGCAAACATAATCCTGTATACAGTGCAACAAATCAAAATCAACAGTTTCTGACTCTCTCACTATATATAACCAAGTTTTAACTGTATAATATGAAATGTTGATGAAAATTGTTTTTACAATCCTTGTCTTCACTTATATATGACAGATTATTTCATTTTAAGTTTGGTTGATCTTTTGATAACAATTGTGTGTTATGGTGTAATTTTTTCTCTTTATGAATGAGAGTCAATGATTTTATAAAGGATTTCATTGGTTATAATAGTACAAAGTCCTCAGTTTCATCATCATACTGTCTGTATTGGAAATACAAAGATTCATATAATGAATATTGTACCCAATATTAACTGTAATATGAAGCCTCATTCCTTTTATACACACTAAATGAGTCTCATTATTGCTAATTCCATTGATATAGGATGACCAATTATCAGCTGAGGTCTTGTATAGGGTCACTATTGTCTGTCACCTTTGAAATCCCAAGCTCTCCTCTGCTCTGTTGCTTGTCATGTTGTGGGTATTTGATGCTGTGATGTGACAAAAGGACCTTGTAAAAGCATTCCACGTACTGATTTAAAAGTTTCCCCAATTCTTTCCTCTACTTTTGTTTGACATCCCTTAATGCAGGGGGGAATTAATTAGTGGAGATGTCTAATAAAAGAAAATTGCGGATTAAATTAGAGTTCAAGAGTATGCATACACTGTGTAAAGGCAATTATAGGGGTTGTTCCTCTGATAGCTGGGAAATTTCCCAGTGCTTTTGGTCTGCATCAAGTGGTCAGTTTAGATGAGCATTTGATATCTGAATAGTAAATGACTAGATGTAGGATTGGACAAGCTTGATTTGATTTGTTTGTATTCATTAACATCAAAGTATCTGTATATGAGTTGACTCTATAGGAGAGATGGTATGTGCTTGTTGCAAACAGTGTTTTGTATTCTAAATTAGCTTGTAGCCCTTTTCATAAAATGTCTCCCTGCTTTGCTATGAATTAAGCATCAAAATATTTCAAGTATTAAAGTATAGCAAGTTATTTATTAGATTTAAATTCAGAAATCTGTAAGCAGTGAAATGTTTAGAAATTACAGTGTTCCTAAATTTTGATCATAATTGTATGATTTTTTGTGAAACAGGCTATTAAACTATGATTATAAAAAATGGAAATGAATATCATTTTTTAAATTGTAATTGTGACAATAGATTTTAATGATTTTGTACTGTATAATAATAGTTGAATCTGATATGATTTATTCTATCTGTTTGATTGCTTGGAGTAAATTGTATACAATGTAGGTCTGTTTTCTGTGTTAAGGGATCACATTCCGAGGGTTGGTAGGGAAACTATTATATCCCTGCTTTTCTTTGATCATTCTTCATCATAAAACAGTTGGAGGGGAAAAATAACATGGTATGGTACAGTTTTGAGTAATCCATCATTTAGTAGTAAGATAAAGTGATGAAACATGTTATCACTGTGTCAGAATATAGTTCACTTTTCAACTCGGCTCCTGTACTTCTGCAATAAAATACACAATATATCAGGAGAGCTCTGTAATTCTGGCAGAAGTTCCTGTACTGAAAGCTGAAGTGTGATTTGAGTTCTGATTGTCATTTTATGTTCACTGAAAAAATTTTTCTTTGAAGTGTTAACATTTAATAATTTTTTATTTCTATATTTTGCCTTATCAGTCGAAACAGAAAAATGAGAATATGATTATTTGGTGATAATTGTCCGTAGCTTTGCCATTTTAACTGGTTGATTTATAAACTGTAGAAAAGTGACAGGTGTATTTTCTTCTTATCTCAAGCTCTTTAAGAGTTCAAGGGTATTGAGTTATACATCTTCAAGTTTTTTGATCATCACAGAAAAAACTGGCAACTTGTCTTAATGGCTGAGTTGGCAACAGGTTCTCTCAAGCCATTATTAAGTCATTGCTTGAGTTGTCCAATATTCTGCATGGCTTTCGTTTGTGAAAATTTGTCGTAAAACAATTGCAACCTATAATATACCATTTACAGACCATCAAGCATCCCACAATTTGGACAGATAAATGGTCGAATCCTTTATCAGTTGAAATGAAAACCCTCTTTGTTTGCATGCTATTAATCAGCAATGGAGGGGGAGAATGCTGTTCACTTCCATCCAGTTAGAACAAAAATCTGTTCAATTTTATCCAATTACAATGACTACCACTGCTTCTCCCATATCATTCAGTATGAGTTTGCTTGAACCGAACTTTTCTCATGTTTTGTAGTGGCAAATCTGCTGTTTTAGAACAATTATCCAATTAGAAGTAAATGACCTAGGTGCCTGAAACTAGGGATCTTGGAAGATTCTTGGCTGCAAATTACAAGGGAAATCTTGTATAACATTTGAGTCAGCAGTGGTAATGTTTTTGCCATTGACTAGTAAAGAGTTCCCATATAATTATCTGCTACAGATCCAGAGATGCATTGCTTAGTAATTAGTCCTATTGACAAAACTATTAATAGAGCCTAGCTCTTTCCTTGGGTACTAATAATTGACTTTTTTCTTTCTGGGCGTGTTGTTCAAACGAGTCTTTTTCAGTGCATTGTTGCTCAGTTTTTCTGTAGGTTTTGTTTTGTGGGGCTTTGTTGCAGTGTCATGCAATGTTTTTAAATGCAACAAAATTGATGATCTATGAGGCAGTCTTTCTTGTATGTGATAATGTGAGCTGAAATTAACACAGGATATTATTATTCATGAAATAAATACAGCTGTATTCCGTTTCACAGCTGAGTGTGCTTCATTTAAAGAAGTAAATGTGGTAGAAAATGAATAAATAAGCACGTCACAGTTTTTTTGGATGACAATTAGGTTGAAGTTTAGTGAAATTGAAGTCAATGCAAAGCTGAATTATATAGATTGTCTCTGAGTACTCGATATAGATAAACTTTCACAGCACATTTAATGAAAATAGTAAGGTTTCTGTCATCATGACAAGGATGAAATACCTTGAGAACGATGAAACGAAAATAAGTCCTAATGAAATAAACATGCATCAGAACTCTTGAGTCTTATCTTAGTGTAAATTGTTTGAGTGATGTATTCATTTAATGTTAAAGAATCAATAATTTGTTCACATTAAACAAATGTCAACATTTAATTACCATTGACCTTCAAGATGAAGAATTATCAAGAGACATTGATAAAGGTTATGAAGTCTATTTTGATCATATGTGTGACTGATGGTCATTTAATGTGGTTTTGGGTATAAATATGCAGTTACGTATTTTGATGGGTAACAGTTACAAGCTGTAAAATATTCCTTGATATTTTTGAATACTTACATTTCCAATGTTTTTGCCTTTGATATATATGATAGCCATTTCCTCATGAATGTGCTGCAGTTGTGAATAATGTGCATATTATGAATCTTAAATAATAAATTATCTCAAATGATAAATACCCTGGTATAGTATGTGTATTTTAACAAGCTAAATTGCTTCATGAAGTATACCAATGTGAAACACTGCAGTTCATACCCTCTTGCATTTTCAAAAATGAAATTTCAAGTCTCTTAAATTTTGCAGTTCTGTGTTTTGTCTCATTATAATGTGCTGGTTTGCCATAACAGACTGTCATTTTCAATAAATTGGATTCATTTTGCCAGTTTCAGATATATATCAAACTTTTCAATAAATACCTAGTGAAAATCACTAAGGCTTCATTTACTTTTTATGAATTGGACTATACAAAGATACCAATGGTATAAAAAAAAAGGTCAAGTAAAGTATTAATTTCCGTGTCACAAAACATGCCATGTTTATTGCTGATTGCATGCTTATTAAGGTCCAATCAGGTCCAGTCTTTTGTAGTCCAAAATTGATAATCTTGCTACATTTTATGAGATGAATCATCAATTTTATGAACAGCTCATTCTTAAGACCAAAATCCTATAATCATCAGAGCAAATAGAAAGAAGACCATTTCAATAGAACAGAATGTGAAAGACCTGATAGAATTAGTTTGGTATATGTTTTGCTTATCTAAGATGTAGGATCAAGATTCTGATAAAGGCATGGCTATTGTTTTGAATGTTCCCAATGATTCTGACAGTACCTGTGTTTTGGTTTTAGAGGGTGATTTTGATAATGATAGAATGCACTGAAATTAGGAAATGAAACTTCTTGTCATTTGCCCCCCCCCCCTCTCTCTCTCTCTCTCTCTCTCTCTCTCTCTCTCTCTCTCCAACATGTTCCAATTATGTGATTTAAGTAAAGAGCCAATATATAGATATTTTTGTGTTCTTCTCATAATTCAATCAATAGTGATTATTATGAGTGATAATTAGCAGAATAATCATGATATTCTATAGGCAGTATATCAGATAACACCACCAGCTTGTGAAAAAGTCAATCAACAATGGATTTACCATGTTCATCAAATGATTTATGGTTTCATACCATGTCCACATCATATCCCTATAGAATTTTTTTTTCTATGAACATTAAATAAAACAAATGTGTACTTGAAAATGCTTTTGAGGAATTAGTCAGGTTGATTGTAAAAATGCTTTTAAGGAAAGCTGAAGGTAAATTTCTGAAAATTGTTTCAGGAAACCTGGTATTAGTAGCTTTCATTTGTAGAAGCTAGTTTGTGAAAAAATAACCCAATGAAGTTCACTCAGATGAACAGAATTGGTAGAATGTAATTTTAACAGTAGATTCAGCAGCAATAAAGTAATGATATTTATTTCTTTAATCTCTTTTGCAGATTTTAAAAAATATAATTCTTGTGGCTCACACTTCCAATGTGGCAACAAGTTCTGTATAGATGAAGACCTCAAATGTGACAAGGTGGATCACTGCGGTGATAATTCAGATGAAGCCATGGAAGGCTTTGCTCAGTGTGCAGTTGAAGATGGTAAGATGAAGTTAATATTTTTAAAATTTAGTTTCCCATACTCTTACAGACTAGAATCCCTCTTTATTTTATTACCCATATTTATGCCCAAGAGTCCAATTCACGAGAGTTGTTTTAATGTCAATTTGGTGCCATGACCAGGATATTAGTGCCTGTATCTGTTACTAGTCTACACGATGAATAAAAATCACAACACCAATGTTAGCAAACAGCATGCAATTTGAACACTGCGTAGATATTTAATATATTTTGGCTAGATTGTTGGTTTATATCAATTAATGTTCTTAGGGCTCACATTTTTTGATAAGTAATTGGCATCCTTTGGCTCTTTTCCTTCAATTAGACAGACAAAAACATGGGGAATGATATTGAGCAAAACACAAGTCAACCTCTAAGGAGCAATTTTCATATGTATTTAGCAAATTTAGGAGTTCTTTGGGAACTAAGCAGTCATATTCAATAGATGCGAAAATGTTTCATGATATATATACTTATAAAGTATGCACTCGTATTCTTAATAGGTAAGTAATCAAATTTCTTGGGTCCATTTATATGGATAATATTTCTTACAACTAGTATGGTTTGGACTTTGGACATGATTTTGTGGAAACATTAATTCAAGACCAGAACTAGTGCATGTATATCGCCTGTACTGGGTAAATTATGGATCCATTCTGATACTCATTAGACCCCTGTTAGTACATTCTGATACTCATTAAACCTCTGTTAGTACATATATTAATTCATCTTAGAAGGCAAACAAGAATCCAATATCCTCATGAAAACTAGGTAATTAATACCACTCTAAAAATAACCCAAAGATGTTACACTTCATCTGTATGAATAGATTATTTATAGGGCCCTGCAATATGGCAGGTGCCCTATAGTAATCTCTCTGTCCATCCATCAGGACTTACTATGGCACATGGTAACTTAAGTTTCCTTGGGAATATTTTCTTAAATTTAATACATAATTCTCGGATAAGGCAGAGGAAGACTTCTTTCGATTTTCAAAATCACCTTTGTTGTTACAGAGTTATGGGACTTGGATTCGTTTAAGATTAAAAAGATATTTGCACTCTTTATGACACATGGTGTCTCTGAGTTCTGAAAAAAGAATGAAGGGTGGATATACTAACCTGTATTCAACCAGATTCACGTAGCTCAGTGGTAGAGCTGATGGACATATTCGTCTGGGGGGGGGGGTAAGGTTTCATATTACCGTAATAAACGGATGAATATTCAGATCATGCTGAATATTTACAGGGAACGGATTCCTAACAAATTAGAGTTATATTATTCTTTCTTGCTAACTGGATTAAGAGTAACTTGAATTATTCAGAGGAATCAGTGGTTTAGTAAAACAGTATTCCTCTATTCCCGCAACTGAAAAAAATTCATATAAGTAATGACTTCAATCTCCATAGATCAAAACCACATTGAGAGAGGATTTCAGAACTATGATTGGAATAATTCATAATTGTCAAAAGTAACAAAATGCAGAAAATTTGCATAATACTTTGAACAAGTTCTCCCTTTGGAAGAATTTCATCAAAATATGTGATTTCCTTGCTACATGATCACCTATGTAAGTCGTTCTGAATAGTCAGTTTGTGCTTTCTATAAGCATTTGAGTTTGCCGTGCTTTTGAATACTAATAGATTTGTAGCTTTTAAAAGTGGTCATCTCATAAGCTTATAGAAAGAACAAACTGACTATTCAGAATGACGTATGTAGGTGATTGGTGGGGAGATCACATATTTTGGAGAAATTATCAGCTCTACATTAATTTTTTCATAAGGTGAGGGTAAGTACACAAGATCTATTATATGCTATCCACACTTCAGGTGTCTGTGAATAGGACTTGGGCTCAGTCAGGTGCCTGTGAATAGGACTTGGGCTCAGTCAGGTATCTGAGTCAGGTACCTGTGAATAGGACTTGGGCTCAGTCAGGTACCTGTGAATAGAACTGGACTCAGTCAGAGCCACTAATGGATTCACTTGTGTGAATTTTGTCTCAGTTTGAAATGGAATGTAAAATCCATGAATTTTGAACATAGATTTAGAGAAAATAATCATTGGTAATAGGGGGATAGTGTAATGGATAAAATCAGAGATTTGGTCTCCATATATGCTCTAATCACAAACATCTACAAAACCCAGAGACTGATGCCAGACAATGTTTTAGTTCATTGTTTTATCTTTTGTGAGAATCAAGAGAAAAAGTGATAGAGAACAGTGCTTGTTTACATCATGACTCCATGTAGATTCTGTAATTTCTATCACTATCAAGATTATTGAGACATTCTTTCCCAGGGCATCAAGTCTAATCCTTTAGTTTAATCCAAACTTCAAAAACATTTTTTTATTAAACATTTAGAATGAAGCTTTCTTGACGATGAGATGAACATATTTTTCAATGGCAGTAACAAACGGCTGATGTATTTTATGAATGATGGTTTTTCGGTGTACTCATTTATCAATCCAATCTGAGGTACAATTTAGCACTGGTTTTTCTCAGGTTGAGTTTTTCAAAGGCCAGCAAGTTTCCTATCTGATAGAATTATCATGTTGACTTTTTTTTTTATCCCAAACAAAAATAAACTGAAGTATTTTATCAAAAGCAGATTTATATAAAATAATATTTTTGACTGGGTTCCATGAGATATAATTTTAGGAAATATTTACACAGTGATTTTTAGTTTCAGTAGAGATTTAATTGGAAGGAGAGTTCTATAAACTGATATTTGATGACAGAAGTACGAAAATGGTTTAAAGACTATCTTAAAAATTCAGCAGATTTAAGTTATTATTGATTTGGTTTAAAATATGTTATCGTTGGAGACAATTCAATGAAAAAATAATCTCTTCCTATGAATACATTTAGTTTTTAATGGTAAATAAATGCACATAGCTCATATTTGAACAGCGGATAGATAATTGAGTGCATGTCAACATGTTTTGTGTCGGGTATATCCAATATTGGTGGTCAGAAGTAGTGTTATAAAATACATTTCTGAGCTACAGCAAAACTTACTCAAGGTATTGGTATATATATAGCTTATACAAGGAAGTAGCACTGAGTAAAACTAGACTCTAATGAATATATGTTTAAGAAAATAAATTTAAAATTAGATAAAAATAAAAACAAAAATTTTGTATCAAAGGTCAAGGACAGTCAGACGAAAATAGATGATTTAAAATCGAGACATTCAAATTATGATAGTACTGGTACTTAAAATTCACTAAAAACTTCAACAAAGACTAAATTTCATGTTAATTCCCCCACCCATTAATCAGATCACATTATATATGCATCCATATAGCAAAATATATTCACATTGTCAGAAATAAAACTAAATTGTTCAGTTCCTTCCAGGACTTTGTGTGATATTAACTACACTCATAATTGACCACATTTACAGTGTATATATATTTGATTATATTTAAACCATTAGGCTTAACATATACAGAATATTTCCTAATGTAGATAATAAAGAACTGGATATTCTTAATGTATTTGGTACCAGATCAAACAGAATTTGGAATACACAGAGTTTTTAATGTAATGTCATATTTAATACTTGATTATCCGTATAATTACACAACATTTCATATTGTTCAACATTCAGATTAAACAGGTTTCACTGTAATTATTGATACTGTTTAGAAATAGATTTCAATTTTGAAAATACATGAGTTTATGAACTGTGACACTTCATGTGAGGGCTTCATGAACCAGAGTGAAGCGTTGCAATTCATACTCTCATGTATTTTTAAAATTGAAATTCATTTCTTATATTTACATTCTACTTTCATTTCTGTTGGGTTTCCCAGCTGTTAAGATAGACATACTATATTTATCAAGTTAGGTCTGTATTCATATGTGCATTGATTACAACTGCAGCACATTCATCAGGAAATGCCTGTCATTACAATATGTAAAGATATCAATGGCAAGAGCATTGGAAATGTAAATATGATATATTGTACTTAAATGGAAAGAGGCACAAACCTATATATTTAACAGAATGATTCATTGATAAAAGCAAAGTAACCAGTGAAACTTTCAGGGAGTATATATTTATATATACTTCATGTACTTCTCCATACACCTTCATTTGTCACTAGAGATGTCTGTGGCAATGCACTCATCATTAGTACAACATACCACGTCACTATCAGATATTTCCTCCAGCTGACCATTGTAACTTATCTTAACAAGACACTGCAGACAAACAACTAATGAATGGGTTCTGCTTAGAATGGAATTAGAGGGACATATTTCACACCAGTATCTCGTGAATGCACCTGATATCTTGGGTGAGGAGATTAGAGAAGCAACAAATAAAACTCTGATCCCTGTAAGGTTTCATTCAGTGTATAAGAAAACCAAAGCAAGACATGCTTGTGCAAGCAGGCTTGATGATGCATGTATTTGTGCATTGTAGCTTTGTTATCAAGAGAAGAACAGTACTGATTTTGGTGTCAAAGGTCAAGGTCACAATGGGACATCACAAAAAAAAGCTTATAGACACGTACTCTTTTTGCTCCATTGATGTCATATTCACATGTAACTTTGTTTTCAAGAGAGAAAGAACCCTATCGATTTGGGGTCAAAAGGTCATGGTCATGCCATATGACTTCATAGAAAAAGCTTTTAGACACTCACATTTTTTGCTCCATTAATTTCATACTTGTATCTTCATTGTTGAGAGAGGAAGAATTCTATTGATTTTGGATTCTAAAGGTCAAGGTCATTATGGGACTTATATTTACTGATTGCCTACATTGTGAGAAGATGCCCTACTTTGCGGGGCTCTTCTTAATTATTTTTAAAATTTTGGAAAAACCTATGATACCACATGAGAGTGGAGAAATCTTAATGTTAAATTTTTATTATGTTTTCTTCAAAAATTATTAAATTTGAAGCCCTTCCCTGGTATTGGTGAAGTCTCCATATGAGTGAAAAATTCTTGAGAGGAACGTTAAACAGGATAGAAGCAATCAATTCAAATTTTTTTTAAAATGTCAACTTTTCAGGCTATTTCCTTTATAGAGAAAGTACTTGGCGAAGTTCATCAAAAAAAAAAAAATTATATGCAACATTGCATGTAAGAAGATAATTTACATATTTTAATTTGAACATGGTTAATACATGTGGCCATGCACACTATCAGACCCCAATAAGTTCCCTTACATGTTCATGAGAGTATGATATTCTGATGTTAATTCAGTGTTTAAGATGACTTTCATGAATGAGAGGGGGAGACCCTACAAATTAAGGGTTATAGGTCTGAAATGTGATATATATTAGAAAACGTTTCATGCACAAATGAAATTTATAATTGTAATTCAACAGTACAGGTTTAACAAAAATGTGTTTGATAGACCTTTTTTACATTATACCTGGGATAGGTTTGCTTTAGAAACAGTTAGAGGTCCTTTCAAGATTTTTTATATGGATGAATTTTTTGTTGTGTCTTTGTTCATCCATTAGCTTGTCTTACGAATTATCTGAAATAATATCAAGGTGCCCAAAGTTGATCTCATTTCTTTGATCGCAGATATTTGTATTCATTGCTTGAAGGTAGATATAATTATTTTTGATGTGGAAAAAACAAATATGCCAACATTGATATTGTTGATGGAACTTAGATTTTCAAAGGGTTTCAGGAATACAGGGAATAAATATTAATTTGCCAAAATCCATTGATCAGGATAATGAATGTAATATTCAGAGTCCTGATTCCTATTGAAAGCATTTGTCTGTGTGAAAGACAAATACAGTGATTAGGTGTATACTGCTCAAGTCAACAGGATGTGCTTATCTTTTGAAATTTGTACCTGCTGAGAATTTTACACTGCTAGTATCCAATACACTCTGAGTTCTAAGAGAATTTCAATTGATTTTATAAGGACAGATGGGCAATTAGGAAGTGGAAAAAAATTCATCCTTGTATGTATATAAAATCATGGTGATTACCAAAACTTATAGATTTGTGCTGAAAGAACTGAAATTTTATATAAGATACTAAGCTTATTTCATGACAATGTTGAGAGTATTGTTCCTAAAATGACAAAAAAATCTGTTATATTGTATCCATGTAATCAGAAGCAGACATTGCATAAGGCCTTATTTATTTATCTTTTTCACAAGGAATTACACATTTGTTGGGGGTCCTAAGCCCTACAATGTTTATATGTTTATAACCAGATATGTTTTTGTGTTGTTTCAGATGGAACTTTTCTCAACCGATTCTTGGCCCTTGGAGTAACAGCCTCTGTTACAATTACGGTAGGAAGTCTCATCGTGCTGATCGTCTGCATCATTGCTGCCGTCTGCTGTTGTAAAAAACTTATGTGTAAGCCACCACCAGAGAGCACCACTTGTGCTGCACAACCTGCGATGCCCAACAATTTGGTAGCTAATGGGGCACCACCCTATAATCAAAGTAAGAAAAACAAGAGGTGTTTTGATGTTTGGTCCACTATGTCAGAAATCTTTGCTTATTCTAACGCATTGAAAACTACAGCTATCAATCAATTTAAGGCTGACATAAGGTAACATAATGTGATTAAGTTCCTATTCTTGTATGGACTTATTCAGAAGTATTACATGTACCGGTAATAGTATGCATCAATGTCAAGAACTATCAATGATTTGTTCGAAGTAGGAAGTCCAATTAATGTAGGGTCTCAGACAAAGCGAAGGATGAATTCATGTCGGAAGAGAATCCTCAGCTTCACTTCTAGGGAGACAGAGACTGGGTTTATTGATATATTAATTGTATTATTCATTTTGTTTGAGAGTAGAATACTCAACATTTATATCAGTGACAATATCGACAATTGTGACATAATGAATTGATGATGTTGAGTTTCAAGACTTTGTTTAAGGTGATATTTTCATGGAGTGTTGAGGATAGTAATCTCAGATTTTGTGATAAATATTTTTCAAACTTGATATTCTTAATTTCTTTCCAACATTATAGACAGATGATTACAGTGCCTCAGATATTGGGTTTCTTACAAATCATGATAGAGAATCTTTCTGTCTCATTCAAACTTCTGGAAGGTTAAGCAATCAGGATCTTTAGTTTGATAGACTTTAATTATGATATAGCATAATGAAGATGACTGAGGAATGCTGAATAATCTGGAGGATGTGACCAGCAAAGATAAACGAGGTTATAGGATTCTAGAACTCATCTGGGCCAACTACTTGTAATGAAAATGACTGCAAATGATCCATGAATTCTTGTTATTATGGGAAGTCTCTCCTCACAAGATTTCCAGATCTGTCATTTGTTTACTATGTATTTAAAAGGGGGGAGGGGGGGGGGGGGTGGAAGGAAAGGGGAAATAGGAGAAACATCCAGTCCTAAATTATAGAGAGCAAGTTCGATTGTCCTTTTTTGTCAAAGTACACATTATTGCACAGACAGATATCAAAGAAGTGAATATATGAAAACTACATACCAGTAATACATGCGTGTAATAAGAGTATTTATCAAGTAAAAAAAAAAACAATCATATTAGTATTAATGTGAAGTAGGGGCATTCTAGGTATGGGAACACATTTTATTAGCTCTTCTGAGCCGAAGGCTCAAAGAGCTAATCATATGGCCTTATGTCTGGTGTGCGGTGTGCGTCAACTTTTTGGAAAAAGGGCTATATCTCAAGAACCCCTTGGGCAATTTTTGTCAAATTTGTCACAGGGTATCCTTGGCCCAAGGGCTTTCATTTGTACTAAAACTAGGGTTGTGACCCTTTAACAAGGGGAGATAATTAGGAAAATGCAAACAAAAGTAGTGGTTGCTAAAAAATCTTCTTCTCAAGAACCACTGGGCAAATTATCACCAAACTTATGCATAAGGATGGGGATAGGTTGTAGATAAAAAAATTGTTCAAGGAATCATCCTGGGGCAAAGGGTGTGGTCTCAAGGTCACTTCAAAGTTGACCTTAAATTTTGTTTTGTTAAAACTTTGATATTTTGCTTAGTATAAGGACTAGGATCATCAAATTTCGTCAGTTGATGCATCTTAGGACCTAATGTCATGTTGTCTCAAAAGTAGGTCTTTTTGAATTTCGCAGGTAATTATTATTAAATGGATTTTGATGCATATCTTGGACACTTTTGAGCCTATGATCATCAAAAGTTGTCAGTTGATGGATCATGGGACCTTGAAGTGCATCATGTAAAAAGTATGTCACCATGATCTACTTTCTGAATTTTATGGCTAATCATTTATGAATACATTTTAGGTTGTTATTTCAGATACCGAGAGGTTTAGAATCATCAAACCTTGTAAGTTGATGTGTCTAGAGGCCTCGAAACATATTTATAAAAAAAGTAGGTCACAGTGACCTACTTTTTGAATTTTGCAGACATTCAAATTTCACATTTTCAATTTTAGATGCATATTTTGGACACTATGAAAGCTAGGATCATCAAACTTTGTCAGTTGATGCATCTTGAGTCTTCATAGTTTGTTGACCAAAAAGTAGGTCACCGTGACCTACTTTTGGAATTTGACGGCTATATTTTAATATTTCAGATACTATTTGAACTACAATTATCAAACTTTGTCAGTTGATGCATGTTGAGTGTTCAGAGTGTGTTGATTAAAAAGTAGGTCACTGTGTCCTAATTTTAGATTTTGACGCCTATATTTGAATATTTCAGATACTATTTGACTTACAATCATCAAACTTTGTCAGTTGATGGGTCTTGAGTCTTCAGAGTGCCCCGAAGATCAGGGGGGGGGGGGGGGGGGGGAGGCATATTGTTTTTGTCCTGTCTGTCATTCTGTCTGAAACTTTAACCTTGCTAATAACTTTTGAACAGTAAGTGATAGAAATTTGATACTTCACATGCGTGTTCCTTGTGACAAGACGTTTCCGTGGGTACCAACATTTTTTACCCTGTGACCTTGACCTTGGAGTTTGACCTACTTTTTGAAAACTTTAACCTTGCTAATAACTTTTGAATAGTAAGTGATAGAGCTTTGATATTTCACATGCGTGTTCCTTGTGACAAGACATTTCCATTGGTACTAAACCTTTTGACCTTGACATTTGACCTACTTTTTAAAAAATTGACATTGGTCATTATTTCTAAATGGTAAATATTAGAGCTTTCATATTGTACATGAGGATTTCTTGTGACAAGATCTTTCTACTGGTACCAAGATATTTGTCTTTGTGACCTTGGCCATCTTCGGAATTGGCCATTATCGGGGGCATTTGTGTTTCACAAACACATCTTGTTAATTAAATTTTTTATTTGTTTAGGTGATCAAAATTTCATTCTTTGTTCTTGTATTGCATTACAGTTGAGCACAGAATGAAATTCATCTCCAATCTCTTGTAAATTACAGTAGGTACCGTACATATGTCAGAATCAATGTTTTAGCCAGAAGTTAAAGGTGGGGGAAGGGGAGTAATTAACTACACTGTACATTCTGTTTGACTTGGGTTCAAAGATTATGGACTTATTGTTTGTAACTAGACTCAAGTGTGGTCAAAATCTGCTTCAGATCAAAACAAATGATCATTGATAATATGTTGAGGAGAAATATCTGAGATTCTTGGATAGTGTAAGGTCTCTGGAAACTTCTTGCTTCTTTCACTTGCACCTAGAGTATTGAGTTCACAGTTTGTACTTGTGCTTCAGAATTGATAAATAAGGTGTCATTTTTTGACACAAGAAAATACCCAGTTGTTGGTAAATGTTAGGAGATTAGTTTTAGGATTAGCTGATTAAGGAGAGGAGATTTAAAACTGAAAGCAAAAGATGACCTTTCTGATGAGACTTGCTGTCAATTCAGCTGTAGTTGACAATAATTGGTTCAAGTTCACAATGTCATCACTTGGCTGTGCTTTTATCAGAACTAGTTTTAACTTTTCTTTTGTTACATAACTCATCTAAAATGCGCAGTAAATAAATGCTCTAATTTAAAGTTTTAAATTTCTGGTTACTTGTAAAAATTGTGCTTGCTTGTGAAATATCTGATTGTGTTAAAATTTCAATAGATAATTGCCATGAGGACCGACCCTCAAGAAATCTAATCCTCTCATTAATTAACAGTGTCGAGTTTTTGACAGTTTTAACACAAATTGGAATGCAAATCTCTCAGAGCTATAGTGCGAGATTTAATACCTTCATCTTATTTGAAATAGCTGCTTTTCATAACATTTACCACGTTGTGAAATAATGCAATGCATTATGAGATACAGAAACATCTGTTTGAATAGCAAACCTCCAGTGAAGAAATCTTTTTTGTATCAAGTACTTTAGACTCTTAATATGTGTATTTCATTATTTGTAAATGCATGTTCAAGTATTGACACAGTGCTTGCATTTTGAGCACATTTTGCTAATGGAGTGCAATATCTTTTATGAATGTTGTAGAAAGGCAATCAGTGCAATATATATAGTTTCACTAAATGCTATGAGCTTTGTGTAATTGACATTTTGATAGTACATGTATTATAATTTGATTATAATGTATCATGAAATACTATACTAGTAAGATAAAGCTATTTGAGTGAATTTACCTTGTACCGTTCCGTCTTTGTTGCATGGCCCTGTTACTGAAGATTTTGGAATGACTTCAGAAATAGAATTGTGTAGTTTTAGAAATTATTATTCATTTTGGTATGACTACGTCGTCCGAAACCCACGGTCGATTACGCTTCGTTCCTCTCTCCACCACTCGTGGGTCAATTCATTCCTACTTGCTTAGGAACGAAGTGTAATCAACCGTGGGTTTCTGACAATTGTATGTATGGCTGTGAACGTGAATTGAAATTATTTGATATATATGATATATATATACATGTATATATATATAATGCAATGAGATTATTTCTCTAAGTTTGGCATTGTTGTGAATACTAACACAGCTTTGAATATTTTGCCTTTTCTTTGTAGGTCAAAGCACTTGTAACTCTTCATACCCCCCTAGTCGGGAATATCCTGATTTTCCACACTCGCATCAGGGTTACTTTCCCATGCAACCCGTATACCACCCCGCAAACCAGCATGGTACCGCGCTGTACACCGCTGCTTATACTCGTGATGCTTTAGCTAACACTCACAATTCAGGAAGTGCGTATTCATCACAGTCTCACTCTCATTCACAGCCCCCCTCCCACCATCGCTCCTACACCCCAACAAGCTCCCGCTCGGGGAAGTCCACGCGATCTAATAATAGCACCAGTGTCACTTATTCTCAAGGAACAGAAAAGATCACACTGCCCATTAACCTATAGCAGGAGAGCTTGTAGGAAAGATGGCACATGGAGGAAACTAGCAGGAATGGATAAAGGACTTGATTCAGTACTATGTGAACATTGGACCTGGCTGGATAGTTTCGCTTTTGCAATGGCAGAAATTAAATTTCTTGCTGTGAAGTAAAAATAGAGAAAGTGAAGTAAAAATGTCTGTTCTCTGGTATATAGAAATTACATTAAGCAGCAATTTATGTTTTGTTGCAGATTACAAGAGAACTGATTATTTGATTAGATGAATGTGAATACCATTTTTTTCAGTGGATGCCATGTGACATATAACTAACAAATTAAGGTTGTAGTCTAAGCAGACTCTTGAAATGACAAATACCATGATCTCAGGAGATTTATGTATCACATTCAATAATTATTATGATTTTACAATGACTATTTAGTGTGTTCAGTTAAAGTGTCATATGAATTGTACCTTGTTAAACCTATTCATTGAAATTATGATGTCATACATACTGTGATGTTGGTGCAGATATTTATAGGACTAAAGAATTTTTTGTAGTTTCATGATTGTCATTTTATGAAGCGTTTTGTTACAGTAGTTTCTTGCACTTCTTTCATACAGAATATCTGGTTATTTTTATTACAATTCTTTTATTTACACTTTAAAAGAGTTGACAGTATTTTATTACAGAATTTGACAAATTTGTCACAATTTGTCCACTGTTTATAGGGAACGTGGGGTGGGGGATGTCGGAAAAGTGCAAACTTCTGAACAAAAATTGTTATATGGGAAAGTTTGATTTTCTCTTAAATATGAATTACCTGTGAATGCTTTTCAAATTTTTAATAGTTGTTTCAATGGCCATTTACTACATCAGCTGAAGTTTCTAAAATTCTGATTCTGTAGACTCATTTGTATTCATGGGGTCAAATTTTCATGGTTTGAGAAAAATATGCATGTTCATGGGGACTTGGTTTTGTGGTGTAAGAATTGTAATTCTGTTCATGAATGACTTTGGTTCGTGGATGTGCCGTACCACAAAATCAGCAAAAATTTAACACCCATGAAAGTTAACAATTTTACAGTGTCTGAACTATTTGTGTTGAAACAATGAATTTGATTTTAAATACAGGGTCATATTCAAAACCTAAGGCTTAAGAGGCAGCTTTTCCCCTAATGAGATTACAAAAACATCTGTGCATGTGCACTTCAGCATGCATACCAGTAAAGATGTTTTCCAGCTAATTATTATAAATTTTTTGTGAAAGATTGTTGTAAAAGAGATGACTGTATGTTATGTTGAGATGACAAGACAAATTCATTGTTTTGAATCAATAATGTTTAAATATCACTCACAATGTATACAGAGTGTAAATTTAGGTTGTAGATCCAAATGCACATGTGTTTCGAGTTAAAAATTCATTTTCTTGGTCCTTAATTCATATGCTTGTCTCAGTTAAGTTGGGCCACTCTTTACATATTTATTGAACTTATTTATTGAATTTATACATCTCATTGTTATTTTATACCCTTCTGTGAAGGTCAAGGCTGAATTCCATGTGCTATGATACCTGCAGATAGAAAGGACTCATTATACAGGTGAATGATCTATTAGTAATTATTGATTAAAATGATCTATATGATCAATCATTGACTGAAGTTGAGAAAGTAAGGTCCCCTTCTTTGAACATTGTTTCTGGATATTGGCGATTCTTTTCTATAGTTATGTCGGTTGCACATTTTAGTATTGCACTCTGTATTGTGATCTTGATATGGATCTTAAATACAGTAATACTGCAACCACTTTTGAAACACTGCATATTTTATTTGTGGACTTTGAACTTTTTTTTATCCACATTCAATTTCTTTTATGATCATTGAATGTTTTATTCCTGTTTTTTTTTTTTTTAAATTATTGAATCTGAAAGTTTTATGTTCTTCTCTGATCCAGATCTTAGTTGCTTATTTTGTTTCCTTTAGCAGGATAACTGGATTACGGATCCAGTTAACTGACATGACAATCAATTAGTTGCATTGTATTTATACTGTTGTTATAATTTTTTCCCTTCTACACCACGGAGCATTACTTTTCAGCATTTATGAACATGTGGTTTTTTTTTTATTTATTTGTTGTTCTTTAGTAGATGTAGATAACAACTTGTCTAATTTTTTCACCTGTATTCTGTTTAGTGTTGTTATTGTTAACAAAAGAATGGGTTTTTTTTTCACATTTACAGTCAAGAAATGTTTAAATCTTTACCATTAAACATCCAACAGTCATGAATTATCTCCCTTGAAAGTGTTTTTTTTTAATCACATTTACTTATAATTAGTCCCACCCATTTGATGATTCTTTCATATTTTAATACAGAATGGCTGTATGTCCTGTGTACAAAACACAATCGGCATAAATTGTGTGCGAATGATATTGCTTAGTACACATAATTAAGAATGTTAAAGCATTGATCTGTGCTGCTTCATTGTAAAGGATTAGAGGAATTTCTTAATTGTCAAATCTTACTTAATTCAGCAAAGTGAAACATCATGTGTTACCATGGAGATGAACACTTATACTTTCTTGTTAATGAAGATATTCAGGATCATCAGCTCAATGTTAATTAGTGAGGGGTACAGACTGTTGTAAAAAGTCAATAATAAAACTTTGAAATACTAATCATGTGTCTTTTCCTAATTTCATTTTATTTGTCTATTGCCAACAAAACATGGTGACACTTTGAGATTACTTTATCAGTTGTCCCTCACACTCAGGAAATATGTAACTGTAGATGACCAGACTCTAATATTGGTGTTTATATAGGACTTCAATTTTATGTGAAAGTCGTGTAATACATGCCATGATCAATGATGTCATTTCGGACTATTTATGTGGTCATTGAAGTACTAGATGAATTTGCATGGAAGGTTTTATTGCTACTGACAGTGGCAGATCCAGGATTTTCGAAAGGGGGGAGGCACATGTGAAAGTCAAGTATTAGCCATAATACTCAGCCATTTTGGGTGGCAAATCTGAAGTTTTCATCTATATATGCCAGTAATGCCATGTAAATTTGTGGCAAAAAAGGGGGAAGGACTGGGCCCCCTTTGCCCCCCCCAATAAATCCACTACTGCCAGTTAATGACCTATATATTAGAATTAAAGTATTTACATTTACTGGCCTTAGCTTGATCAGTAGAACACTGGATTCGCACTAGAAGTCTCGGGTTCGATCCTCAGTAGAACACTGGATTCGCACTAGAAGTCTCGGGTTCGATCCTCAGTAGAACACTGGATTCGAACTAGAAGTCTCGGGTTCGATCCTCAGTAGAACACTGGATTCGCACTAGAAGTCTCAGGTTTGATCCTCAGTAGAGTCAAAATAACTATGTTACAGATGTAGTCAGTGCATAGAGGAATACTTTAAAATTGAACTAGTATATATATGATATATCAAAAGGTCGGATGTGAATATCATAGAATGTGAAGACCATGCATGAATATTTCTTTCATACGTGCTACAAAGTATCGGTAGGATGGGCAGTGTTTAATATAAAGCTAGTCCTTGATCTATGATGTGATCTATTTTTAAGTCCATTATGCAGGTGCTTCCTTTCGCTAAGATGAACATTTCCATGACTTGAAGTAAGACATGTATTCTTCAGGTGACAAGATTTCCTATTCAATTGGTATGTGTTCAGTAGATTTTTAACATTCACTCACTATGACAGACCTAGTATTTTTGGATGACAAGAAATCCATGGAAAATTGGGCAGTGGGTGGAAAAAATGATTGTGGACATACAAATATTAGCTTAATATGTATGATAAAGATTGTATGAACAGAGGAGAAAAACAATTGATTTTTACAGTGGTTACTCATCATATTACTGGATTCATTTGTCGGTGGCTAGATAGCTCATTTGGTAGATGTGACGAGATTCAGGGGACCCAGACTCCGAATTTCTCCTGGCTTTGGGGAAGCTAGAGTTCCTAAACACATTCAATGGGAAGGGGGGATCATTTTTGTTCTGTACCATTCAATGGGAAGGGGGGGGGGTCATTTTTATTTCATTGCTGGTGCTCTGTACCAATGATAAAAATATCAAGAAATGTTGCAATTTCAATGCTTATAATGATATCAATGATGCTTGTACAGTAATGACACTGCTAAGTGATATGATTTAAGGAGTTGTGTGAGGTGATTAACTAAATAGAAAATGTGATAATTTGCATAGCGGCAGTCGTTAATGCATAAACTAACACATTTTCGATGTATAGTTAATACCCTCTCATATCCAACAAACTACTAAGACAGTGATTCCTTATAATTTGTTTAAAATAAAAATGAAAATAAATCAACATATCAAAAATACACATGACATTCAAGGTTTCCATAGTCCCTGTAGGCTGACCTTTCATTTGTATGCAAGTGAAAAATTTACATCAAGCACATGTAAGTTGTGGGGAAATTAACATGTTGGAGCTTCAAAGTGTTATCACAGAGAAAGTAGTTGAAAATGTAAATATTTCATTATTAACAGTTGAAATTGTAAACATTCATGCTGTAACTCATACCGTTGATTAATCTATAAGTAATTTATATCTAAGCATAAATCATCAACAGTTGCTACATAGCATAGTTGGTAGAGCACCTGACTATAGAGATTCAGATGATCCTGGTTCAAATCCCGATCCATATACGTATATTATTACTACAGGAACTTGATCCAAAGAGTCGGATCACGTCGAGTTGGCAGGTGGGGATCATCAGATCACACGAGACTGGAATGCATCGATCTTGCTCTGATGATCCGCACCTGTCAACGAGACGTGATCCAAGTCTTTGGATCAAGTTACTGTAGCAATGATAAATTTATTATAATTATACCCCCTTACATATTTTTAAATCCACATTTATAAGATAATAAATGTAATCCAAATTACCAAAAACACAGACATGCAGTGAAATGCAGTTTTGTTTATGAGACGATCGATATTTTCCCCCAAAAATGTCCGCTGATGTATTGTGACATCATCAGTTTCAGAGAATACCGATACGGAATCAGAAAGCCAGTGTGGTGATCCGGAAAATTGGATCACACTCTGCGAAATCAACAGTATGAAAAACCGAAACACTGATGAGTATGTAATAATTTATTGTTTTTCTCCCTTTACTGTTACAGGAGGAAATAGTCATTAAATAATGCAGTTGATTTACTTGTGTGGAAATTACATGAAAATGAATGTTTTAAACGGAAGTGGTTATCATTGAATGATTCCCCACATTGCGGTAGCCTTATGCGTAAACAAGATTTGCTAGAAACATCTATTGCAAGGAATCTTAAGTTCATCAAATTGAATGAGAATATCTTATGTAATATTTGTATGCACTGTAATGATGGATGAAGGAAAATCTCTCATATACAACAATTAATGTTAAAAGTGTGTCTAAATTTCAAAGTAACTTGTATTTTTTGACTCGACATTTGCTAAAAAAAAAAAAAAGAAAGAAAACAACACACACTGAAGCACTTGTTTTTGTCTATTCACAAGGGGAGGTAACTTGGTAGCTAAGGATCATTCAAGTTTTTGGAGTCAATCACCCCTAATGACATATGATGTTATCTCCTCAGATTTGTGTAAGGTTTTCACCAATTTGCAATGGATTGCCATTAATAATGGTAGACTACATCATGTGTGGTGCTGTCTCAATGTTAAAAAGAGCAAGACTGAATAATCTGGCTTGGCCATTTTTCTACTTGACAGGTATTGATGAAAACAGATACTGGTTGCCAACAAAACACACAATTAAGAAAAAATCTACCAAAAATGATCCATTTCAAACAAGTGTCTACCATATTCAATCATAATTAACAGAAACGGTTACTTTTCTGTTTTTGACATCTCGATATCGACATAGATTTCTTCAGAGACTACAACAAGGAAAGACTTTGTGCTAGGTATCGCATTTCATGATCAAAGATAGGGTGATTGAGCTGATCCCTATTTTTCTTATTCATCAATATTGGCAGCAATTTTTCTGACCAGTTGCAAATTTTGTACAGGAGCACAAGTGATTTGCACCTGAGTCCCATTTTTTATATGACAATTCAGATATTTACCTGTCTGGCAAGTACTACAGTGTATCTAGGTCCTATGAAAAGTTTTTTCATGGTACATTATGGTATGGCGATATATTTTATAGGACATACAAATATTTTCAATCTAGGGAAAGATATCGTGCAATTGACTTATTATCTGAGCATTCGAGATACTGTAAGTTTATAATTTTAATTCCATGTTGCCACAATTTCACGATTTGTTACAAGGGCAATTAATCACGATGGTTTTGATTTCACATTAAAGGAAAATATCCTAAAATTTTGATTACGAAAACATTGATATATTTTTGATATATCATTCACTCTAGATTTAATTTCACGGAAAATGATAAATCGTGAACGTAGTGAAATATAACACCATCGTGTTAACTTTCTAGTCTGCTGTATCGTGCATAATCATCTCAAGTGCTCGAGATATTATCTTGTGCTCAACGTATAATATATCATGCGCAGGGCATATTGTCTTTAGTGCCCGACTTATATTCTACTGTCTAGTCGTATAAATCTGAAGTACTATGAATTCGCTGGTGTAGTTTCAAAGGCAGGGGTGGAGCTAAATACACCAGAGACAAGCACAGACGCAACACACACACACACACACTGTATGCATCAGTCATTTGTATAGGCTTTAAATATCTTAGAGGTCGTCTATTCTGCAGATTTTAAGAAGTATACAATCAAAATTAATCTAGTTATGTCGTAATATGGTCTATTGTTTTAAAGTCACATTCAGACAAATATATGTACAGTAAACATGCTTATAGTGAATTGGTGGCGATGAACAATCTTAATTTGTTACAAAATTTCATTCATTATACCATGCATTCATGATATGTCTTAAAACAGCCTGGGGATGAAAATTACTTTGCTGTAAGCATGAATTCAATATAATCGTGTTTTATTGTATAATTCTTTAAATTAATAGATTTTGATTTGAGTGTTGGAGATAATTGTCATGTGCATAAGATTAATATGTCAAATTCTCAAAATCCAAAGATAATAGAAAAATACAAGTCAATTATTACTTTATTCTTTAAACATAATATATATTCATCTTAAAATAAAAACCACAATTCACTTATCCACTGCATATGTTGTTAATATTTCACTTAATATAAAGGAACTAGCCCATTTACAAATGTCTTTTGAAATTATGAGATATGGAGTGCACGACATGTCAAGTGCTCTTGATAATAAGTTGATTGCTCAACATAGTTTTAAAAATCTATGTCCTAAATATACCAATGTAGTTAGTCTTAGAATACGATTTCAACCAATATACTGTACTGAAATTAGTCATTCTTACTATGAATGTACTTTATCTTGACCTTTTGGTTTGATTTGTGTTGTCTCTAATGATTTCTAGCATAGATATGATATTGTTAAGAGTTTCTGAATCACTATCATACATGTACTTAAAATTGTTGCATCTCGGCAACATGCGATTTGAAAATGCAGTCTCTGTAGCAAATGCTGGTACCGGAATTATACATGGATAGGTATATACACCGCAGACACGTTCATTTTTGTAAGAAATCCTTGAAATTGGCAATGTTTCATTTGTCACCCAGGGAACTTATTTAGTGGATTCACTGACGGGAATATCACAGAGTTTGTTGCTTGCTATAGAGATGCACAAGCTGAATATTGTAAACCAATGACACTTTCCAGAAACTTGTTCCGCGAATTCTATACAGCTCTCTGTTAATAAGCTACCACTGTAGATTTCATTATGTTTTGCCTATTTCACCTTTCTTTGATCTTTAAGAGATTCTATCTGTGTAAGATGAACACCTTATCTTACTTATTCCAGTATAATTCTACTTCTGACATAGTCTGCAAGTATTCAAAGAAGTTGCAAAATCTTGTGCTTACTGCCAAGCACAGTTGATAAGTACAAAGATCCCAGCTTCATCATGTAATGAAAATAAACAAATTCTGGAGTAATTTTTTTGAAAATTTATTTAATCAGCTCCATATGTTGAAGGAGTTATTTTATAAATGAAACAGAAGTTATCAGGAAGATGTTGAACAAAAATATCCCTTTCCTCAGCAGATGCACATAAAGATGTCTTCACATGCAGAAAACAATCTGCACATAAAAATGTCTTCACATGCAGAAAATAATTTGAACTGAAATAAATCATATATATCCAAAAACATGATTCTAAAGAATCTTATAATTTCAAAATCCAGAGATAATAGAAAAATACACGTCAATTATTACTTTATTCTTTAAACATAATATATATTCATCTTAAAATTATTAATTCAAACAAAAATAAAAACCACAATTCACTTATCCACTGCATATGTTGTCAATATTTCACTTAATATAAAGGAACTAGCCCATTTACAAATGTCTTTTGAAATTATGAGATACTTCTGTCAAAAAATCATAAATGCTGTCAGCAACAGAATGAAACAAAGGGAACAAAGTTTGAGCGGAAGTCATATAGATGCTGAAATCTTTGGCACATAGCACAGAAAACAAGATACATTTGGAAACACAATGCCTTTGTGCTGACCAACCTCTCCCTTCCATACAGTTCTAACATACACAAATCTGTACCCCAGTCAAGCACAATTCATTCATCAAAATTCAAGCTTCCATCTTCACTGATGTTGAGGTTATTGAGAATTACTTCTTATTAAATGTTTGAGCAGATAAACAAGTTAATTACTAAATGTGTTCCTTCTACAGACCTGAGACAATCAGGATCATTCATTATAATGAATGTGAGATTGCAAAATTCCACAAGGGAGGGCACAAGATTCATGAGCTAGGATGAGCCCTAAACCATGAATCTTGGCCACTCAGAGAAATTTCACTATCCCATATGAGTTTATAATGAATGATTATTTTTCTCAAATTCTATCCACAGTTTAGACATTAATTTAGGTGCTCTGAGAGAATTCAATATTAACAAAATCCTCACTCAATCTTAAATGCAAATACTAATTAAACAGTCAGAAAGGACACATCAAAATATGGTTTACACTTGACTTGTAAACAATAAAAACCCAAGACTGTCCACTAAAGAACTACATCAAATAGACATTTGAGGAATGCAATACACAATATTTTACTTCAAATCATAGGAAATATATGATGTCATAATCAGTGAAATACAGAAAAAACTCACATGGCTCTCTCACATGGGCAATATTGGTCTCACACTGGTAATTATGTGAGAAATTAATATCACCTTTAAATGCAGAATGTATTCAATGATTCATGATATACAATGCAGGCTACATGAGAAAATATCAAAAGTACACATATCACAGACACTTATTGTATTGCTTGACAAGAGATCCATATGAGGAACTGACAAATTCAAATTCAAATCAAGCATCTGCAATGTAGCTAAAAGGACGAAGATAGGCATGAAAGCGAGATGTGGGTCTTCACAGCAAATCATAGGCTTTACTACATCCAACCCCAAGGCCTCCACTCCATAGGAACCTGGCATTAATTTGAGTTGAATGGGTCATAGCTCATTAAAATTAAGTTTGAACAAGGTTTTATGCTGGATTTTAAAGAGTAAAAATGATCGAAAAGACTAATAAACTTTTATGCATGATCATTTTCATGCACTATGGAGTCTTTACCTTTCAGGACTCAGAAAATAGTTTCACAATTTTAGTAGAAGATTTATGGTTCTTCATAACTGTGCATAGTTTGGATGCTGGACCTACGGCCAAGAGGGGGTGGGGACCTTGGAAATCGCAATTCTTGATTTTCCTCTCTTGAAATTTACCAAATTTTATAGAATTCCAGATCTTAAAAATGTGTCAAGCTATTAAGACAATGCATGGAAATTGACAAAAGACATACGCTGCACTCCGAGAAAGGATCATCGAAAAAAATATCACCCGACTCGGATGTCATTAAAACTAACTATCAAACAATGATCACTGTATCACTTCCATTAATCCATCAAGGCACTTTCCAAGCATAGTAAAAATTCAAATTTAGGGACTAAAAAATATTGCCAGTGTAAATACACAAAACCCTAAAATGACCGACCACTTCAATGAAAAATGTCCCAAAGAAAGGACCCGAAAAATTGACAATTTTTATTGTGTGTGTCGTTGATCATCTTACTGATACTCATATTACTTTTTATGACTGTAAAAAAAGACCACAACATTTTGGAGCACAACACACACATATCAAAACAATCATAAACTCAATCAAATCTACTGTATATCAAAATCCTGATGAACACTAAATGAAGAAAGTGTCATAACTCTTAACTATATACACAACATGGCTGAAAACAGATTGGTTTAAAATATTGCAGTCATAGGAAATGATAGTGTGTGTAAAATTGTGTGTTCATTTCATTTCATATGTATACAATATATAAGAAAACAATAAATGTATTTTCTGCCCAGAGTGCAAGTGATTACAAGTGCTGACTTAGAGTTTCCTGACTTATCTCCCTTTGCTGATGATGTGGTTTATACCCAAGTTTACATAGACACATCAAACTTCTGTTGAAGCAATGAAAGTAAATCACTACAATGTGCTGAATTGTACTACAAGGACACAGAAATTAGTTTCTATGTACCTTTTCCCAAAGAAACACAAAATTCCACTGAATACAGGTACAGAATCTTTGGCGAGATGGTTTTTAAGTAAAAATACATCTCTGTTCAAAACATTTCAATGACAATCAATTAATGACCAATCCCTGGGTGGCAGAAAAATGTGAATACAAAAAGGTCGACTCAAAGTTCAAAGGTGGGGAAAAACTGAGGAACTCAACAGCCTTCATTTAGCGACAAAAGGTGTATTAGAAGTGTATATGCTTACTTAAAATTCCCTGTACACATACAGTAAGTTTGTGAATGAAGTTTTAATACAACTTACAATGGAATGTTGAAATGTGTGTACATTTTAAGGGGTGGGGTGAATGCTGTAAATGCAGCTAGTCTCCAAATTCATGCATTACTAATTTCTATCTATTTTAAAAGTATTTTAATAGATCATTAGACAATGCAATAATTAACCCAACTCCGGTGACAAAAACAAAAAAAACAACAAGCCACCCAAGGTCAAAATCATGTCACTCAATTTCATTGGATTTTTTCATGTACATGTATCAAGCCATGTGACTTTTTGTTAAAAAAGTATTCCATCTTCATTATATGATACAGTCAATCGATGGACTGGCTCAAACCTACAACATCATCGGGGTATTCGGTCTCTTTGTTGCTTCCTCACTATTAAAATTCTTGGGTTATTGTAATGTCACAAAGTGCAGATTCTAAGTTTGATAAGCAAGACAGATTTTTCAAATTAAAAAAATGTCTGTGTCAATTAATGATATATTCTGAACATTTTGATTTTTTGACTGAGAAATTTGGCACTGATATATACCAATCTTTATATTTTACATCGCAAATAGTAGTGCTTAAAACCATTTCCTATGACCTTTAACAAATTGAACTTATTGCACACTCTTAAATGCACTTAAAAATAAGGCATATATAATACAATCAATATTACATAATCATACATGCACAAGTCAAAGTTTATGCATGATCATGAATTTCATACAATATTCATACAATATAAAACAACACGAGATTTCAACCTTTTCAATCTTTCAGTCCCATGTAAAAATATTAAACTCAGCACCCTCCTATGTAAATCTTAGATATCACTTAAAAAGGCGAGTACAATAATGAAAAATCATTGTGCATGCATATTCATTATCAAAAGCAGAATCATATTGCCAGCATCAGAAAATATCACCGAGGTATAAAAATTGCAGAATTTGATACAGTGATATCATGATCTTCTATGGGCCATCTCAATGGAAAAAGCCTTAACCACTAAGAATATCAAGAAATTGCTCAGATCTATATTTTTTCAAGCACAGCAGTAAAATACATAATAGAAACTGATTTATTCAAACCCTTGAAATAATGTGCATTTACATTTCCAATTTAAAAAAAAAAAATTGTAGTTAAAGCTTTTATTGATTTCCTGAATTTTGTAAAAAGTAGAGTAATGTCCCTTTAACACAATCTCCATGACTGACATGACAGTACGTTTCATTGATTTGATCTGTCAGCTGAGACTAGTTCTTGGGATAACGAAGAGATGATCCTTTAGTGGAACTGCTTGGTGTTCTGTTCATTATGACAGGGGTATGTTGTCTACCTGTGGGTGTGTTCAGACTCATGGTTCTGCTGGGGGTGGAGGGGGCTTTGCTGGGTGATACTCCATTCATCTGTTGTAAAGGATAATGACGTTAAAAATCTTTTTAAACAGAAACGATACCTTTTTATACAATAATTTTTTTCAATACTACAGCAAATAAAGAAGCAAAATTTAAACATTCTTTTTCAAATTATTGAAACTTTTCTGAAGAATCGACTTTCTTTGGAATCAATTTTAGGCAAACAATCTACCATCTAGTGATTATATTTGTTTAAATTGGAGCTGTGTAAAGTATAAAACAAAAATGATCATCTACAGAAAATCAATTATAATGGAAATCAAGTACTTTTATGTATCAGGAATGGGAAGAAAATCTTAATCAAACTAAAATACAACTTGTTTCAATTTCACACAACTAAAAGCATGCATAAAGGCATGAAGCAATAAGAGAACTGGCTACATAGAAAAAAGCATCATGCAAAACTTGATTGAGTTCTCACCATCATGGGGTGTACTTAAATCCTTTATTATGTACATTCTGCAAAAGTATCACATGTGCAAAGTGATGAGTTTAGACCAAAACCAAAATGAGAAAATGTGCAAATGCAACCGAAATATGTAAGATCATTCATTTTAGTGTGTGATCAGTTTATATCAACAGATGATTTTCATATAGAGGAGAGGAGATACGTACTATGTATGTAAAAAGTGTGTTTGTTTCTCTGTGTGTGTTTGTGTGTGTGTGTGTTTGCGTGTGATACTGTAGAAATGAGAAATATGTGTTTGGTACTATTGAGATGAGTAGAGATGTGTGAATATGTAAAAAGTGTGTGTGTGTGTGTGTGTGTGTGGTACTGTTGAGATAAGGAGATATGTGTGAATACTTAAAAAGTGTTGTGCTGTTCACTCATTATTTTACATGAGTAATAATAGTCAAATCAATTCACGAGAAGATCAGAATTCTTGCTTTTATCTATCATTAATGTCTTTCTGAGGAAAGTAATCATCATTTTACGTTTTTTTCAAATCAACTATTCACTTTAAATACGGAATCTACATTACATGAACTCCACAAGAATTCAAACTTGTTAAGAATTGAACAACAGACATGATAGATTATGTAAAGAAGACTCCATGTAATATTCTCATGCATAGTAAGTTCCCTCAAACCATTTTAAGACTTGCATATTATTCTACCAATGAAGCTCTCTAAAGCATAAGACAGAATTAACCGATTTAGATCAGCAGTTCAAGAAGAATGAAGAAAGAGCATAGACCTTTACTGACATGTGAGCGTCTTTTATGTAAACGTACCTCATCTCCTGCTTGCAATATTTGTCTGCTCGCCTGACCCAGCTCAACAGTTCTAACTCGCTGAGCAAAGTTTAAACTGCATACAGACTCTCCAAGGTTTTTCTCCACTGGAGCAATCTGTACAATCATCAAGGTCTTACTGTCTCCACCTGCAAAAGACAGTAGAAATCAAAAACTGAGAAAATTGTCATGTCCTACCTTTAAAGATGAGACAAAACCATGCAGATTTGTTTCTTTATTCTTCTTAAGGACTAGGTTCAACAATGGTCATTTCCGACCTTTAAATTTCAACATTCTTCAATTAATGAGGAACTGAGTAGTTTCCATGAAACAAAATGTCTCCCATATTGATTTCTAATTTGAAATATGATATTACAGAGTTAGTGACATTTTACTATTTTGTCTAAGACTATCTATGTCTAAGGCAGTTTTATACTTTGAAAGCATGGATATCATGTGTGAACCAAAACCATTTTCACATACATTTTGTATTTGAAATATTACAATAACAAGTTAACATATATGTTAAATTGATTGTGGTTCATGTATGGCACCCACATTTTCTGAAGCCAAAATGTGAAGAAAAATACTGATATTTTGTCTGTTGAAAGAAAATGGTATGAAATACACGGTTCTGACATTGTATAGACTAAACTAAGGACTCATTGCTAAGATTATAAGCTGTTTTTATATATAAAAACTTTCTGCTATTCAAATAATTATAAAAACAGAGCCAATTACATTTTTTTTTGGTTAACCTTTTCCTTTAAGACAATTTTATTTCTCTTACCAAGTGAGTCTTGCAGCAGGTAGGTGAGTTTGGAGTTTCTGTAGGGTACATGACTTTGCTTGCTACGTAGAGCATGAATGACATCCCCGAGGCAGGAGAGCGACTTGTTGATGTTCTGTGCCTCCTTAAGACGAGTGCCATCTGCTCCAGACTTACTGACTCGCTCAGAGCCAGCCAAATCTACCAAGTTCAGTTTTCCTACAAACCACCACATGTATCATTGTCAACCCCTTATTCATTTACCATACCAGCCTTTCTTTTTGTTAATCCACGACTAAAATATGAGTCAGAAACTGTGACCTTTCCTTAGTGAAAACAAAGGCAGAGTAAGAAAGCCTGTAGAGAGATGAGAGTTTGATGTTGACTTACCCACAGTTTTAATATTAGTAGTTTTGTTGACACCAATAACCCGCACCGTCAGCAGGGCGTGAGATCGAGAAGAGTGTTCATTCATATTTGTTGTGGCTGTGGCTCGATTCTTCTGACCAAGGGCAAAGACCTACAAATCACATATAACGACATCAAAACAAAGTTGCCTGTTTAAACTCATACTTTTATCTCTTACAATATCTAAGATAAGCTCACCCGATTGACATCGTCTACAGATTTGACTGTCTCAGAACATAAGCCTGGAACATGAAGCCCTCCCTCCGGATTCATTTTTACTTCCATCTTGTATGACGGGTCTCCGCTCAACAGATCCCTAGAATACAACCAAAAAAAACCCATCAAATGTCCATTTCTATCTACAACCATGTGCTTAAGCAGGATTTGAATTCAGGAACTCAGTTATCAAAATTTAATGCTTTCTCCAATTTTCACACTAACCTGATCATTTCATTGTAGATCTCCATGACACTGACTGTGATATTGAACGTCCAGTCCTGGCCTCGGTCCTCAGTCTCCTTAAACAACATGGCCAAGGCTCGTTGATTGATACCAGGATTTTGTTTCTCTCCCTACAACAAATTGTTGAATAATCCTTAATAATTTAATGTGTCCTACTTCATTCCCTTCGTTGAAGTCAATAAAGTGAACTGCCTGACTGCAGCTGGGAGGTAAGACAAAAGAGATCAGACTGGAGTCATCTTACTTCATCAAAATTTCAAGCAGGAATATAGGAATTAGTAAACTGACTATCTTATATATAATTATACAGTGAAACTTCTCCAAACCGGCCCCTCAGAATATCGGTTCTCCCTGAATATCGGCCGATTTTCAAAGTCCCGGCAGAAATCTTAACATTTCCTTACAAAGAAAGTCTTACAAAACCGGCCACCCCTGAAAACCGGACATCGGCCACTTTTTAAAGTACATTTGTTAACAAACATGTGTAATTTACCCTTAACATACTGGCCACTTTTTGAAGACAAGAAAATCTTGGGCAAAGGTTAATTAAGATCGTCCAGGTGTGCAAATTGACTGACCATCCAGCCAGGTATGAAATTATCCATCAGAGGTGTGAAAAACACTAGTGCCCTCTTTAATTTCTATTGTTTACCTGTACTGTCAAGGGTGTTAATTGACACTTAGCTAATCCAAGAGACCCTTCCAAATTCTGTACAAAATGTAAAACACAGTTGGGAAATTATTGAATATCATATCAAACGCCATATTGCTTCACCATAAAGAACAAACCCATGACTGTTAATGATAATTATTAAAAGATAGATTAATTTTCTTGGTTTCCATAGACTTAAAATTCCAAAGAAATATTCAAATTACAATTTCATATTTACTTCTGTACTTTTTAAAAACGTCAAAACAAAATTGTTAATGACATAAGCGATGAATGTAAACAGTTTTTATAGGTAAGAGGAATTCCAATAATAGGCCTCTGTGTTTTCTTTATGTATCCTGTTATAGATTTTCAGTTTAAAATTAGATGATTTCAGCGAGAATATTTCTTGTAATTCATAATTATCTTTAGGTACAAGCGGACTAATTTAATCTCCACCGATAATTGATCATAGATCACCAGATCAAGGTGAACAGTACCTACTTTGTGAATATGGAGATAAAATGGCTATAATTGCTAAATTCTCGGTATACCGGCCATCCCTCTAAACCGGCCATTTTTTCCGGTCCGAGAGCCAGCCGGTTTAGAGAAGTTTCACTGTATATATAATTATATACATCCCAACTAAATAAAATTTTGATGACCTGGACTTACCTCCATGGTGTAGGTCTTTCCTGAGCCAGTCTGTCCATATGCAAAGATACAGACATTGTAGCCGTCCACACAGGAAGTCACGAGCGACTGAACCTCATCAAACACCTATAAAGTCAACAGTAAAGGTCACGAGTGACTGAACTTCATCAAACACCTACAAAGTCAACAGTAAAGGTCAGGAGTGACTGAACCCCATCAAACACCTATAAAGTCAACAGTAAAGGTCACGAGTGACTGAACTTCATCAAACACCTATAAAGTCAACAGTAAAGGTCACGAGTGACTGAACTTCATCAAACACCTATAAAGTCAACAGTAAAGGTCACGAGTGACTGAACATCATCAAACACCTATAAAGTCAATATTAAATCAGTTTTTGTAGACCAGTCCAGCCCTGTTCAGTGAAATGCTTTTTGTAGACCAGTCCTGTACAGTTTTTTCTTCTTTGGAAAAAACTTATTTAAAACAGATTTGTTAAAATAAATAAATATTTATTCGGTATATGCATGCATACAAACATACATACATAAATACCAAGGATAACCCATGAAAGCTCGAAAGCTTATTTCCAATGGGGTCCTTTGATGCACGGATGTTTGAACTAGGAGGTCATTTATGTGGGAGAAAACCGGAGTACCCGGAGGAAACCCACGTGTCTAAGCGGGCGACCGCCATACCCTCTCACATACAACCACTGCCGATCACGGGGATCGAACTCGGGTCGCAGCAGTGAGAAGCGAGAGTGCTAACTCTGCGCTACCCAGACACCCTTTTAATTTGAGAAATAAAGAGTAGTTGATATCTTTTCTTTTCTTTTTAAAGAAGGAAACATCATGCTAAAAATGAGTTTAATACAGTGTAAACTATAAATAATCATGTTGCTGATTAATGGTATAAAAGTCACCTTAAATCCTTCATATGATGAACAATAGCACCTTAGTTTATATATTCCTACCTGATTTTGAGTGCTCTCTGGTGTGAATATTAAATCAAGTTCAAACGTCTGTGATCTCCCTTTGTTGTTCACATAGATGAGTCCATTGTCATCTCTGTCATAGTCCACCACAATATTTCCCATTACGCCTCCACCATCTTCCTTTATTTTTGGACGAACTCGACAAAATACTCTAATGCTGCCTACAAGGACCAATTCCTACGTGCATTATTATCCCACTGATGATGCAAATTATTTATTTCTGTAAGTTTATTTGTATATGACAAGATATCTTAAAACCTTCTCAGCACAATGGACATGGACCTTGGGGAAATGAACACGTAACAAGTTTTGAGGCAGATTACAGAATTTCCAGATACAGAAATCCTGTCTACATTGAGTGATAATCCTAAAGCAATTGAATATAATCAAATCATACCTTTCAGCTCTACCAATTCATTGTGATATTTCTTCCTAAGCTGCATCTCTTTGTGATATCGACGGACCAGATCTTTGTTGTAATCATCAATATTTTTTATTGCCCGACACATCTACAAGACAAATTTGGCAATTCATTAGTGAAATCCCTTTCCAACAAGGCCATTAAATATGGGTAAATCTTAGTTTACATTTGACAATACAGCCATGTGATGAAATTGTCTACGATTTCCCATGCCATTTTTGAGGTATCAAATGAAGCTACAGCTTGTATGTTTACATTATATACAGTCATCGTGCCATTTCTCACACAGGCCTCGGGAGAGGTCAGGACAAATCTGCACAGTAGCTGTGCTTAGATTTTTTGAATACTGTGCAACTTGTAAAACATTTTCTGTCCAATATTGACAAGTCTCCCATGGAAATCAAATGGAGCCCACATGACTCCCGTGCAACCTCCCTACCATTCTTTTTACCCCAATGTCCTCCAAAAAGTCATGCATTTGCTGTTCAATCAGCGCAGGTCTTCTGCAAAATGACCTACAGGGATTGTACTACACAGTCTACAACAGTTCTACGGGCTTACAATGTTTGAAAAATTGCAAAACTTACAACTAAACAAAATCGTACAATACAAAAGGTATGTATACTATTTTGGCACTTTTCGCACTAACCTATAATCAAAACCAAAAACACAGAATATGTTCTAGTATTGATACAAAATAAAACACTGATAGCAGACTGTCTGTGACATGTCATGACCTAAATTAAACTACATTTTGAATATGAACTACTGTAAAATCACAAATTGGGGGAAAGGGGGTGTAATTTTCTATGTGATCATGATGGACATATCCATGAATTCTAATCCTCCACTGAACTGAAAATTGTCCAACCACAAATCAAGATCCTGTGAACTCAAAATTTAAAAAAATCTTATCTTGTGAAAATAAATGTAAAATATACATATAAAAATACATGTAAAAATACATGTAAAATTGCATGTAAAAACACAAGTAAAAATACATGACTGTTTACACTATCCTGGCGAGCCTACTGACTCGTGGGTGTAATGACCGCACCTGAATGTTGACATCAGTAATTGCTGCCTGCAGTAACTGGGGAAACTGCCTACACTCTGTCTCCAAACAGACATACGACTTCTCTAGTTCCTGGTAAGCTGGTAAGATTAAGGAGGCCTGCTCACATAGATGAGTGTATCGAGCCTAATAAAACAAAGCACAGTGTCAATTTTCTCACAGTCTTGACAATTCAAGATTTATAAGAATTTTTCTAATAAGAGACCCATGGGCCACATTGCTCACCTGAGTCACCTTGTCCCTGCTGTTGTTCAGCTGTTGTGAATTTAAAAAAATTAAATCTTGGTTCCAATAAAAATTTTTTTACCCCATATTGTGGCCCTGATTTAACCCAAAAGGATAACAGTAAAACTGAACTTAAATTCACACAACATGGGGATGGTTCAATACCAATATGACTAACATTAATTTAATGTTCTGGAGGTCAAGGTCAAAGATCATGGTATGAAATGAAAGGTCATGCCATGAGAAATCTGTATACAAAATATGAATGCTCTACCTCAAATAGTTCAGCAGATATTGAATAGGTTAGGATTTCTTAAAAGCAGGCCAAACTCAAAGGTCAGGGTTACACCTTTGGTGCATAAAAAAGGCTTTGTCACAAGGAATGCACATATGAAATATGAGAGCTCAGTCACTCAACATTCACAAGTTATGAGCAAGGTTAAAGTTTCAGACAAACAGGACAAACCCTGACTAAAGTTGTGGGGGCATAAAAAAAAACTTGAATCCACACAACTTGGGAACATTTGCATTTCGATATGATTTAGTGTGACCCTGCTATTCTTGAAAAGAATTTGCTTTAATGAAATTCCTGTATATTCCCATATAAAATTTTGATACTTTATTGTGGCCCCACCCTACCCCTGTGGCCCCTGAACTGAACAAACTTGAATTTGAAATACCTTTAGTTGCTGGTATATTAATATGACTAATCATTGCCCTGTTGTTGTTTAGTAGAAGGTTTTTAAACATGTTTTCCTATAAATTCTTATACAAGTAAAACTTTGATCCCCTACTGTGGTCCCAACCTACTCCCCGAATGTAATGCACTAAAATCCGAAGTACCTGGGGATGCTTGCACATTAATATAACTAATCATGACCCAGCTATCTTGAGAAGATTTTTCCCAATATATTCTCATGTCAAACTTTGATCCCCTATCATGGCTCAAACTACTTCCAAGACCATAATTTGAACACACTTGAATCTGCACTACCTGGGAATACTTGCATACTAATATGACTTATCATGACTCTGCTCCTGAGAAAAAGATTTTTAAAAATATTTTTCCTATATAAATATTCACTTCTAAACCTTTAATTCCTTATTATGGTCTCACTCAACCCAAAGATATAAATTTCAACTTTTCTGACCCAGTGGTTCTTGAGAAGAAGACTTTTAAATGACTCCACTCTAATTTTACCTTTTCTTAATTATCTTCCCTTTGAAGCAACACCTTTCATTGTTGTGAATAATTTATTAGGAGTTTCAAGTAAGGGTTATGGTCTATATTGCACAACAATCCATAAACTTGCCACTGACAGCATTTTTCATCCATGAGGAGAAAATGCCATTACAAAAGTTAGAAAACTAACAATGTGGGAAAGCAAAGTGTCACTAAATATATACTGTGAATATCACATTATCATCAAGGATTCCATGAACTAAAACTATTTTCAAAGGGACTATAACAGTTATTTGAAAACCAACTCTGCTAATACACAAGATTAAAACAAAATCCTTTAACCCACCTCCAAATGTTTGAGATTTCTTTCCATTTGCTTTTTCACATCTTGAATGGCTGCTTCCTTATCTCTTTCGGCTTCCTCTAATTTGTCAGCAGTGTCCTGAACAATGCTTATTAACTTCTCCTTCTGTCTATTAACCTGAAAAACAAGCACCCAAATCTACAAACTTCCAGTCTCTGTCATTTGATAAAATTTGAAATTACCATCTCTTCAAAATCTATGAAACAAATTTAATATGGTGAAAAGCCTTGTTTGTGCTGCAGTTTTCTGGATAGATTTTTCTTATTTTATAAAGATACATGTACAGTAAAACTAGACAACAGCAAATTTCTGGAGTTCAGATATCATAATAAAGATGAGATCTGAAAGCTTTACCACCAAAATTATGGTCAAAGTAAATACAAATAGAATACATAGAAAATTAACCTTTATGATGTAATGAGGTCATCAAACGTTTTGACTCTATCAGAATGTGCTTTACTTACTGAATGTCTCAATATAAGTACAGTGAATAATCTTCATGAATAAAATAAAAACTTCCATACCTCCTCTGATAATTGCTCGCTGAGTGTTTGCTCCTTCTCCAGGAGACTGGCGACTTGAGAGTACTGTGACTGACTCTCCTCAAACTTGGAGCGATAGTCATCCCTCTCTCTCTCGCAGGCCCTCAGGTTTTCTAGAGTCCTCTGAGAATCCACCTCTACTTCCTGCACTTTGATTTTGGTGACAACCTGATGTAGAAAATTCAAAAAATAGCATATTTGAATGCCACACTCATACAAATTTATTCCTATATTACACATTTACCAACCAGACTTGATTCTAATCTGACTTGGCCTTAGCCAAATGCATCCTGCTGGAATTCATGGGAAATTCAATACTTTTCAATTTCTTCAGTGGCAAAAAAAACAACAACATTTCATGTGCACCAAATATACTGGCTGCAATAATGTAGCCCTCTCCGATTCTTTTTTGGGGGGGGGGGGGGGGGGGGGGGGGCTACAACTCCTTAGGATCTCTGTAATGGTGCAAATGCAGGAGTGATTCACTCCCTCAACATTTTCGATCATTCTAAACATTTTCTGACATGATCTAAACATTTTCTGACTTTCTTTACGTAAATAAAATGATATTCTATGTTTCTTATTTAATACATAAATTTACAACCTGCAACTTGCGATTTGTGAGACTCTATTCTACCGTTTTCAATAATTTCAAAATATTCCAATTTCTCAATTCATATTTGTGCGCTATGTTTGATGTACTGAAGTTTCAACTTCCGATTGTCAAGTTATTTGCATATACCATATAAGGTAGCAATTACATCAATGGACAAGTACAGAGGAGAAAGCTATTTCGTTGGAATGAAAAAGGTTTAGATTTAATATCAAGTTAAAAAACGAACAGCAAAGTGTAAATTCTTTCTGCAACCATATGATTTTCCTTTCTTTGTCGGAGTGACTCGAGTAACTACATTTTCACACAGATTGTCAATGTTTAGGTTTTTCAGTAGATCCACCTATGAGATCTCGCAATAACAAGCATGGTGGAGCAGACAAAGAATTTTGCATGTTGTATATGATGTTAAATGAAAAACACCTTTATTAGACATGCCCAAGCACAAAGTTCGTACTCCTTTTGGTGTAAACAACATTTGGGACTAATACACAGAGTTTATTGGTTATTCATAAAATTATTTGCACCATTAAGGAGATCCTATGGAATTGTAGCCCTATCCTGAAAACGTTCGAATAAAAAAATTTGGATGGGCTACATTATTGGAGCTACAAATATACAGGCATTTTATTCAAAATTGATACGTAATTTCTACTGCACCTCAGGTTCCCTAGCCTGTAGATGTGTCACCTCTACCATGAGGTCCCTCATCCTCCTCGAGGTCACACGGTTCTCCTCTAACATTTTGTTCACGTGCTCTCGATGTTTCAGATCATTGTCCTTCAGTTCCTCTGTTTTCTTCTGCAAGTTTTCCTGGATTTTGTTGAGCTTTTCTCTGTATTTCATCAATTCTTCTTCCAAGCCCTGATAAATTATTTTGAAGAATTATACTTCTAATAAGCATTATTAAAATCAGCTATAAAGCATTAAAAGTTGCACTGTATCATTCAGTAAAAATTGAGGAGGATTAACAACATAATTTGGTACTAACATACATTCCTTTAAAATGAGTCAAAAGCAAATGTATAACTGTATCAATGACCAGAAAAATGTATAAAGTGGCCTAGAGCAATCTGATTAAAATCAGCTCCTCGATCCACTCCTTTATTTCATTTACTTTGTCGCTACTTGAGTAGCGACAAAACAAAACAAATAAAGGAGCGGATCGAGGAGCTGATTTTAATCAGATTGTGGCCTAGAGTTATGACTACTGTTGAATAAATAACAATCTTACTATAGTTTTCTGTATTAAAAAAAAATTTCAACATGTGTTATTTCAAAAAAATATACACTGGAAATAATTTACATCTGTATAGTGATCTTGACCTTTTATTACCCTCAAACCCAAAGAGGTTATCCTTTAGTCATTGAAACTCTATCTCTTTTTTTCTTTTTGTAAGCCATCTGCATACATCACAATACAAATATGCATAGCAAAGACCATGTAGATACCGACATGTTTTATAAGAGAGAGAGAGATCTTGAATTTTTTTGTCCCGGAAGAAAATCCTCCATATTGAATTATTGATCCGTGTAGGTTTCAAGCACCTCCATTTATTATATACCCATCAATGTATCGTTCTTTGATACTATGGATTTCACAGCGTGTGATCCGGTTTTCCGGATCACCACACTGTGGTTTTCTGATTCCGTATCAGTATCCTCTGACACTAATAACGTCACAATGACTTCACAATGCATCAACACAACATTTTTTGTGGAAAATATTGACCATGTCACAAACAAAACTGCATACACAAAATATAATTTCACTGTATATCTGTATTTTTGATAATTTGGATTACATTTAGTATCTTATAAATGTGGATTTAAAATGCATAAGAGGGTATATAATACATTTATCATTACTACAGTAACTTGATCCGAAGAGTTGGATCACGTTTCGTTGACAGGCGCAGATTATCAGATCAAACTCGAAGCTTCGCGTCTCGTGTGATCTGATGATCCGTGCCTGTCAACTCGACGTGATCCAACTCTTCGGATCAAGTTACTGTAGTAATAATATATATATGTATCAACCGAGAGGTCTGTGAATCATCCGTGTATCAACCAAGAGTTCCATGTAGCCACCCAAGTATCCGTGTAATGTCCAGGGTCCTTCATGTACGAAACTTTTCTGCTGAAGAACAAGGATGTCTACAGTTTGTACAGGATTGTTCCCGGAAACTACAGTCATGATAAACGCAGGGGAGAAAGACCATGATAATCCATGGACATCCGCATACCTCTGTGAAACAACTGTGGATGGACCGGCAGAAACCGTGATTTTCAATATGCTCCATTATCACACCAGCATCTACTGGAATTTTTTCAAGAGTCATATGGGTAGCTACCTTGATTATCTGTAGGGAAACCGTAGTTTTTCGTGTCTGCATCGTGATAAGATCATGTTGACACTGGCATTACGACGTCACAGAACCCAAAGACGCCGGATCACCCAGGATGACTAAAATTTTGCATCTGGCATCGACCGGCTCCTGATCCATGAATGTGTGGAAGGGAGTTTACCATATGTGACCAGGTGACCTCAACATCTGGACCTCATAGGAGTCAATCCATACTCATGTCAACTTTCACTGCTATTAAATCTCAAATAATATTTGAGTACTAATACTATCTCCTGCTTTTGCTGAAGTAGGAAAAAAGGCATGACAATGGTGTTTTTGAAACAGTACATGGGCCAGATTATAGCCAAGTCCTTTACAGACAAGTCTGACCTTGATATGACCTTCATCTCACCTAGAAATTCAGCTCTGAACTTGACTTTTGAGTTCACCAAATACAAAGTATCTTATATAGTTTGAAATATGGTAAAAGTTGTGGATATAGAGACAAAAATACAGATGATCACATAGACAAAGTGACCAAAGATAAATATGCTTTGATCTTTGCTCTTATGGACATAAAATAACAATACAATTATTATTATAATAATAATAAAATAGAAAAGACACAGGGATTACAGATTTCTTCAAATTCTTCTGATGTATAAATTTCATAAAATTACTGATAGTGAGGCCCACCTTGTGTTTTATAACCCCCTCCTCAAACAAAGTGGTCGTCCTTGCATGGGACTGTCTCATTTCCTGCACTTCCTCCTCTAGTTCCTTGTTATGAGACAGGAGTTTTTCCACCTGTTTTTCTGTGTCTGTATGACAAGGCCCCATGTCTGAAGGCTGCTGCAGAAAGAGGTAAGAAAATGGGAAACTTAAGCATGGGCAAAACTGTTTAAAGAATCTGTTTATCCCATATTGTAAACCAACTTTTATTTGCAGATATATCAAACATTTGTTGTCCGTACATTTGTGAATATTACTCATTAGAAAGGGGTCAATACCTGATATTTGGAAAATATAATGATTTGGAAAACAAATTTTTCATCTCCTATTAATTTAGTATTTAAGAAAGACTAAAGGTAGTTTCAAAATCTCTTTTAATAAACTGTTATTCTTTGTCCAGCTATACTTATTTGAACTGTTCAGGTTAGTAGAAATCTTGTTTCTGTATACCCCACTGTTTTTGTTGTACTTGTTGAGTTCCTCGTGTAATTCCTTGTTCTCCTTCTCTAGCCGTGTGATGATTTCTTGTGTCGAGTCATCACTGACTCCATTTATACATGAATGATTCTCCATCTCTGATTGCACTAATTCAAGTCTCTTTGTGAGGTTAATTTTCTCTTCATGAAGACGATTGATATCCTCCACAAATCTTCTGTAAGCACCTCCATTAGCATTTCCGGGAAGTCTCTGGTTGGTGTTTCCTTCAATTATTTAAATAATTTGTTTTTGTCAGAAACAAATACCTCCAAAGCTCCCCAAATTGAAAGGGTTTCAAATCTACTCCCCTTCCAATGTATTGTATCATATAGAGGTGAAAGCTTGAGCAGGAACATAAACATTACGAACTGCACTTTGTGAACTGAGTGAGAAGATGGAGAAAAAGATTTAAAATCGATGTGACCGATGTCATTGTTGTATATGATACAAAAATAATTACTGTTATGCTGAAGTGAACATAACCTTATACATGAAACAAGATTGCTATGTGTAGCCATGTCCCCCACTGCTGCAAAAAAGTTGAAATACAAAAGTCCCACAACTCCTGTAAAATTTGTTGAATCAAAATGACGGTGCAATATGATCAACTACATATGGTGACTAACAATCCCATAAAATTTGAAAAAAATCCATTAAGGGTTTTCTGAGGAGTTGCATCCACAAAGTGTTCCTATAGTGTAGCATGTATTATCATATGAGCATACTTCTTCAGTTAGTAATTTTATTGTACTCCTAAGTACTAAGATAATATTTAAAAAGAGGAATTCCTATTTTAGCACATGTACCATTCATTGTTGGCCATTATCATTGTAATCTACTTTACCTTTTTAAAAAAAATTTTTGAATGAACAAGCCTTCAATATGATGTACTAGCCATTGGCACATTGCTCCAATTCCTAACACAAACCAGTCCTCAATATTTATAAATATTGCATGTAGTTGAGGGTAACATTGAAAATTTTCACCCCGAGAAAACCATTGTCAACCGAGGCGTAGCCGAGGTTGACAATGGTTTCTCGAGGGGTGAAAATTTCAATGTTACCCTCAACTACATGCAATATTTGTTTTATTATACTGAATGTTATGTAAACTGGAAAACAGAAAAACTTACGTCTGTTGACATTTAATCAATCACTGTCATCCGATATTTCGTATTTCGATGTGGGTACTCGCGTTTATTACAAATGCTCAAACGACGTCGTCTAGCAATCTACGGCGAACCGTACGCGCATAAATATGACGCATGTGATAATTTTTTATAATATCACCCGTTGTTAAGTACTGTTACCCGTTGCTAGATACTATCACCCTGGGGCGGGTGTTTTCTGTTCTCAGAGGGTAACAATGTTTTTTCAAATGCTTCTCGACCAATCAGGTTCCACTATTTTACATGAAAGTATAATAACAACAAATATCAACCATTGGTGGACTGGTCTAGTTCTGAATATGAAACTGTCCTCAATATGAATGAGTCCTCACCACTGTTCTATTTCTGAACAAGAAACAGTCCTCAATATGAGCATGAACCAGTACTGACCATTGATGCCCTGCTCCAGTTCCAGGATTCGGTTCTCCTGCTCCTCCACAAGACTCTGCAGACTACCAATCAGTTTATCTTTCTCCAGTATACTAATTTCTTGTGTTTTACACAAAATCTTCATCTGCTGCCTCTTTGTCATCTCCTCTTTTTCCAGTTTCTGTTTGTATTTTTTGTTCTTCTCTGACAAATTCTGTAAAATTTTGAAATAAAAACAACCAAAAGAATACATACATGTATACTATGGCATTCCATTAATTATCTCTTCCCAATTAAAAGGTTGAACTAAGACATCAGTATTCAAACAAGAGGCCCATGGGCCACATTACTCACCTGAGTTACCTTGACTCATATTTAAAGATTTTTCCTATATATTCACATGTAAAACTTTGATTCCTATTGTGGCCCCAACCTACTCCCGGGGCCATGAATTGTTAAAAATTGAATCTGGACTATGTCAGGAAGCTTTCATGTGAATGTAAACTTTTCTGGCCTATTGATTTTTCAGAAGAAGATTTTTAATGATTTTCCTTATATATTTGTTTGTAAAACTTTGATCCCCTATTGTCGCCTCATCTTGCCCCCGGGGGCAATGATTTTAATAAAAAAAAAAATTGAATCTGCACTATGTCAGGAAGCTTTCATATAAATTTCAACTTTAGTTTCCTGGCCTAGTAGTTTTTGAAAAGATTTTTAAAGACTTTCCCTATATATTTGTATGTAAAACTTTGATCCCCCTTGTGGCCCCATCCTACCTCTGGGGGCCATGATTTTAATAAACTTGAATCTGCACTATGTCAGGAAGCTTTCATGTAAATCTCAGTTTTTCTGGCTTGGTGGTTCTTGAGAAGAAGATTTTCCCTATGTATTTGTATGTAAAACTTTGATCCCCTATTGTGCCCCCCCCCCCCCCCCCCAGGGGCCATGATTTTAACAAACTTAAATTTGCACTATGTCAGGAAGCTTTCATGTAAATCTCAGCTTTTCTGGCTCAGTGGTTCTTGAGAAGATTTTTAAAGATTTCTCCTATATATTTGTATGTAAAACTTTGATTCCCTATTGTGGCCCCATCCTACCCTGGGGCCATGATTTTAATAAACTTGAATCTGCACTATGTCAGGAAGCTTTCATGTAAATCTCAGCTTTTCTGGCCCAGTGGTTCTTGAGTAGATTTTAAAATGACCCCACCCTATTTTTGAATTTTTGTGATTATCTCCTCTTTGAAAGGGACATGGCCCTTCATTTGAATAAACTTGAAAGCCCTTCACCCAAGGATGCTTTTGGCCAAGTTTGGTTGAAATTGGCCCAGTGGTCTGAAGAAGAAGTCAAAAATGTAAAAAGTTTACAGACAGTTGGACAGACAGACGATGGACAACAGGCGATCAGAAAAGCTCACTTGAGCTAAAACCCATCTTGATAATAATTTATGATTGAAACTAAATATGACACAATATCATATTGCACATAATATTCAGTCATTCAGATCTACTAAAGAATACATGTACTAATATCATCTTGATGTTTTAATGGCTTGACGATGTGACCTAGAATACTGCAGTGAATCGACATCCGTCTATTAAATCCCATTGAATATAAAGGGACAGAATGACAGACTACAAAAGGATTAGGGCATGAGAAATGAGAGACTTACTCTGATGGTAAATAGGAGTTCATCTCTCTCAGTGTTTCTCTCATCCAGCTGTTTCTGTAATGTCTTGTATTCCACAATAGATATATTCTCTTTGTTATCTGTAATACAGAGGTTACAGAGTATACCTAATCTACCTATCTGTGTGTATCCACTACCGTATTAGGTAAACTGAAGATGGCTGCAGACAAATTTAAAACCAAAGGGCAAAAACAAACTTAATAAGAAACAATAAATGGGACTAATACTCCCTATGGGCTACACCCAATAGTCAGTATAACTAAAAAACTAAAAAGCCATAGGGATCATCCTTATTCCGTAGCAAGTCTTTGTGTGAAGTATGAAAGTCAGAAACATCTTCATGAATAGAGAAATTACTTGTGTCCTAGATCTTAAAGAGTCCAGTTCACTTCATCCAATGAAGGGCCTACATGTTAAGTGCGGTGACACCAGGGGAAAGGGAAATTGAAAGCCCAGAAACAGTTTTCCCATATCAGCACCCAGTTTGCATGACCTTTGACCTTATTTCATGTACTTACCAATTATGTAAGTTAAATCATTTCAGATCTATCAAGTAATTAGATAATCGCTTTCAAAGCTTTTAACTAGACAGATAGATTTGACCTTTTGACCACAAAATGACTAGAGATGACCCATGTACTCATTGGGAATGTAAATTGAATTATTTCAGCATCTACATAAAATGAAATAGTAGCCATGATTTATCAAAAAAAAATTAACTATTTTCTCACATTTCTACATGTTCACTTTACTTGACCTTTGGATCCCAAAATAAATAGGGTAATTCCCATACCACAAGAAGTTGAATTACTCATGGTATTGTAAAAGAAGAAAATATTTTGGTGCAAATGCAAGTGTTAAGACATTAGCGCAAATAAATTTTAGCATACCAGCAATTTGTTGCAAAATATGTTTGGCACAAAGTTTTGATCCACACCTAGTGTTTTTTCCCCACGGTCAGACTTGTATTGTACTAGTATATTGCAAACAAAGAATGCTAGGGTGCATTGAAAAAGGAATTCCAGGTTTAATTCTCAGAACCACTGTGGTGGGTCTTTTGTACCAGTCCATGCCATGTGGCTTCTCCTAGTGAAATCAAGGCACAGTGGACTGTTAAAGTCCTTTGAAACTTCTTCATTAAGGGGGAATACAAGAAAGGATGACTATTTGTCAACTAATTTCCCCCTCTGTCTCTTAAATGAGTTTATGAAAACAGTTACTGTACATTTTAATTGTCTAATCCATTATCAATCTCTTTATGCCTCAATTGTTTTATTCTGATACATCACACTAGAGTGTTCCAAAGATCATCTGTAACCTGTCATGGCATAAAAATTATGGGCGTGTCTTTTAAAATGACCGTCATACAAGGAATACATAAGTGAAATATCAAATTCCTTTCTCCTATATTCAAAAACTAAAAAAAAAGAAAAAAAAGTCCAACAGCAGCTGAGTAAAATACCCAAATCTTACAAGACTTGATTGAATTTATTTTTAAGTGGTATAAAATATAGAAATCCAATTATTATTAGTTCAACTGAATACTTAAGGTACCTACTACTGGAAAGATATTTATTCTGTCCAATGTTAGATCCAGTTTACTTACTTTTCTAAGTGAAATTTATTATAATGGCCAAAACAGCTCAGAAATTCAGTACAGTCACTCCATAATTAGAGGAAAGCTGATCTCTGCTGCAATAGATTTGTCTAGACCGATGTGCAATAGTTTCTGATGCAGTGCCTGGTGCCTGGACAATTTTATTACAATTGATCCGACATTTCACTGCACAAGGTGAATGTCTCTGTGGAAGAAAGAATACCATTTTCTGGGTCCTTACGAGACAATGCCCTCTCTATTATCTATCTGCATCAACGAACATCTGCCCATTGTAACTCAAAATTACCATGCTATTGCAATATTTAAGAAACAAGCATTCTGTAAGAACAGCATGGCAATACATGTCCCCTACCTAACTTCCTAAATAAAAGCATGATGCAAGATGTCCACAAAATAAAAAGAAGCTCATTCAACCATAAAATTAAGTCATAAAAACTAAGTTGTGACAGATGAACGGGGGATGGACAGACGGAGTGCAGACTGGTAGTCCCCTCCGGTTCTGTCCCCTCCTCCAGTTCTGTTCCCTCCGGTTCTATCCCCTCCTCCAGTTCTGTTCCCTCTGGTTCTGTCAGTAGGGGACTAATCAGTGGATACTTAAATTTTAGACTTTTGTTCTAGATAATGGTATCCTCTATTACTAAGAACTCTATTTGAAACCAAAAAGATGAAATTTGCCAGAGATCTATGGATTCAAAACCCATCAAACAGTTAAAATGTTCACATATAAATCTAAACCCTTCAACAATCTTGACCTTACATCATACATATAAAATATAGCATATATAGCATCAGAATAAGGCTTGATCATTTATCAACCCTTAAACCTGTGTCAAAATGTACATCTGCACTTGAATGACAATCCATCCATTTTTCAAGCTTCGGCAATTCAATCAAAATCTTACTCTGGGGCCCTAGGACAAAGTTGTACTTACATCGAATTGTATTAGATCCCAGTCCAGATGGGAATACATAAAGCTTCTGGGGTTGTCTACGGGCCTGACACATGCAGCATCCATAGTATCGAGGAGACACAAGCATTTTAGCATGTCGATGAACATACGTAACATCAAGCTCCATCTATTATTGGACTAACACATATATAGACACCTCTCGGGAACAACAGATGCCAATAATCTTTTTCTGCAGTAGAAATCAATCCATGCCTCAAGACACTACTCTGTTTTTAATCCATCACCCATTATTATGGAAAAGTCAGGAAGCCCTTTAACTGATTTAATTTGTCCAACAACTGCAATCTGTCCTTTGCGTCTTGATACTGCATGAAAAACCGGTTTTGGCCTCAGACTAGTTACTGTTTGTGAACAATCCTGAGTTTTGCATCAATGAACAATAGAATGATGAGTCCGTAAATTTCACACTTGTCAATTACCAACACAAAGTAAACATTTTAATATTCACTGTTCTTTTGAATCAAGGCCTTTTTAGCAAATATTCTAAATAATTCATTCACCTCAAAATCAAAAGTTCAGCACTAAGGTAAATCAACAGATTACCAGATTACTAATTCAATTCAAGAAATGCATGGATAGATTCACATTCAGATTGTTGAATGGTTTTTTTTCTCCAACTAAATAAATTTAGAAAAAAGAAATCTAGTCCCAATCCCAAGAAATGCATGTACATATGTATGCCAATATCTCTTGAACTCTGAAATGATCCAATGCATATAATGCCACATGTATGAAAACACCTCTTCAATTAAACCTGCACATTTACAAACTTAACAGTTGACAGACCTCTCCAGTTTTATCATAGGCCTCCCTGAAGATCCACTTGCAAGTAAAGGGAGTTTTTCAATAACTTGTCATTACATTGTAAGATGGGAATTAGAACATGGAACACCGGCACCACCCACACCCATTTAATACAGGGTGGATCAGAAGATCTTCCCTGTGAACTCCAACATCCCATCAATTTCTTATCAAACTACAATGACATCTCTTTTCAACAAAATCCAGTCTTAGTCATTGAATTTCAAAATATCTCCAGTGAAAGATTTCCCTAAACCATATAAATGTTCTTGAATTTGAAAATTATAGCAGCCCATGCTTTTAGCAACAATAGCATGTCAAAATGTTTATCCCGGTGAGAGCTAACCTGCGCTGTACAGTGTGGGGATTTGCTGTATTTATATATAACTGAAAATGAGTTATAACATATTTCTGTTAACATGGTTCAGGGATGCTTTACATTGACAATAGATGCACATTGATTTAGAATACACAATCTTTCCAAATTTGTAAATCATTTCTCTAATTTGTAAATGATCAGGACTTCCCTGTTTAGCAAAATTTGGAGCCCACCCTGTACATTAAATCCTCCAACTATGAAAATACTTTTTGTAGGCGGCATTCTGTTTACATGAGATAAGGTTTACAGATTTATTGAGATGATCCATCATATACACCCAGTTCAAAATCACAGAAGTTAGGAAAAAGTCCCACCTCACATAGTAGTCATTTTGTCCTTTAAATATTTAAAACATGGGCAATCAAATGGTATTTAAATTGAACTCAGTTACATTTCCAAATCGTCTGGTGGCAATAAATACCCATTTCTGTGGTTAGAATTTCATTCATAGATTACCACACATAACCATGGATATCATTGTCTACATCAAGGTTTTCTTAAAATTTGCCCTCAGTTGAGTAGGTAATTTTGCGCATACAAATATTACACTAAAAACCTGTATGACACTACAGAGTGATGACAGGTCTATGCAGCTGTACTTGTTTATTTCATAGTGTGTACAGCAATTACTATACACTATTAAGTTGTGACTGTTGTCTTGGAAACACTACCAGAACAGGGAATTAAAACTTCCCTATGAGACACTCTTGATACAGACAGCTTGCATTTGATATGTTCACATGCTATTCTCACAAACCACAGAAACATAAAATGTTCCTTGTCAAGTTCCTTACTAATAATGGTTATAAAACTAAATGATACTAAAGTCATCAGCATGTCAAAGTCTTTTCAAAGTTCTTTTCTATATTCAATAGACATTACTAGTCAGAGTTCCTGGTTTTCTAAAGCTAATGAAATATATCAAGAGTAATTAAAAGGGTATTCATACATTCCAAACCTGAAACGTACAAAGTTCTTTTTAAGCAATAAAGGTCTAGCTTTCTTGGGGGTAAAAGGATGGCATAATTTGTATTCAATTTTTCAGAAATTACCCTCATTCTTCCATATATCGAAGTATAGGCTTTTAGGTTCAAAGTTCATTTGTGTGTCACCATGCCTTCATCGAACAAGAACATCAGTAAAACTGATGGATGCTCTCCAGACTGCACCTAACCAACGAACTACTTCACATGAAGAATGAATTGCACAATGCTCAATGTTGAAATTACAGTTTTTTATACATAAGAATATTAGTAAAACTGATGGATGCTCTCCAGACTGCACCTAACCAACGAACTACTTCACATGAAGAATGAATTGCACAATGCTCAATGTTGAAATTACAGTTTTTTATATATAAGGTACATGTTAAGTGACCTTGACCTTTACAAAATTACCTTGAATGACTTTGGTTAGACTTAAGCTAGACTTTGGTATGAAAGTCATTTGTTCATTACTTATTTGTGTAATATAAGATTAACAACTGTTCAACAACTGTTTAAATAAGGAATTTTCCCCCATATACATGCAAGGTAATTTGTAAATAATTTCTTTAATTTGAAAAATTATCAAGACTTCAATTCTTAGCAAAATTTGGAGCCCATCCTGTACATTAAATCCTCCAACAATGAAAATGTTTTGAGTGAAGCTTTTTTTTCATATAAAGATTCTGAGTGATCTTGACAAAATGATATTGAGTAACTATTTACCTGTGACTTACTTGTGCGAGATATAATTAATACCTGATCAAAAACTGTTCAAATAGAACTTTTTCCTTACATAACATATACAATCTGAGTGACCTTAACCTTTCCAAATGACCTAGAGTGACTTTTGTATGAATGTCATTTGCCTTTTACTTTTTATGCGTGATTTCATGATCAATATCTGTTCAAAAACTATTGAAATAATAATTTTATTTTAGTAAGTATATGTTCTGAATGACCTTGACCTTTCCAAAATCACCTTGGATGAAAAGATCCCTATTCCAAGGAATATTTGTGATCAATAATGTTCATCTTCAATTTCTGATGAAAGGTTTAAGAGATATTAATTTTTATATCAAAAACTGCTGAAAAAGGTCACTTTCATATGTTCTGAGTGACCTTGACCTTTCCAAAATGACCTTGGACAACCAGTTCTTGTCGTAAGGAACATTTGTGATGAATTAAATAAATTTCTGATGAAAAGTTAGGAGATATGACCTCAGAAGGAAGGACAGACACAACAGCAACAATGTTGCCCCCCCCCCCCCCCCTTAAAAAAACACACACACAATCCATCTGAATTCTTCAAACATTATGAAAACTAATAAATGTCTGTACAGTATAGAGGGGGTTAGGTTATGGAAAAAGACAGACAATCACAGGGTTATGCCATTCATCACAGGACAGTTTGAAACAGCTAATCTAATAATGTTTCATTCCTCACCTTCACAGGAAACATTTATGCCTAAAGAAATCGAATTTTATGGTTGAAACACTTGATAAATAGCTATTCCAAACCTCAGAACAAGAAAATCAATTTCATCTACTTGGTAGCAATAATTTCCAAATATTTACATGGTTTGGATCAATAAAATCCACAAAGCTTCTGGAGAATTTTTCAACTGTTGAAATTTTTTCCCCCAAGTTAATGTTTATTTTAATTTCATAAATGTACATTCATTGGTGTGCAAAAGAATTGAGTATTAATTATTCATGACTGATTGAGTCTTTGAAGTTGACTCCAGTGCGAAAAAAAAGACAATATTACTTATCAGGCTTGTTACTGTCTACAGGAAGCCTGTGTTGGACTTTCCTTACCTGAATCATCTAACGGGTCATCTTCATCCTCCGATTCAGATGGGGATTCAACTGGTATATCATCTGTAAGCAATCATCAATCTTATCTATGTGCATGTAATAGAAATAGTATAAAACTTCGGTATTTTTTTTTTATAAAGGTTATCCACCATCTACATTGTAAAATAAACTGCAGGTATGATATATATGAATAGATACAATAAATTTGTATTGTTTGCCTGCTAATAAGGAAAATTCTACATTCAAAATATCAATCAAGCTTAAGATGGAGTGGAGATGGGTGCACAAAATCACATCCACAGACGGATGGACAGACAGACACAATTCCATTATATCCTACCTTAAACTTAAGCATTAGTCTCTGTGAGAGTATATGTCATCACAAAATTTAAAAAGCCATGACTAAAACAAGTCCAAAAAGTTGATGAAACATCAGTAAAATGAAGAAAAATTGTCCAATCATGATCAAAATATAAGATGCACAATAACGAGGGTACAAATCTTTCAGAAAAATCCATGTATTATTCTCTCAGAGCATGCCTTGACAAAATCAAAACTTTGTTTGCAGGGGCTATATAAATAAGGTGTATTAATAATGGCTAATCATTGAACAGACATCTGGTTAGGTATCAAAGCTAATTACCATTTTGAAATTAATTCTAAAAATTTGGGAATGTGAGATCAGTTTGAGAGATCTAGAACTTTGATATATTAAAGTTCGAGCCATCGAGAGTAACCTGTATCTGAATTTATTCCCAATTCATGTATTTCCCTACAAATACATCATGCACACAACAATTAAACCTACCATCAAATCCCAGCTGTTTCTTCCATAGCTCTGACCTTGAGGGTGAAGGAACAGGTTTATTACCCACAATCCTGGGACTGTAGGACATTGGCGTCCTGAATGCTGGTTCCTTTATAAATGTAACAAAAGAGAAGTTAAGAAATAAAAAACAATTTTATTCACCAACAACATTGAGAACAGCTATCATCAATTTTCAATATCATAACAACATTTAAACCTTACAACAGTGAAGATGGTAATGAAGTTTTGAAATGACAACTCACCTTCATTTTGGGTGCTCCTGAAGCGAACACCTTCTTATTACTCATTTTGTTGAAAGCTGAGAGAAATGAAATGATCATAAATGAAATATTTCAATTGATTAGTCCAACTTAAAATCAATTCTCATACACAAAATGCTATGTAAATCCCAACCGAATGTATTACCAAACTTTCTGATCATTCTCCAGGCTCCAGATTTTGATATAAATTCCCATATGATGGCTTAAAATCTATTCCCTGAAGTCACAAATAATTCAACACCACAAAACACAAACCACATTTGTAGAACCATAAATTACAAAGGAGTAATTACTAATAGTTTAAACTGTATACTATGGTGGTTAGGAAATGTAAGGCACTAACAAATAGCCCTGCCTCCAAATCAGCCCTTCCTAATCTCATTACAATTCTAAGGCAAAGTTTTCAATTTAATCCACGCTAATTACATTCATTTTATTTTTTGCTTTGCTTCCTTTTGAAAAACTTTTTAATATGTTAAGTTTTAAAGGATTAAATTTCTTGTGTTGTGATTGGGACAGTAATGGCATTGACTGGTACACCCAAACCCACTATTATCACTACACTAGAATGTTGTGCAATTAATATTGACATAAGTTCTACAACCAAAATATCCATACCTTTACACACTCATCATTACACCTTTGAAAATGTAAAGACTCTATTTGAATAACGGCAGTAACAATTTACATGGAATTCGTTTTGCTAACTGTCCATCACAAATGCTTAGAAAATTTACAATTTCTTTCTTCCCAGATTTTGGGCTGAGGACTAGTGGACTAATCACAGATGATTAATAAATCAGACTGTCTGTCCTATATTATAGGGTTATTGAACTTATATTGGTGAATATTGGCACTTGTTGGCTGTGGAAATGCACGAGCTTGCGAGTGCATTTTGACAGCCAACGAGTGCCAATATTCACCTATATAAGTTCAATAACCCTTTTATTATATAGCTAAAGTATTTAGTTGTTAAATCATATCCCTTTTCACTCAAACTACTCCAAAATAGACGAGAATTCATCAGTATTGGCAGTGTGCAATAACAGCATGCAATTCTTAACTGTTCAATATTTAACCCGTCATTAATGCATGAAGAAAACTGATTTTGTAAATGGGGACATCATAATTTATGTACAGTAAAACATTTTGCTTAAGTAAATATCAAATACCGGCTCTGTCAGATTCGGAGGACCGTCATCTGCCATTTTGGCTTGTTTACGTCGTTACGGTAACGTCAATATTGAACGCTCATACTCGGAATGTTTCGGGCGCATACAATTTACGCAATGCAAAGTTAGCGTTAAATAAATTCTCAGGATATTGAACGCTAACATTCTCTAGATTTTACGCAAATCTTATATTAGACTATTTATTAGCTATATAATAATATAGGGTTATTGAACTTATATTGGTGAATATTGGCACTTGTTGGCTGTGGAAATGCACGAGCTTGCGAGTGCATTTTGACAGCCAACGAGTGCCAATATTCACCTATATAAGTTCAATAACCCTTTTATAATATAGCTTAAGTATTTAGTTGTTAAATTATATTCCTTTTCACTCAAACTACTCCAAAATAGACGAGAATTCATCAATATTGGCATCTAAGGTGAAGGTGTGCAATAACAGCATGCATTTCTTAACTGTTCAATATTTAACCCGTCATTAATGCATGAAGAAAACTGATTTTGTAAATGGGGACATCATAATTTATGTACAGTAAAACATTTTGCTTAAGTAAATATCAAATACCGGCTCTGTCAGATTCGGAGGACCATCATCTGCCATTTTGGCTTGTTTACGTCGTTATGGTAACGTCAATATTGAACGCTCATACTCGGAATGTTTCGGGCGCATACAATTTACGCAATGCGAAGTTAGTGTTCAATAAAATCTCAAGATATTGAACGCTAACATTCTCTAGATTTTACGCAGATTTTATATTAGACTATTTATTAGCTATATAATAAAGCAAAATATTGTTTCCATCATTACTTAGTAAAGTAATTTGCATTAAGCCCTTGTCTTTTGCCTACCAGAATGCTCCTGCCTTACAACGAGGGCCTACAAATGACCAATTGTTAAGTTTTGCACGGAAGCAGACATCTTACACTTTTCATTAAAAAAAAATTAAATATTGAGAAATATGGTTTGTACCCAAATGTAAACAAATGAACACACTAATACCAGGGTGCATGAACAAATGGGCAAATCACAGCTACATTCCCCTTTAGAACTGTCCCATAGGGAAATTCTCAGAAAATATCAAGAAAAACAAGAGGCCCATGGGCCACATCGCTCACCTGAGTCACCTTGGTCCATATCAGAAGATTTTCCATATCTATTTGCATGTAAAACCGTAGTCCCTATTATGGCCCCAAACCTACCCCTGGAGGCCATGGTTTTTGCAAACTTGAATCTACACTATGTCAGAAAGCTTTCATGTAAATATGAACTTCTTTGGCCCAATGGTTCTTGAGAAGAAGATTTTTAAAGATTTTCCCTATATATTTGTATGTAAAACTTTGATCCCCTATTGTGGCCCCATCCGACCCCCGGGGGCCATGATTTTAACAATTTAGAATCTGTATTATATAAGGAAGCTTTCATATAAATCTCAGCTATTCTGGCTCAGTGGTTCTTGAGAAGAAGATTTTTAAAGATTTTCCCTATATATTTGTATGTAAAACTTTGATCCCCTATTGTGGCCCCATCCTACCCCAGGAGGGCATGATTTCAACAAACCTGAATCTGCACTATATCAGAAAGCTTTCATATAAATCTCAGCTTTTCTGGCTCAGTGGTTCTTGAGAAGAAGATTTTAAAAGATTTTTCCTATAAATTTGTATGTAAAACTTTGATGCCCCCCTTGAGGCCCCATTCAATCCCCGGGGTCCATGATTTTAACGAACTTGAATCTGCACTATATCAAAAAAAAACCCAAACAACCCCCCCCCCCAAAAACAACTTTGACCCCCTATTGTGGCCCCATCCGACCCCCGGGGGCCATGATTTTGACAATTTAGAATCTGCATTATATAAGGAAGCTTTCATATAAATCTCAGCTTTTCTGGCTCAGTGGTTCTTGAGAAGAAGATTTTTAAAGATTTTCCCTATATATTTGTATGTAAAACTTTGATCCCCTATTGTGGCCCCATCCGACCCCCGGGGGCCATGATTTTAACAATTTAGAATCTGTATTATATAAGGAAGCTTTCATATAAATCTCAGCTTTTCTGGCTCAGTGGTTCTTGAGAAGAAGATTTTTAAAGATTTTCCCTATATATTTGTATGTAAAACTTTGATCCCCTATTGTGGCCCCATCCGACCCCCCGGGGGCCATGATTTTAACAATTTAGAATCTGTATTATATAAGGAAGCTTTCATATAAATCTCAGCTTTTCTGGCTCAGTGGTTCTTGAGAAGAAGATTTTTAAAGATTTTCCCTATATATTTGTATGTAAAATTTTGACCCCCTATTGTGGCCCCATCCGACCCCCGGGGGCCATGATTTTAACAATTTAGAATCTGCACTACCTAATAAAGCTTATCTATAAATATCATCTTTTCTGGCCCAGTGGTTCTTGAGAAGAAGATTTTTTAATGACCCTACCCTATTTTTACCTTTTCTTGATTATCTCCCCTTGGAAGGTGGCCTGGCTCTTTATTTTAACAATTTAGAATTCCCTTTACCTAAGGATGTTTTGTGCCAACTTTGGTTAAAATTGGCCCAGTGGTTGTTGAGAAGAAGTTGAAAATGTGAAAAGTTTACAGACGGACGGACGGACGCCGGAATACGGGTGATCAGAAAAGTTCACTTGAGCTTTCAGCTCAGGTGAGCTAAAAATCTATAGAACATCAAAGATAAATAAGGTTCTAAATTTAAAAAAAAAAAAAAACTTTGATGAAATAATACAAAACCTAACACCAATGTAAAAAAAAAAATCAAGATGTGTATGTGAAACACTGATGCCCCGGATTACAACATTTTAGTGAATAATTTTCAAAGTAGGTCAGAGGTAAATTTCAAGGTCACCAGGTTAATGGTTTTGGTACCAATGAAAAGGTCTTGCCACAAGGAATACACATGCCAAACATGAAAGCTGTACCTCTTATGTTGTAAAATATTATCAAAGTTAACGTTTTCTTCAAAATTTCCCAAAACTAGGTCAAGGTCACAAGGTCAACAAATCAGTTATTATTGGAAAGTCCTTGTCACAAAAAAAAATGCACATGGTTAACATAAAAACAGTACCTCTAAGAATTTGAAAGATATGGTTTATATTCAAATTTTCTAAAAGTAGGTCAAAGGTCAATGTTCAGGTCACCAGGTCAAAGATTTTGGTGTCAACGGAAATGTCTTACCACAAGAAATACACATACCAAATATGAAAGCTCTACCTCTTATGTGTAAAATGTATGACCAAGATTAAAGTTTTTTATTTGAAAATTTCCAAAAACTAGGTCAATGTTCAATGTCACGGTCACAAGGTCAACAAATCTGGTATCATTGAAAAGGTCTTCACACAAAATAATGCACATACTTAATATAAAAACAGTACCTCTTACAATTTGAAAGATAAGGCTTATATTCGAATTTTCTAAAAGTACGTCAAAAGTAAATGTTAAGGTATACCAAGTCAAAGATTTTGATGTCAATGGAAAGGTCTTCCACAAGGTATACACATACCAAATATGAAAGGTCTACCTCTTTTATGGTGTAAAAGATATGACCAGGGTTAAAGTTTTTTTGCCACATACAGACGACAGATAGGCCAAAAATTTGATGCCCCCAAATCTTCAATTTCAGGGGCATAAAAAGAAAAGAAAAACCCATAATATCAAACATTCAAAATAATCTACTATTTTTTTGGAGGGTATTCTAGTTTTGCTCAAGGATATATTCTTCTCATATTCATTAGATGCATTGAGATTCTCAGAAGTAATATTTTGTGTGCAACAACTATTGATAGGCCTGTTATACATTCTGTTGAGAAACAGAAAAGCGGATGTCAAAGTTTTTGTGTCAAGGTCATTTGAAGGTAACACCCTATCTATACAAAAAAACTTTGACATTCTATCAGAGCAAACACAAATTAAAATTGCTTATGATTCATAATTTAATTTGTTTTAACCTAAAACACAATAACTTTGCACGGATATGTTTCTATATGTTTGCATAGCATATTTTCTGCGAATGTTCATCTTTTGCCGAACTTTGCTAATGGGGATAAAACTGCATAAATCATGATTGCAAAATACACAATTATGTAGATATACATCTAGGTATAATACAAATGCAAAAACTGGAAATGCAGAATATGATTTACTATAGATCTTTTAGGGATCAAATCACAAAACACTGGCAGATTTTCTATATACATTACTTTTTATGCCCTCTTAGAAAAAAAGGGGGCATATTGTTTTGTAAACCAAGTTTTGTCTGCTCAATATATAAAGAACACTTTGCTTGATAATAACCAAATTTGGTACAGTGGTTGCTCTTAAGAGAGTAAATTACCCCTGATTTTGAGGTCACAAGGACAAATGTCAAACTGTACATAGTAAGATATTGTCTGCTCATTATCTTGAGCCATTTGATTGACAGACATCAAACTTAGTACATTGATTCTACTGAGGAGTAGTGCAACACATACTTTATTTTCAGAACGGTAGTGAGATAATCCGAACTGTTTTCAAATATTTTCTGTTTTGTTTTTTCTCCGTTCAGTGCCCACCTGTTAATCCTTCTCAGGTCCAAAGAAGATTAGGATTATCTACCTGTTCACCCTCTCTCTTAATTCTTACACAAGGGATACACTGTGCTCTGAAAAACAAGAGGATAAAGTAAAGTCATTAAATCAATGTGTGCAAGTCTTTCATAATCTGTTCTGGTATTACAAGTACCAATACATTTTAAAGTATCTTAGGGATATCCGTGGTCAAACTGTTTTGTTTAGACTTTAGATTCAGTCTTAGCTACGAAATATTTTTCTTGCTTTAAATTAGAAACCTTTTTCACTATGCTGTGTATTTAAAACAATCTGATTAAAATCAGTTCCTCAATCCGCTCCTCTTTTATTGTAATGTCGCTACACGAACGGTCACTTAAGCCAACCTATTTGAGAATGCAACAAGTTATATTCATTTTTTATTAATATATTTTCTGACTATCAATAAAATATGTAAGGTCAAACAAGTCCAATGAAGGTTACATGGCAATAAAAAAAATTGAAAGAAATAAAAAAAATCGCTAAATCGCATCAAAGATGCGTATGTATGGCCGAGTTGCAGTTTGGAAAATTAGGCATGCTTGCATTCACTGAGTGAAAACATGCATGTATTCAATATAGTTTATAAGTATGAAGCTTTAAATGGCCACAATAAGTATTAGTGTGATAATGACCTTGACCTTTGAATTTCAAAAGCAACATGAATCTTGAATGTCATCAGGATTAGAAGTCTGATAAACATACACCAGCAAGTACATGTATAAAAGTTAGATGCAAGCTCAAATTTACAGTATATAGTGAAAAAGAGACCTTGACGTTTGACCTAAAAATAAATAGGAACCTTCCTCTTTTGGATGTGATCATGTTATGTATTAAAGTTTCACAAAGATGCCCCTAGTAATATGAAAGTTAGAGACCGGACAACCTCAAATCTATGGCATTAAGTGATAAAGTGACCTTGGACCTTTTGACCTCAAAATAAATAGGAACTTCCTCTTTTGGATGTGATCATGTTATGTAAGTCTCACAAAGATGCACCAAAAAGTATGAAAGTTGGAGACCGGACAAGCTAATTGTGGACGCCGCCCACCCACCCGCCCGTACGCCCATCCTTCGCCAATTTAAAAGCCGAGATTTGCTACGGAACTCGGCTAAAAAAGATAAAAATAAGATAAATGATTTTATTAAAGATATTTTCATACATGAAAACATCTCGTAACAGCCTCAAAATGGAAAAAAATATATATTCAGCTTCCTTGAATGTTTAAAAACTCTCAATCAAAATACATATATATGTAACAGGTGCATTATTCATACTTAAAATATACACAAAGTTTTAATAAAAACTGTTCATTGGTGTTAAAGATATACCATGGCTTAATTGGCCCTTTTTGGTACAGAGTCTGGTACCTTTTCGATTGGGAATTTTACGGCGAATTTTTTAAATTTAATTTGGGAAAATTACTTAGACATAAAATAATACATTGTAAGTAGAAAACATTTATATATCGTGATTAAAAGTATGCATGCTCCAATTTTGATGTTGAATATAAACACACACACACACACATGTATATATATATATCCAAAATTGAAATAGAGTCTCAGTAATTGGATACTAATATTAAAAAAAATATGAAAAGAAAACACAGAATTATTATTACGGAGGATTTCTGTTTTCTTTTCATATTTTTTTTAATATATATATATACATATATATATTTTAGGGCAGTAATGGGTAAAGTGAAATTTTCTGTGCTTTATATTATTAAATATTTCTTCACTTAAAGGCAATTATGTTCTTTTAAGAGTTCATTGCTAGTTCCGTGCTATATATATAAAATTCAGATGAAGATGTCACATTTATTCCAAAGCGCTTTCGCTCTATGGCTCTTCATTGGCATTTGAAAAACAACAATAACATAATTGGACGACGTCATGATAGTAAAAGACATTAACGTAAAATATTTGGCGCAATAAATGTTCAAAGAAAGCACCAAATTAATTATATAACATAACAATGTGTAACACATATTCACATGCTTATAAACATTTCAATTCATGAAACATAAATTCAATTATACATGTGACATTTATAGTAAATTATGCATTGAGTTTCGGGTTAAATTTATAAATGAAATATTTGCCTGCCGTAATTGTTCATTTTCTTCTATAACTTTATAAAACGGAATTTTTTTCAAACGTCCTCTGCCGTACACATCAGAGTGTTCACTACAGGGAGTGTTTCTCACAGATGGGTCCCCGATTTGCTGTTTTTGGACACGTACTCGGTCGGATACTTTATTCCCAGTTTGTCCTATGTGTTTTCGCCACATCCTGACAGGTCATGCAGTAAATCATGTTTTTGTTTAACAGTTAATATCTAATCAAACTTCAAGAGTCATTTCGTTTTTAAATATAATAGAAAGCGCTTTGGAATAAATGTCACACCTTCATCTGAATTTTTTCTATATTTTGCCTATACCAAGGACTTATGTTACTTTATTATAGATATATATAGATGTGTGTGAGAGAGAGAGAGAGAGAGAGAGAGAGAGAGAGAGAGAGAGAGAGAGAGAGAGAGAGAATATTTAGAACTGAATTACATCTCATGATTATTAAACTGATAAACTCGTGCTTTACTTTTTTCTTTTTTAAATGTTTTTAGTGTGTGCATGATTGAAGCATGACTTTCTCAATGACAAATCTCTTTTTCTCTCTTTCTCCCTCTATATATTCTTTCTGCCATTACTATCTAATTTAAGTATTACACTAAAAAGAAAAACATTTTTAACAAGAAAAATCATCACTATGCTCAATGCTAAAATCATGCTACAGGATGAGAGAAAGAAGGAAAAAAGAGAAAGGGAATATAATGCATGAATAAATATGTAATAACTCTAATGAAAACTATAGAAACATGTTATTAATATAAAGGAGACTCTCTTCATCAAAAGTTTCAAAGTTCTGTAGACAGACCAGCTAGTGTTTCAATTCAACAATATCTTTTCAGGAACTGTTCAGCAATCAAAGTTATAAATCAATACACACCATTATTTAAACAGGCAAGGTAACAACAAAGCAAAAAACACCAGTTAATGGAAAGTTGGAGCTCAAATTATTGACTTTCTTCATACTCGAGGTAAAAGTAACCATTCATATTATCCACCTTTTTTTCATTCTTTGTACACACAATGTAAGAGTCTGATTCTTGGCTACCGTGTTATACGTACAGTTCATATTTTGGATACATTTACAGAATACTCGAAACAAATCAATACACATTCAGAAACTTAGAATATAGGGCAAATTCAAACAGTATTAAAAGATTTCACCTAGTTCATGTACAAACTAAAAGATTCAAACAGTATTAAAAGATTTCACCTAGTTCACGTACAAACTAATAAGATCCCATGTCAAAGGTTTGATCTATTGATTTTTCTCTCATCTATCCCTGGGACCAGTTTAGTTACGAAACAAATCTACTTCACATAAAAATAACGTTCAATTACCTCATGGTATACAATGCATAAGTATTGTGTTTTATACAACCGTACAGAATACAATAATGTAGTAATACAATGCAACTAATGTTTATATGGACCTCCCTTTATTCTGTCAATTTTTGCTGGGTAAGACATCGGGACTGCAAAATGTTTTATTTATTTATCATAATTAACCTTTATAATATTCATGTGATGAAAAAATTACCAATACATTTACAAGTATTTGTACTATCAAGAAATTCTATTTAACACTGCACATTTAAGAATTTTAAAAAAAAATACCATAGTCATGAAAACCATCTAGTCAACAAGGTTAAGCCTGATTTTACTTTTAAAAATTGCAAAAATATGATTAGTATCATACAAAAAATTTTGAAAATTGAAAAATTGGTAAATGTAAGAGAAATCGCACTAACCTCTAACTTTGAGAGAGCTCCCTTGAAAATTGATGAGAATTCGATCTTGCTAGAAAAAATCCATAAAAGTACCAGTAACTAAATTCTTTGATGCATTGTCGGTACTTCTTTTTAAAAGCTAGCTATGAACATGCTTATTTATTGCAAATCAATTTCCCTCCATGTACTTCTTTATAGGCTAAAGTTTTAATATAGTCTCATGTGGCAGCAATGCTGCAGACCTCTGACAGGTGTCTTCACACCTGTCAGTCTCACTGAAGCCAGTCCCTGCTATTTCACTGCATTCATTAATACTCACACAGGAAGATAGTAGGAGCTGGCTTTAGTCAGACTGCACACCTGTAAAACAAAAAAAAACTTACAATGTATAGCTCGTCCAAGTCTCATCTTATTGACACACTGGAATCAAAATATGCATGTGCATGCAAGTCCAAATTCCTTTAAAACCCTAATTCACTCAAGATATGTACATTGCACCATAAAAAAGAAGACTTCTGAATCCTTTAGGATTACATTTAAATAATAAGATTATAATTAGATAATCAATAACAAAATCAATCAGGCCATATCATGCCTCAACACAAACATAATAATTTCACTTCCCCACACGTCTTTGTCTACCAGAAAAATAAATTCAATGGCACTGAAATATTCATTTAAATTCTGTTTTCAATGCTTAAACTGACACTTATGAAATTTGATACAAGTGCAATCGTCTCTCCAGATTTGATTTTTCTCTTTAAGCATGCCTCACTGATCAATATCACCTGGGTATTTGTCAATGCAGGTATCTTGGTTTCATCATCATCCAATCTCTCATTAACATGATTTATTCAACAAATATTCTTATAGACTACAATATTCACATTTATATACATGTGTAAGGTTGGTTGGTTATTGTTTAATGTCCCTCTCTCCAGAATTTTTCATTCATATGGAGAGGTTACATGATTGCTAATGAAGGGCTGCAAAATTTAGGCCTATACTCAACGCTAATGGCCATTGAGCAGGGAGGATCTTTAACGTGCCACACCTGCTGTGACAGTGGGCCTCAAGTTTTTGTGGTCTCATCAGAAGGACCGCCCCATTTAGTCACCTCTTACGACAAGCAAGGAGTACTGAGGCCGGATCTCCCTGGGAGGTGGGGGTGGAGGTACTGAGGACCTATTCCAACCCGGATCCACACGGGACTTTATGTGTAAGGAATAATTGTCATGGTTGTTTACGATATGGAGGTATATAAATGATAAAAACATGGGAGTCTTTAATCAGGGAAGCTCCACGTTGACACCAGGGGTGCTGATTAAACTATATAAATCAACTTACATGTCAAATTTGGTTTTTCTTGTCAATTTTTCCCAATTATCTCCCCCTCAGAGTTTGACAATTGCTCCCTGATACAAATAAACTATAAATCTTCTAGAAACTATCTTTAATATAAGAGTTGTATAAATAAAAACACTAATTCAAAAAGAATGAGATAAGGAAGAAACATTGAAATCAGGATCAAGATCACATTTTGCATGTTGTTGTTTTTTAAAAAAGCCTAAGCTTGCAGTTGAAAGCCTTAAAGGCAAAACATATTCATAATATTTGCATAATCTAAGAGCATGTATATGATCAGGTTCCCCCACCTCCAATCCTTCAGATCCAAAAGCTAATTCCCAACACAAATAAAAATCTGTTCTGTGATAAAATTTTTAATTACCTTAGACATGTTTGAATAGCCTCAATGCACTATTAAAATATTCCCACAGTAAAATCAGTATCCTAATATTATCTCAGTTTCTCCACTTACAATACACAGTTCATGCTAATGAAACAGTCTGCTCTAAGTCACTCTGAAACTTCTGCTGGACCCTTTACTTTGTTTTGACTTCTCTGGAAGTCTGGAACATACAACTGACTTTATCCTGTTAATAACGACAATAAGCCATTTAACTTTTTCTGTATCCTTCTATACAACATTTACACTTATCCCTTTATATACTTGCAAACAATACTTTTGACCCTGATCTCCTGGCAATATAACACAATTGCAGGTCTGCACTTGTGATTTAAATATAAAGAAACATAAAATATATACACCTATCAATTGATCAGAATTTTAATTTAGTTTAAAGGAATACACTTTGAAGGTAAAATTTAAAATTAGAGTTTAAATACAAACTTTATCCACAATTTAAAATCAAAAAGATCTGGTTGTTGTTTTATAATTAATTAAAATTGTCCAGGACTACTTGAGATATTGCGACATAATCAGAAATCTTGAGTAGTCATTTGATCCATTTCAAATTCTGGGGGTATATTTTACAATATTTTGCATTTTGCAATATGTTTCTGCCTCTGATATCTTTATATATATTTTATGATAGCCATTTGTGAACAATGCACATAATTATGAATATTGCAGGGATTTATCCACCTTTTAGATGTTACTACCCATTTCATATTAAAGACGAATTTTTGAGAATGCAGTCGTGAGCTTTCAGGGGAGGGGGTGGGGTGGAGGACATCTTCAGATTATAATATCTCAAAACTGGCATACAAATTGATTGATTACTTATTCTTATCTATATTGTAAGGCTCTGATAATTATAGAAAATTACTTAAAATATGTATAGACAAATGATTTTTGTTAAAATTATCATACAGTTTTGTGTAGTTTCTATAACTGAAGGGTAATTTTTTACCTGTGGTAGTGAAATGTTCATTAGTTGTCAAAGGGGAGAGGTACCCTTTACCAGTAGTAAAAACAGCCTAGACAAATGTATTTCTGGGGTGAAAGTAAAAAGTCAAATCAGAGCAAGCTAAATATACTTGTATGTGTCAGGAACTAACATCTATGAAAATCTTTTATATGTCAATCAATTGTTAAAGGACAGGATCCATAATAGCTATTTTCTGATCTAAAATTTGAACATTCTTCAATCAATGCAAAATTTAACAATTTCCATGTTGAGATAGTCAGACACAACAAATTAGAATAAATGTTCCCAGTACTAATATCTATTTTGGAATATGACATCACAAAGTTGATGTTATTTTATTCTTAACAATCTTTGTGAATATGGTAAATATGTCGACAATGTTCTGACAGAGACAACTTTTCATGCCTATGTAGAAGAATATAAATCATTAAATATCTTGCATGATCATTCTAAACCAGTTTTCATATATTTGCATTATCAAAATATGTTTACCAGGGAAGTCAACGAGTTCTTGGCTATTGCTTGGTGATACCGACCACCGACTAAATTTTTCATAGTTGAGTATGCGTTAAGAATAGCTTTCTTAGTAATGTTTCATAAATTCTAAACTTGTGAGTAAAACTTATGTAAAGGGTAAAATCAAATCAGTTCCAGATAAGGTGCGTATCAGCGTAAATACTCATTAAATTTGACCAAATACGCATTTAAGTTGAAAATCATGCGTACAATTACGCATTAGCGAATGTAAATACGCTTTACACTCCCAAAGTAATGCGTATTAGTCCGCGTATTTGTGATACATGTACAATGTAGTATGATATAAATATGAATTATCTATTCATATACCGGTATATGAATTAAGATTAGCCCAGGGCTTGATCATACATGATATTTAGCGCTATGAAATACGTTTTGATGACAGTCACAATTTTGAAAAATTGGAAGAGTTAACTCAAAACACTATTATATAGGCCTACTTATTATACTTTCTTTCTTAAAGAGTTAGTGTGCAGTCGAAAGCACAGAGAAAAAAACATATTATCAATCGTGGACGAATGATATACAGAATTGGATCATAATCATGTGACTGAGTGGCTGACATATTCAAATTTGATGCATCAATGATAAATATCAAATTCCCAATGACAATGAATAGTTTTACATGTGTAATAAAAAGAACTGCAAATGATTTCCCCCATAAATAGCTGGAGCGGCCTTTTAGTATAAACTTGAAGTTAAAGCTTAACGGAAGAATTATAGCTTATCTGGTTACATCTTCTGCGCAAAAGACCAAAGATAATCAGTAAATTAACAAAATACACTTTTGAATTTTTCTGAAAAGCAAAATACGTATTGATTTGAAAATCAGGGAGTAAATACTCTTTGTGGTAAAAAATTATCTGGAGCTCTGAGTTCATTGGCTGGACAATTGGTGACAAAACTTAGAAATAGGATCTCGTCCAATATTGTCGAACAAATTATTTTTTTGCACAATAATAATTAAATCGTACATTGTACATACATTGGAAAGACCTCATAAATATTTTTGCTTGTTTCTTTTTATGCCTAAGTGCATTTTGATTGTTGCTTGTACATTTCATTATCAAAATAAGAATTACCATTCAATATCTACTTCTTTACGAGTCGTCGATTCAGTTGGAACTAGGCACATGGCAGGAAATATTGCACAACTTCTGAGTAGCAACACTTAGCAATCTGTTATTTCTGAAACTCTGATATTTTTGACATAACCTCATGGATGGAGTTTCCTAAAATAAATAGACAATGGAATATAGAATTTCTTCATATAGATCTAATATCAAGAGCATTTTTATAAAACTTTTACATATATATACATATTGAAATCATTTGGTACATAAGTCCAAATGATTTCAATTGATGAAAGCAAACATGCATTTTATTATCAATGTAAATTGACATGTACAAGTATACAAATGACTTTTGCTTCACATAAAGGAAATGGTGTGTCTATTCCAAGGTATTTTTAAGGTCTTGATATCAAGGGCCAGGGCCTTTCCAATTCACAAAATGTAGCGAAATTTGCTTGATATTGGAAAAAAGTATGTACATGTACCGATGTATCATTAAAATAAAAAATATCTACAGTGTTAGATCATATATATATACATACCATCCCAAAAGTTTTTATCGCATCGATAGAAAAAATTGTATGATTTACGGCTAATTTTCATCAGCATACACATTGATGATCCACATTTGTTTTGCTATTTATAGCAACTTCATTGGACATATCGTATTTTAGTGTAATGGTGAAATGTATTTTTTGTCATCTTCAAGAAGTTCTGGTTGCAATATGAATAAATCTATGAAATGATATTTGACATAACTGCCTGCTTCGTAAATGATGCTGCTGCAGTAGTTATAGGGCTATACAAACAGTGGAAATCGGACTGGGTAGCTCAGGGCTTAGAGCACCTGACTAGTAAGGCAGGGGTCCTGGGTTTGATTCCTGGTCCAGCCACAAATTTTCTTCTCTCTCCTATACTACATTTTATGCTGTTGACCACCCCTGGATTTACAGTTGAAACCCCTGCCGGAGGCAAACAGAACATGGGTTGTGTGTGTCTTCAAGGACGAAGACAAATTAAGGAGGGAGGAATGTAGTAGTTAGGGCTTTACAGACCGTGGATATCGACCTGGGTAGCTTCGTGGTTAGAGCACCAGACTAGTAATGCAGGGGTCCCAGGTTCGATTCCCGGTCCAGTCAAAGATTTTCTCCTCTCTCCTATATATATTACACTGCCAAGAAATGCAATCTAAAATTCTAGACATTAAACTTAGTCACAATGTTCTACCAATATAAATGAAATGTAGATGAGAATTATCTAACATGATCTAGGTGTATTTCAATGATGCAGTGCCTGTCATTGGTGTTTTTGGTACTTTCTGCGGTGTTTCCCCGAATTTCATTCATCTGTATAAAACAGGGCAGCAGTTCCCCCCATTGAACTTGTTTTAGCTTTTATTAAAGGTTTCTGCTAGCCTAAATCTTTAGCACGGAAATCTGCGTGCTGGATAACGCATTTTAATTTGTACTGAAATTTTCGAGTTAGTGAGAATCATCATCTTTGGAAGATGAAGAGATTCAATAATCAAGATGGTGAGCGACAATGATCTCGATAAAAAAAAAACTGATTTTTTTTAGAATTCCACCACTTTATCACTGTCTCGGCACCGTTTTTAATGCATAAAGTTTATTTAAATGTTAAACAATTAAAAATAGAACTGATGCAAACTAACTGACTCAGGTTTATATTCTATAAAACAAGTAACATTTTTGGAAAGTATCGATATTGTTCTTGTTAATCACATACCTTACTATAGATGAATGATCATTAACCAATAAATGATAGACAAACTTAGAGACAAATAACACTGGCTCGATAGCTTTACTTTCAACTTATATTGTGTTTGAATTTCCCGAAATTGTTTGAGAGCTGGTCAACCATTGGTTATCTTTATTATCGAAGTAAAACTGGATTCGATAACTCGTATTATCCCGGAATAGATTCAGTAAATCAGATCAAAGTACTGAGAGTATTGAATTGGTTCATTCAATTCTTTCCAAACCCACAAGAGAAGGTTGGAATTTCAGATTTCAATAAGAAAGAAATCGTGAACACAGAGTGCTCTTCCTGTAAATAAGTTATCGCCGTCTGCTGGAGGAAGATACAAAGTTCATCGTCATCAAATGCCTTTGTGGTGAGGTTAAATTTTATCTATATAGATCTATTTAGATTTGTGTTGTTTTTTTAAAAAAAACTGTTTTTACCGTTTTCCTGATCTTATTGACAAAGACAAAAGGAAAAAGATTTTACTTCAAAGCATCATGGATACAAAACCATAGATGGCTAATATACAGTCATAACCTGCAAGGCGGTTGTGTAAAATCTGCCTTCTTTTTCTCACAGGTGGGTATGAGAAGCTGTAATAATTGGGAAAAGACACTATATTGAATCACAACACGTGTATCTGCAGTTATTACAGAAGCTATGACAATTTTGTATCCAAATCATTCACCGACTTCAAAAAAGTAGTAGGCAAGGGTGGATCCCTAGCAAAACACGAGAATTTCGATTATCGTAAGGCTGCAAGTATAGAATATTTGTCCACACTCTAAAAACTGACAAGTTTGACAAAACCAAAGAGTACCAACCGTACAAAATTAGTCAACAAAACCAGAAAATGTACGACAAAAAACACGAGGCAGTTGTCAATGATAGCGGAAACGATAGTCCTCTGTGGGAAACAAAACATTCCTCTGCGTGGACAAAGAGACAATTCAACAAGCACTGCATCCAATAAAGGTAACTTTCATGCTACTCTGAATCTTCTGGCAAGTTATGATGACCAGCTGTCACAACACCTAAAGGGATCCTCAAACAATACCACTTATACCGGGAAAAATCTCTCAAAATGAAGTCATCAGTGTCCTTGGTCAATATTCTGGAAGAAAGACTACGCGTGGTCTTCGAGGTAAGGTCTTCTACAGTAACTTCATCATCGCTGACGGAGTGACCGACAGATATGCAAATAAGGAAGTCTTGACATTGCACTTGATGTTTCTTAATGAAACAGCACCAGGGTCAATCATTCAGGAAGAGTTATTTGACTTTGTTCATTCAGATCGTACTGGTGCGGTACCGGAACAGCGATACCTGCCAATAATAATGTCAACATTTTGCAAGAGAATGATCTGTCTGTTGACAATATTAGAGATAAAGTTTGTAACTGTGCTGCTTCCATGTCCTCTAAAAAAAAACCAGGGTTGTCAAAGAAGAATCAAAGAACTGAATAGGTTGGCTGTGTATATACACTGCAAAAGCCACGTGCTCAACCTGCATTGCACGTGATTGCAAGCCTCCTCTTGTCAGAAATATGATTGACGGAATAAATTCTACATTCATGTACTTTGATTCTTCACCAAAGCGACAGCGATACTTTAAGCCGTCACAACAAGACACAGAGGTGGCCAGAAAGAAACTGGTAGGTCTGTGTAAAACGAGCTGGGTTGAGAGACATACTTGCTTCGACACATTCAAGAACATGCATGTTGGCATTACATTGTGTTCTGCAATATATTCTCAATCCTGGTCTGGACGAAAACCTATAGGACAATACGGCATGGGATGCTCTGACGAGACTCACTGCCCAATGCATTTTGTCTAGATTGACATCTTTCTTTTTTCTTACGACTTTTGTGTATGTTAAGAATGTCCTCCAAATAAAGCCAGTCGCAACCAAGCCTCAAAAACACAACTTACCAACTTTTGGATTGCAGCATATTTTTCCACATGGTATTTTAACCTTAGATGACATAATCCAACCAGGTTTTGGTTCTTTATTCTGCATTAAACAAGTAAAGATGTATTGTTTGACTTATAGGATTATAAAATTAATAACTTTGTTATTAAAAGACAATGGAAATTCACCTGATATGATATTGGACACATCAAAACCAACTCTTTCTGAAGTCTTTCTGTATATGTAAAGACTCAACTTACTCCTCAATGTTTGGATTATATCACATGAAGTGAAATATGTGTACTGTTCCTACATTTTTTGTACAAACTCTACAGCAGTCATATGTTTTAACAGGGACGATTCTATGTAAAATTCTAAACTGTAGCCATTGAGCTGAAGAATCAGTTGTTGTTTTGAAACAAATCTTAAACACACTTTGCACAGAAAAATCATCTACTCCGTGTGGAGTTAATTCAGCCTTCCAGTTGCCTATAGAAGTTGAGATATCCTCTTTTTCATTCAAAAGATTGTAAATGATTCTGGAGCATTTTCATGCAACAAAACAGGCTTAAACATATTGGCATACGTGGATTAAGAATTCTTTTGGTTGAATGTCTATCAGTAGACAAAGTATTTCGAAATTACTGTTATAATACTATTAAATTTCATTACATATACTTTTTTGAGATTGTAAGTGGTTTGAAATTTATCTAAGGTTAAGAAATTACAATCATCATCAAAAAAATCTTGTAAAACGTTAACTCCTTTCTCATACCAGTCTTTGATAAAATATAATATATACAGTTGGTTTGTTGTATGTTGCTTAACGTCCCTTTCAAGAATATTTCACTTATATGGAGACGTCACCATTGCTGGTGAAGGGCTGCAAATTTTAGGCTTATGCTCGGTGCTTTCGGCCTTTGAGCAAGGAGGGATCATCACTGTGCCACGTCTGCTGTGACACGGCACTGGCGGATTTAGAGGGGGCGTGCCCCCCCCCCCCCCCTAAAATTTTCAAAGTTTAGGTTACAAATTAGTGCGTACTGTAAAAAGAGGGAAAATCAAACCATATCTATAATAATTAATTCTAAAAGGTGAATGTCAAAATACATAAAGTCCCTAACTCCGTCACTTTCGGGAAACTCTGTACAGTTTGTAAACGAATGTGATTTGTGACGTAATTTTTCCCATGCTGAAAATCTACAACGAAATGCCGATAAGTTATATATATATAACAGTCAATTAAAGAATATGTTAAAAGGAAATAACAATAGATTAATATGTAATCTATTATATTTTATGTGAAATCACTCAGTAATCACGTTCCCTTTCATGCGCTATCACATCGATTCCTGCGTCGCAGCGACAACATGCTTATTTTCGCATGACAGCCATTTTTATGAAGGTCTATGTCAAGGGTTAAAGATGATATATCATATTTAATAACGTGACTAAAATATTAAAGTTTTTGTCTAGATTTGCCCTGATGCACTACACGTCGGAGATAATGTTAGCACGACATTATTATATATACATGTTTAAAAAACAAATCATGCAAAACAAAAAACAGGGACCCTAAAAAATGTTGCCATACTGTAGAGGGCCCTGGTGACGGAGTTGGGTTCGTTGGACGTAATACACACGAATGTGATACACATTCTTTTTAGTGGTGTTATATAAGCCTAATAAGTGAACTTTTTGTTAATAGTAGTATACATAAAACAATAGAGGGATTCAAATCCAAGAAATACAAATGGATGGACTCAAATCACAGCTCAATGACGAGCAAATAAATTTGACTAGAAAAAAAATTACTGATGATAAATTTAGCCTCATTTGATAAAGGTGTGTTTCTGTTTGTAAGAGAGGATGTAACTTCACCTATGAAGGCTAATTATATGGTTAAATTTTACTCATAAAATCACTAAAATTCAGGAGTGAATTCAGACCCCCAGACCGTCTGCCTCTGGGGAAAAAAAATTCCACGCCCCCCCCCCAACCAGAATTCCTGGATCCGCTTCTCGGTTTTAGCGGTCTCATCCAAATGACCGCCCCATTTAGTCGCCTCTTACGACAAGCAAGGGACACCGGGCAAATAAATGCAACGGACCGTGCAGACCGGGATTTGAACTCTCTACGAACTGAGCTATCCGGGTATCGAATCGATGAATGAAAGTTATCATTGTTAATAGACAAGCTAGACGTCGTCGATATATATAAGTGTCGAATTGAAGGCCACAGCAAGATATTTCTTTTTCTCGCGTATAAGTTTTTGAATAAATTCTGCTTCATATGAATATAAAAACAGGTCAGCTAACTAAGGAGCACAATTCGTGCCCATGGGAATTCCAACAGACTGTTGGAAGACCTGATCACCAAAGACCACATAGATATTGTCAATGAGGAACTCTAGCATATTTGTTTTGTTTTTTTTATTTCAACTTCAGAGTACTTGTGCGTGGAATGTAAATTCATGGTTTTTATTCAGGAATCCTTATCACGGCACCAAAAATATGTAACTGAGACCAGCAGAACAGGAGCAGTTACTCAAGTGATCGAATTACAAAAATCTGTAACTCGAGCTAGTTGACAGATATTTAAGTAATATTTGATCATCTGAGTTACTGCCCCTGTTATACTGGTTCCGGGTAAAATTGTATATGGCTTGCTATTCAATACGTTTTTCCTGAGAGCAAATTAAAACATAATATTCATCCAACGATCGAGCAGATCCACAATGCTTGAAGTGATATCTAATTAAAGATTTAGTATATCTCTTTTGACTACGAGGATGTGTTAACTAATAAAGCAAAATTAATTTGTACACAGTAATATTCCTTATTGTGTATTTGAATAAATTTGAAAAGCTGCATAGTCAAATTTACAATAGAAAGTATTCAATTTGAATCAACTACTGAAACAAAAATCAACAGTATATCAATAAATTTGAAAAGCTGCAGGTTAGCAATTCGATTTTGTAGGCTGCTAATGCTCTGCCTGGTAAATTGGTTGACATTTTTTATAACTTTCGTTCGAGTTTTTGATTCTGTATAATTCACCGTGTAGATATGTTTGTAGATCTTACTTCTTTATTTACTGATACAGGTATATCTTTTGTTTTTCCTGAATTTGAGAATCTAATTGTTTGTGTCATTGGTAATTCTAGTGGGTTATATTATATTTGAATTTGACCTTGTATCTACTCTGGGGTCCTATCGAGGTAGCTCAGTGGAAGAGTGTTGCTTCATAACCAGAAGGTACTGAGTGCAAGCTCTGATCTTGCCATGGCTAAGACGTAAACATACGTTGTGATTGCTCCTTCGTCAAATTCTTGGCATCTAGAAGTCGGAGTCACGGGTCTTTCGGATATTACCTTAAAAATAGAAGTCCTGTGTCACGACAGACGTTTGAACATAAAAGGACCCTCACTGCTACGGCTCTGAGTACTAAGCAAATGTCTAACTTTCTGGTATTTCACATACAGCTAGTGACATATTTCAATATGAGTGGGGCATTCTTAAAAAGACGTGTTTAACAAACAACAAAACTTTGGCAATTCGAATTGGTATCCAGGTGTTGTTTGAAATGCTATTTAGATTGATTGTATCTTGTTTAACGGTCCCTTTCTAGAATTTTTCACTCATATGGAGACGTCACCAATACCGTTGAAGGGTTTCAAACTTAGGGCTATGGTCGGCGGTTGCGGTCATTGAGCAGTGAGGGTTCTTTTGCGTGTCACACCTACTGTGACACGGGGCATCTGTTTTTAAGGTCATCTCCGAGGACCTGTGACATTCACACCTGATGCCGAGCGTTTGGCAATCGAACTGTCACTATCTGTTTGAACGACCTAGGTCTGTCGCGGCCGGGATTCGAACCCCGACCTTCCGCATGCTGAGCAAACGATCTACCTCTAGACCACCGCGGCGATAAGTGCTTTTTCGATAAATTGTTGCAAAATGTTTAAAGGAAAGGTGAAGATAACGAACAGTGATAAATTTCACATCTCCTATAAGCAATACAAAATAGAGAGTTGGGTAAACACGGACCCCTGGATATACCAGAGGTGGGACCAGGTGCCCAAGAGGAGTAAGCATCCCCTGTCGACCAGTCACACTCGCCGTGAACCCTATATCTTGATAAGGTAAAAGGAATTATCCGTAGTCAAAATCAGTGTGCCAAGAACGCTCTAATACACATCAGACAGCATTTGACCCAAAGATAGGTTGCAAACTAGATCATTATAATGACCATAGAATTTGTGAAATGCTAACTTTAAACGAGACTGTTGAAACTCCTGTAACATCAACTGTTAGTAGCCTGCCTCGATTTAAAAACTGATCATACGCAGAACAAGCTTTTGTGCATCGAATCAGCTGAAAGATATAAACACCATATGCAGGTGATAATGGAATATTGCTACATAAATATGAGTAGTTGATGGAGAAGCTGAAATTATCCCGTATGTCATATCGTTGAGTTGTTAGTTTGCCGTTAATATTTATTTTCAAAGTACAAAGCAGAAATGGAGGACTTTGTGGTGTCTTTTATCTCGAGTTCACAGGGATATATCGAATCGATATATGAATGAAAATGATTGCTGTTTTGAAAGAAAAAAAAACACGTTGCCGAATTTCGAGTTGAAGGCCACAACAAGAACTTTTTTCTTCTCACGTTGAAGCCTTTGAATGAACTCTGCTTCATAAGAATATAAAAACAGGTCAGCAAACAAGGGACCACAATTCGTGCCCATGGGAATTCCAACAGACTGTTGGAAGACTTGATCACCAAAGACTACGATGATATTGTCAATGAGGAACTCCAGGATATTTTTATTTCAACTTCAGAGTACTTGTGTGTGGAATCAGCGTGGTGTTTAATTAACAAAATATTTCCTTTTTCCATTTTTGTTGAAACAACTGACTATGATATCAAAAAGTCATATACGAGTATCTTGTAAAAATCACTCAACTGTGATGAAACTTTAAACACCCCAAATTTCAGCTTCCTATGAATAAAAAGGCTTGCTGATAATAACAAGAGGTCCAATGACCATATCACTCACCCGAGTCACATTGGCCCTAAAATATTGACCCCATGCAACCTAGCCCCAAGGGGTCAACATAACCAAACTTGAATTCACACAAAATGGAAATTCCTCAATACCAATATGACTAACATGACCTTGTTGTTCTAGAGAAAAATACTTTCTAAAAGATTTTCTTTCCTGTATACGTACATTATAACCCATCCTAACCCCAAAATTAATAATTTGAATATAAAAAAAACCCCTGAATCCACACAATTGAGAAACATTTTGATAAGATTTAGTGTGGCCCTGCTACTATTGAAAATAATTTGTTAAATTATTTCCTGTTTATTCCCATTTAAAACTTTGATCCCCTATTGTAGCCCCACCCTACCCCCAAATTGAATTAACTTGAATTTAAACCAACTTAAGATGCTTTGGCCCCAACCTACCCATCCCATGGGTTGTTGTTGTCATGATTTGAACGAACTCGAATCTGCATTACCTGGGAGATGCTTGCATATCATACCACTAATCATGGCCATGTTGTCCTTGAAGAGATTTTTCCTATATATTCATGTAAAACTTTTATCCCTTATCGTGGGCCCACCTTACCCACTGGGCCATGATTTGAACAAACCCCAATGTACTCTTTGTCAAGAAGCTTTCAACTTTTTTGTCCCAGTGGTTCTTCAAAAGATTCTTAAAGAATTTTCCGATGCATCCGCATGCAAAATTTGATCCACTATTGTGGCTCCATCTTAACCCTGAGGACCATGATTTTAAGAACCTTGAATTTACTCAATGTCAGGGAGCTGTCATGTAAATTTAAACTTTTCTTGCCAAGTGGTTTTTGAGATTTTGAAACTAAATGAGCCTAACCTATTTTTGCTTTTTCTTGATCATATCCCCTTTGAAGAGAATGTGGTCCTTCATTTGTTCAAACTTTGATTCCTTCTACCCATTGCAAGAATATTTTTTGCGAAGTGTGATTGAAATTGTTCCAGTGGTCCTGGGAAAATTTACATTCAGAGATGGACAGATGACACACAAAAGCTCACTTAGCTTTCATCTCAGATGAACTAAAACTTTAAAAGTAGAATAGACTGACTGATAAAGATGAACCATATATTCTCACATTCTCACCTGTGTGAGACCAACATCGTTACATTGATTTTCGAAAAAGAGTAGACTCACTGTAGGCTGTCGAGGAAACTCACAACCAACAATATTTCAATTACATGTAGTTGACTTATTCCCTTCTCTCCCTGTGGAGAATAGGGCCATGAACAATTCCCTCTTCACTCTGTCCTTCGTGCTGCTATCCTGCTTGCCTCTGTCACCATTTCATTTCTTTCTCTCTCCATTGTTCTTCTCCATGTTTCTTTAGGTCTGCCTCTCTTGCGCTTTCCTCAAGGAGTCCATGTAAGTGCTATTCAAGCGTGCTTGGTCTTGTCCATTCTCAAAATGTGCCGTATCCATTTCCATCTCCCTTTCCTTACCATTTTACTTATGGTCTCCTTTCCTGCTCTTTCCCTCACTGTTTCATTTCGTACTTTTTGAGGCCAGTATATCCGTAGTATCCTCCTTAGACTCTTGTGTAGGAAGGTATCCAGGACTTGCTCGTCACCCTTTGTCATTTTCCATGTTTCGCTGCTGTAAAGTAGAACTGAGACCACATTGGAATTGAACAATATCATCTTCGTTTTCTTTCCAATCTAGGAGTTATTCCATATGGCTGTCGGTTTGTTGTAGGTAGATCTTGCATGGCCTATTCCCCTCCTGATGTCTTCTGTGGAACCTTCATTGGTGTGAATGGTGCCTCCGAGGTAGATGAAGTTAGTGGCATCCTCCATCTCTTCTCCTGCACCTGTAATAGTCTGAGTGTTGTTGGCATTAATTCTTATAACTTTATTCTTTGAGGCGTTGATGCTGAGGCCGGTTGATTTGACATGCCTGACTAGTTCGTTCACTTTTTTTACTCTCTGGAACTTGTAAGCAGTGCAATGTCATCGGCAGAGTCAAGATCGCACAATTCTAATGTCATGTTCCATCTTATGCTTGTTGTGTCACTTGTTATTGCTTTCTTCATAATCCAATCAATGACTAGTAAGAACAAGAATCCCGACATGTTGCACCCTTGTTTCACTCCAGATTTGATCTTAAACCACTATGATGTTCCACTTTCAGCGATGACTGCACACTCACTGTTATCATATAAACATTGAACCAATCTGATGAATGTGCCTGGTATGCCGTAGTGTTTCGTGATCTTCCACAGTGTGTCTCGGTGCACGCTGTCAAGGGCATTTTCAAAGTCTATAAAACAAGCGTGTTAGATGGAGTTCCATTCCATTCAATGGCCTGTTCTAGTATATTCCTTAGTATCAATATTTGCTCTGTTGTTCCTCTTGTAGCTCTAGATCGTCTCTGAGATATTGGTCTACTTCTTTTACAAACCATCGGACTATGATGAAATGTGAAGATAACGAACAGTGATCAATCTCATAAATCCTACAAGCAATACAAAATAGAGAGTTGGGCAAACACGGACCCCTTTCTAATTCTTTTATCACTTCTGGTTTACTAAACACAGAAGGATAGACGGTACGTACTTTTATTTTTTATGTTTAACGCGGGATTTTAATATTCCTCTTATACTTTTAATCCATTCTGACAATGTATCAAGTTCTCCTTTTTCATATTTAGCCCATCGTCTGGCATAATCCTCGACAGAATTCATAATAGAGATGAAGTTCTGTCGCCAATTGAAAGACCGAGGTTCTCTGTATTTTAGACCTTTTAGAATAAGTGATTTGATGTCCTCATTTTCAATCTTTCCACGCAAAAGATCGTTTCCCTGATGTTCGAAAAAGAGTAGGCTCGCTGAGGGCCGTTAGGGAAACTCAAACACTCACAACCAAACATAATTCAATTAGTTAACCGCCGTAAAATGGCTGAAATATTGCCAAAACGGCGTAAAAAATCAATCAATCTTTCCCATTATCTTTGCTGTTGTTGGTATGAGCGTAATGCCTCTCCAGTTCCCACATTTTGATTGGTAACTTCATGGTCAGTCCTCCTCTACAGTCTGTTCTCTCATCAGTCCACGCCTTCCGTATCGGTTCCCGTATTTGTGTTGCTGATGTTTTTGTGTATGTCCGGAGGAGTTCGGTGGTAATGTTGTCAACTCCTGGAGCTTTTCCATTCCTTAGATCTCTGATGATTTTTCTGATTTCCTCTTTGGATGGTGGGGAGTCATCGATAGTAAGAACTTCAACATAACGGGTCTCCACATCCGCTGGTTCTGGTAGATCCGGTCTGTTAAGGACTTCACAGAAGTATTCCTTCCACCTTGCTCCAACTTTCAATTAGTTAACCGTCGTAAAAGGGCTGGAATATTGCCAAAGCAGCGTAAAACTGTAATCAATCAATCAAACACCGCTTCGACATCAAATAATTTCTATGATTTGCATTACATGTAGAAGTAAAATATTTTGTATTGGATTCTTCAAATTATGATTTGAAGAGCTTTCTGAGGGGTAGTCTTGGGTTTTTAGCTCACCTGAGACGAAGGTTCAATTGAGCTTTTTCTGATCAAAATTTGTCCGTTGTCTGTCGGCGTAAACTTTTCACATTTTCATTTTTATCTTCAAAACCACTGGACCAATTTCAAATAGACATTGCACAAAGCATCCTTGGGTGACGGGGATTCAAGTTTGTTTTTGGCCATACCCCTTCAAAGGGATAGATAATCACAAAAATAGGGTGGATCATTTAGAAATCTTCTCAAGAATCACTGGGCTAGAAAAGCAGATATTTACTTGAAAACTTCCTGACATAGTGGAGATTCAAGTTCATTAAAGTCATGACCTTCGGGGGTATAAGTTGGAGCCACAATAGGGGTTATACACGCGCCGGGATATATAAAGAAATCTTTAAAGACACCCCCCCCCCCCAAACCACCGTACGGTTTCTTCACGGATCACTGGTTGTGGGCGGAGCTCATCTATAGTCATAGTTTACATGGCCAAGAGAGCAGGGTGTTGTATATATACTAGCGAATAAAAGAAATTGTGCATTATTTAATATATGAAAAAATAATAAAAAATAACAATGAACAAATTTTAATTTTTTTGTAATACTGTTAACAAATGTATTCGTTACAACGTCATAATCCATTAATGTTAACGTCGAATAACGTCAATTTCAACACACTCGAACGACACTGGTATTCGAACTTGAATTAACAAAGTTAATAATGCGTGTAACCACCAGTTGCATTCACGCATGCTTGACAACGGCGCCCCACTGATGCCACTAAAGTGTTCAGAAATGCTTGAGGGATGTTGTTCCAGATGTTGGTTAAAGCCTGGCCTAAATCAGCCAATGTCACTGGCTGATTTGGTAAACGGCGTTACGTAGACGTCGTTCCATTTCATCGTGCTCAATCGGCGATAAATCGGGGGAAACAGATGGCCAAGGTAAGACATCGACATTCTGTTGAACAAAAAAGTCCCTGACTACACGTGCAACATGTGGTCTTGCTGAAGAGTGATGTGATTTTGCTGTCTCTGTATAAAGGGTATCACATGGCGCTGAATAATTTTGTCTTGATAGCGTACGCCGGTGAGATTTCCATTGACAATTTGTAAAGGGGTCCTTCCACGTGCTGTTATTTCACCCCACACCATAACGCTACCTCCACCGAATTGTCGACGTTGTACAACACAAGCGTCCAGGTACCGCTCCCCAACGCGACGATACACTCTACAACGGCCGTCACTGCTATCCAAATGAAATCTGGATTCATCAGTGAACAGAATATTGGCCCAGTCCTGTATTCTGAATCGCAGATGTCGTCTGCACCACTCTAGTCTAGCAATACGATGACGTTGAAGCAGTATTGTATGGAAAGCCAAAGAGTTCAATATTCTATCTTTGTAATTATGTATTTGTTGTTACTAAATGCGCCATTGGTTCAATGTAAAATAGAAAAATGTTAATCGTTATCTTGGCATTTGTAGTACATAACGGTATATTCGTTATTTGAATGGCGTAAGATATAAAGGAATGTAATGTCTGTGTAGATGCGTAACAAGTGAATGCAAATAATTATTTATTCAATGTAAATTTGAAATTAGATCTTCGTCATCCGTATTTGAGCATTTGCATTGCAGTTGCGAGTTACAGTAAAAATTTTTGGTAATCCGTCCGATGATAGTTCGACATTCGAATTTGCTCATTCGTTTACTGCATTTCAACACTATGTAACAAGTTTGGGCCCGTCCTGGGGTCAGAACCCCTACCTAGGGGATCATGAAATTTACAATTTTGGTAGAGGCCTTCCTGCTCTACATCACTATGCATTTACTTTTTCTTACATATGTGTGGTTCTTAAGAAGAAGATTTTTGAAAATTGGTCATTTTTCACCCTGCCCCTAAGGCCCCAGGGGTGCAGGAATCCTGAAATTTACATTCCCCTTGTTCCAAATATGTTTCATACCAAAGTTGAAAAGAATTGAAATGATAGTTATCAAGAAGAAGTTAAAAATGTCTATTGTTCACACATTTAATAACTGACCATTTTGGCCCCACCCTGATACCAAAACCCCTACCCCTGGGATCATCAAATTTACAATTTTGGGAAAGGACTATCTGTTCTTTCTAAATATCTATTTACTTTCAATTTAGTATCATTAACACTAAAGAAAATGTTATTTAAGTGTTTAACACATAAACACTATATAACAAGTTTGGCCCCGCCCTGGGGTCGGAACCCCTACCCCGGAGATAATGAAATTTACAAATTTGGTGGAGGCCTTCCTGCTCTACATCACTATGGATTTAGTTTTTCTTACATGTGTGTGTTTCTTGAGAAGAAGATTTTTGAAAATTGGTCAATTTTTGTCCTGCCCCTAGGGCTCCAGGGGTGCTGGATTTATGAAATTTACAATGTATGTCCCCCTTGTCACAATGATGCTTTATATCATATTTGAAAAGAATTGGACTGGTAGTTATTAAGAAGAAGTTAAAAATGTTCAATTGTTAACGCACCACGGGCGACAACGGACGAAAACCAACTTAAAAACGTCCGTGCATCCGAGTCGGGTAGTATCCGATATTGTTCAAAAATATCACCATTATAGATTGTTTAGATTTTATAAATATAAACAATAAATATATAAAAATTATGCTAAATTTTATAATACACAGTTTCTTTTTCCCACTAGTATAGTTTTGATATACACAGGACATGTCTCAGGGGTGTCTGCAGAGTTTCTGTGGTCATAGTGATTGTATAATGGTTGTATTCCTAATGGTAGCTGACACACAGTCTACACCGACCCCCTCTTTCTCTCTCTTATTCTCAGTCATTGACTCAATGAATATTTTCTTTTATAAATATAGAGGTATCATAAATTGATAATATAGATTATTTCAATAAGTTGTAAAATTTAGAAATTAATGTGCAAATTATTGTTTGATTTTTGATTGTGTAATTTATAATACAGGTATATAGAGGGGAGAAAATACAATTAAAATTGCATTGTTCAGGGGTCTTCTGTTTTTAAATTTTGAATTATGAGAAAATGGCAGTTGTGGACAGGTCAATGCTATCAAAACTCAGGTATACTGGGCTTCCTCAAGATCTAAAGAATGTCCATAATTATTGTTATCAAAACACTTCTCTGGGGTCCCTTCAGACCACAGTCTCTGGAGATGTCACTCCACCTGAGATCTATTGTTAAAAGTTTAATTGACAGACTGCCTACCATTGATCACCATACAGGTAAAATTTGGGGGGTGTTAACTTAAAATTGGGTCTTTAAAAATCTTCTCCAAGAACCACTGGGCCAGAAAAGTGGAGATTTACCCAAAAGCTTTCTGATATAGAGTAGATTCAAACTTGTTCATATCATGCCACCCCCCCCCCCCCGCCCCCTTTGAGGGTAGGGTGGGGCCATAGGGGATCGAAGTTTCACATGCAGATGTATAGGAAAATCCTCTTCTCCAGAACCACTTGGCCAATTTCAATCAAACTTGGCACAAAGCATCCTTGGGTGAAGGGGATTCAAGTTTGTTGAAATAAAGGGCCATGTCCCTTTCAAACGGGAGATAATCACAAATATGTAAAAAATAAAATAAAATGGGGGGGGGGGGGGGGTCATTTCAAAATCTTCTCAAGACCCACTGGGCCAGAAAAGCTGAAATTTACACGAAAGCTTCCTGACGTAGTGGAGATTCAAATTTGTTAAAATCATGACTCCCTGGGGAAGGGTGGGCCGCAATAGAGGATCAAAGTTTTACATGCAAATATATTAAGAAAATCTTTAAATTCTTCTTCTCCAAAACCACCGGGCCATAAGAGTGATTTAAGTGAAAGCTTCCTGATATAGAGTAGATTCAAATTTGTTCAGATCATGACCCCTGAGGGTGGGGTGGGGCTACATTAGGGGATCAAAGTTTCACATGCTGATAAAAAGGAAAATTTTCTCCAGAACCACTCGGCCAATTTCAATCAAACTTAATACAAATCATTCTTAGGTGAAGTGGATTCCAGTTGGTTCAAATGAAGGGTCATACCCCCTTCAAAGGGGAGATAATCACAAAAATAGGGTGGGGCCATTTAAAATCTTCTCAAGAACTACTAGGCCAAAAAAGCTGAAATTTACATGAAAGCTTCTTGGCAAAGCAGCGATTCAAGTTTCTAAAAATCATGGCCACTGGGGTTAGGGTGGGGCCATAATAGGGGATCAAAGTTTTACATGTGAATGTATAGGGAACCAAACTTGGCACAAAGCATCCTTGTACAAATTTTTTAATATGAAAGGCCATACCTGTCTACAACGGCATACAATAGTTAATGAATTTGTAATCAAATTTAATAATTAAGGTTGATAATAAATGAATTTTCAGTCATTACCTTTGAAAAGTTTTTTCTGAACCAAGCTGCTTCTATAATGATAGTTTTGCTCAATCTTGTTTATTGCTAGGAACTGCAGCTCATGTGAGCGATAGGGTCCATGGGCCTCTTGTTTAGTTTACACATTAAGTGTAAACCATTTTTGGGGATCCTTTTTCTGACTGTCTGAGTAGCTTTTGCATTTAAGTTCAAAGGAGGATTTTGATGATTTTAAATCTTAAAGCTTCTGAATTAATGTACTAAACTGTAGATAAAATGTGAAACAAGATTGCTACACATAGCCATGTCCCCCATCGCCGCAGGAAAAGTTGAAGTACAAAAGTCCTTTAACTCCTGTAAATTTGTGGAATCAAAATGACAGCGCAAAATGATCAACTATACATATGGTGACTAACAATACTATAAAATTTGAACAAAATCCGTTGAGCAGTTTCGGAGGAGCTGCATCCACAAGTGTTCCTATAGTGTAGCATGTACAAATTGAACAAAGTCCCATAACTCCTGTAAAATTTGTCGAATCAAAATGACAGCACAATATGATCAACTACATATGGTGACTAACAATCCTACAAAATTTGCACGAAATCCCTTGCACGGTTTCTGAGAAGTTGCGTCCACAGTGTTCCTATAGTGTAGCATGTACAAAGTCCCATAACTCCTGTAAAAATTGTTAAATCAAAATGGTGGAAAGGTATATCAATACATTGCTTTTCCGATTCAATTTTCAGTAGAGGAGTTTCAATATTATTTAATAAAGATTTGAATTTCAAAATACTAAATATACATAAATCTAATGAAGGCAGGAAACTCATGGTTAACATAGCATATGATGAAAAAATTATTACATTAGTTAATTTATATGCTCCAAACGATATCAATTATAGATGTGATTTTTTTAAACGGGCTAAAGAATGGATTAGTAAATATACAGCAAATTTTGATAATCTATTGATATGTGGTGACCTTAATTGCTCAACAGAAAATGAATCAGATAAAAGTGTTATAATTTTAAAACAACTACTGAACAAGCTCGATTTACACGACATGTGGAAAACTATGAAAAGCGGAAAAAAAGGATATTCATGGTGTAACGGAGTAAATATCCCAACAAGTAGAATAGATTATATTTTACTATCCGATACCTTTTGTTTTCAATGTGAAAATATAAGGCTTCAAAACATTCCTGGTTCACACTCAAACGGTACTAGGATGTCTGATCATAAGTGTTTAATTTTTTCTTTGATTGTAAATGAAAACCTTAGAGGTCCAGGATACTGGAAATTTAACACATCTTTAATTGAAAATGAAACCTTCATGAACGAAATGAATACATTCCTGAAAAACTATAATTTCGATAAAGAAAATGCACTAGATTCATGGGAAAATTTGAAAAGGAATATAAAAACAAAATGTATAAATTTATCGAAAAATATATCTAAATCTTACAAAAACAAAATAAATTCTATTCAAGGAGAAATAAGTAAGATAGAAGACTTGCCATATGAAAAAATAGATATGAATAGAAAAAGAAAATTAGAAAATGAATTGACAGAATTAATAAACAAAAAGGCAAAAGGTGCACAGGTAAGATCAAGGGCAAAATGGATTGAAGAGGGAGAAAGAAATACCTCTTATTTTTTAAATTTAGAAAAGAGACGACAAATATCAAATGTGATAAAATCATTAAAAAATGAAAAAGGTACAGTTTTTGATGAAGATGAAATATTAGATTCTACATGCAATTTTTATGAAAAATTGTATACATCAAATAATGAAAATGATAATAAAGTGAATGAATATTTAAGTAATATACAATTAGAATATAGTCTAAATGATGAAGAAAAAAATGAATTAGACACCCTTCCCTCACTATCAGAATGTACAGAAACAGTATTCATTATGAAAAAAAATAAATCACCCGGATCTGATGGATTACCGTGTGAATTCTATCAAACTTTCTGGGAAAACATAAAACAACATTATTATTGCACTCTTCAAGAGATCTTCCAAAAGTATACAATGACATATTCACAAAGACTATCTTTAATTACTCTCTTATTTAAAAAAGGAGACCCGCAGAGTCTTAACAATTATAGGCCTATTAGTCTTACAAATACTGATTATAAAATAATAGCTTTTCTTTTAGCTAATAGACTACAAAAAGTGTTGGATAAAGCAATACATGTTAATCAATCAGCTTATATAAAAGGGAGAAATATAGCTCTGAATGCAAGGTTAATTATTGATATTTTTGAATATTGTGAAGAAAATGATATAGAATCAATAATGTTATTTCTTGATTTCCAAAAAGCGTTCGACTCTGTGGAATGGAACTTCATGACGAAAGTTCTTAAAAAATTTAACTTTGGCGAAAACTTTCTCAAATGGGTCAACATACTATACAATAAACCTATATTTAAAATAAAAAATAATGGATGGATGTCCAAAACATGCAATATGCAGAGAGGTATAAGACAAGGATGTCCCATCTCTGCAATATTATTTCTTTTTGTTATAGAAATATTAGCGGTAAATATTAGATCGAATTCAAATATTAATGGATTTCAAAAACCAGGAATGACTAACAGTATTAAGATTATACAACATGCAGATGATTGTACTCTTCCTCTAAAAGATGAAACCTCTCTAGAACATTCTTTAAAAGTCATAGCAAAATTCAGCAATGTTTCGGGTATGTATTTAAATATGTCAAAAACAGAATGTATATTAACGGGTCCTCACAAATATCATTATAAACAAATTAGAAATGTTAACGTAAACAATGATAGCATAAAAACTCTTGGAATTTATATAGGACACAACAAAGAAATATGTTATAAAAACAATTGGACAAAAATTGTAGATGACTTAGAAAAACTGTTTGAATCATGGAAAAAAAGAAAACTAACCATTTTTGGTAAAGTTTGTGTCATCAATAGCCTAGCAATATCAAAGATTATCTATGTTGGATCAGTTCTGAGCTTTCCAAATGAAGAAGTAATTAAGAAATTTCAAAGTTTGTTATATAACTATATATGGAACAAAAGAGATAGAATTAAAAGAAATACACAGATTGGAAATGTCCTAAAGGGAGGCATTGGAATTGTCGATGTATCTTTGAAATTAAAATCCATAAAAGTATCTTGGATAAACAGGATTTCAAGCGAGAGAAACTCTCTATTCTTTTTTGTAGATAGTTTGTGCAAAGAAAGAGACTTTGATTTTGAATATCTATGTAAAACAAATATTACGAAATCAAATGATTATCAAATAATGGAACATTTTCCTCTATTCTACAAGGAAATGCTTGTATTTTTCAACGAATGTAAAAAAAATAAAAAACAATTTTATCTGAATGCATTATTGAAAGAACCGTTGTGGTGTAATAAAAATTTTATGTACAAAAACAAGCCAATATTTTTTCATAATTGGCTGAGGAGCGGTTTTAAATTTTTGAATGATATTGTAAATGAAAATGGCATAAAACCTTTGGAATGGTTTGATGACAAACTTATATGTAAAAAAAACTGGATGTGTGAATATATGATTATAAAAACAGTTATAACAAAAACCTTCAAAAGTTATGAATATTCAAATATACGATACGAAAACATTTTTCATGGGAGTACATCATACGATTTATTATGTAAAGGACATGTTAAAGTGTGTGATATCAATTCAAAGTTGATTTACGAAATTCTTTGTCATGAAAAATTTATACCTCCATTACACCAAACATATTACGGAAAGGTTTTTGAAATAACAAAAACGGCTTGGAAATCTATTTATGAACAAAAAATCTTATCCATAAGAGACAGAAGTATATCAGAATTTAATTATAAATTATTAAATAATCTATTGTGTAACAGAGAATTGCTGAAGAAATGGAAGATAGTAGAAAATGATTTTTGTGTCTTTTGCAGAGATGCTAAAGAAAACAACGAACATCTTATCTTAAAATGTAAAAATGTTTCTCATATATGGGACATTGTTAAACAAATTTTAAAATTTGATATATCGTGGAAAACAATTGTGATAGGATTTTACTATGAAAACAATGAAAAGACACTCTTTTAGAAGAGCATAATATCTCTTATTGCCTGTAAAATATACAAGTATAAAATGTATTGTAGATTAGATAACAAAGACGAAAAACCTCAAGAAATATGTAACCACATAAAAAGTAAATTGAATTTTTATACAGAAGTGTACACAAAAATTCAGGATAAAAAATATGCTAAAGTTATGAAAGCAATTAAAGACAAATTGTAATTTATACACCTTTGCAGGTATGACTTTTTATAATATGAAACCTGACAAATATCTGACTATGCACATTTTTAACTATGTTACAATGTGAGTTTATTTTGAACAATTTGAATTGATTACAAACAACTATATTTCTATATCAAATAAAATTTTGTAATAAACCTTTTATATACTGGTATTTTGCAAAAAGTTCCCACTATGAGGAGGGGTCCTGTCCTCCTATAGTGCTGCCATGGGGGTTGTGATATGAACTTTTGAATTGTTAACCCCGCATATGGCAGTTTCAGGTTCTTTATGTACATAATTATATTGTTGTGTTGTTGGTTTTTCCGTAAAAATAAGAACCTTTTTTGCCATAACATGTTAATAAATTTTGTTATATAACAGTATATTATATGTGTGTGTGTTTGTATGTATGCATATATGTTTGTGTTTTCTATATGTAGAAATTTATATGATAAATTTATATATATGTATGCCTATATACATCTAATCCAAGGGGCCCCTGGCACCCTAGGTAAAGATTATAAGGGGGTCTCTGCGGAGACTTTACCCCGAAATAGTAATGTATTTTGGAATTAAAGACTGATATATGTATAAAAAAAAAAAATAAAAAAAAAAAATGGTGGCACAAAATGATCAACTACTCATGGTGACTGACAATCTCACAAAATCCATCGAGCGGTTTCCGAGGAGTTGCGTCCACAAAGTGTTCCTATAGTGTAGCATGTACATTTCAACGAAGTCCCATAACTCCTGTAAAAATTATCGAATCAACATGGCGGTGTAATATGATCAACTACACAGTGACTAACAATCCCACAAAATCCATTGAGCGGTTTCTGAGGAGTTGCATCCACAGTGTTCCTATAGTGTAGCATGTACAAATTCAACAAAGACCCATAACTCCTGTCAAAATTGTCGAATCAAAATGACGACGTAATAAGATCAATTACACATGGTGACTAACTATCCTACAAGATCCGATGAATTGGTTTCCGAGGAGTTGCATCCACAAAGTGAAGTGGAATGGACGGATGGATGAATGGACACCGGTATTTCTATGTCCCCTTCCGTGTTGCGGTGGGGGACAAAAATTAGAGCACATATGCACCTTTAAAATGACCCAATCCTTTTCATTAACCCATGAAAGATATGACCCTTTATTTTTTGTACTACTTTCAATTTGACGCCGACTAGAATTTTGTATATTTGTGTGCTGACATCATGCACAAAGAAACCAAATGACAAGGAGGCGCCCTAAGTGATGCTTCATTTGTCGGTATTAGAGCTTTTTACACGGCAATAGCATCGTATTAGTCATGATTAACTTATAGAATAATCCTCCGATAACTGAATCCTCGCATCTTGGAAAGTAAACCTGAGAAATAAAGCTGTAAAAGGTAGGCAAAGCAGGAACAATAGCTGGTGTTGCTGAAGTCCTACTTTTCAATATGGAGTCCCCTTTGACTTTTCCCCGCACATGTCACGATATAAAAGCGGGGTTAACAGCCTTTAAACAGTCAGTAGAATTTTGGATTAGTTATCAACTAGTGTATGGGCGACAATCGATTATGAAAAACAAAATCGATAATCGGAATCAAAGAGCCAAAAGCGGTCGATAATTGTTCCATCACTAGTGCATATACAGACATGCAGAAAAATCTGGACAGTCTGGTTGCTAATCTAGTCACATAAAACATTCAGCAAACCTACATGCCCTTCAAAATCATTTTGATCATAAGCACAAAGTTCACCACACAGAGGATTTTATTGGACTCTGATATCTCAAACATTACATTTGTGTTCTAGTAGATTAAATACATTCAAATTTACTTTGGCTCTTCATACAAACAGTTACCATGGTTACAGACAGATGACTATGATGAATTACTACATTTCTTACAACCATAAAGTAAGTCTTAAAAAATTATGAGAAATACTTAAGAGTTCAGTTATGAGTTGAAGCACTTTAAAAGAGACTTGCACTTACACAATGGAACTGAATGAAAAAATAATGTATTTATCTATCCACTAAATTAATTTTTCTTCTTTAAATACCTCATATTACAATACACAACTACATCAAATGGTTCCTACATGTGGGTGTTGACAGCTAATATTGTAATGAAGTTGTTAGATTTAATAAATATAATCAAAACAAATTCATATGACTTTTGACTTGTTCAACAAATAAAAGGAAAATAACTCTCTCTCCCTCTCTCTCACTCAGTTCCCTATAACAAATATAGCATGTGTAACAAATAGCATAATCATTTTACCACATGGAGAAAAAAAACAAACAAACAAAAAATAATAATAAAAAAAAAAGTTTGCACTTAAGTTTATCTTGTTAATGTTGACACATACATGTACTCAAACAAGTGAATAGATGACATAAAAACGTATTTCACTACCACATGACATTGATCTTGTTTAAACAATCCACTTCAAACCAAAATTTTGACAGATTAAGAAAGCAAATTAACAATGTTACCGTTATTAAAGACAGTTATACAAGTAAAAAATAATATGACAATGTACATTATGTTAATACATGTACAACAATGGTCTTACTATTTTTGCCAATGAGCACATTAACAACATTTATTAACCAATTCAATACAATACCATCCAATTTTTTAAATTGCAAAAACTTTGGTTATACAATTTGACTTCCAAAATGACAAATTACAAACCATGGTCGAAAGTGTCAACTATTCACAATAAATTATTGCCAGGTAAGCATTTTCAATAAATATATTTGAAAAAACAAATATTATCACAATTCTCCTCCTTTATAAAGTTAATTTGAAAAACAAAGAATCATAGATCTGCAGGAACCTGTACCAACAAAAGCTCTAAAGCATTAAGCTTAATATCTGCCATGTACAATTCAGACATTTTTCAGTCATTTCCACATTCATACATTGCTACAGATCTCGACTTTCCAATACCTGCAAATTTTCTTTTTCAATCAAAATACAAAATCCCTCTAAACATTGTCTAATGTTACAGTTTCTCATACTAACTAGCAGATTTTTTCTCAGACATGCTAGAATACCTTGAGCATTCTGTTCATTCTATCACATTTCTTAAATTACTCAAGATTCTTTGTTCTTAGACATCAAATGAAACTTAGTAGATTCAATATTCTCATAAAACGAATCTTTAGCGGCCAGCAGTTGCAGCTGCAGTTGCTGTTGACTGAGCAACTTGTGCTGCTTTCTGTTTCAACATTGTCCAATCAAATGTATAATCATACTGATAATTCAGGGTTCGGAAAAGAATTCGGAACAGTTGTCGCAGATACATATAGTCAGGAGCCTCTTCAAAGCGCAGTCCACGGCAATAGTTCAAATACATGGCAAACTCTGCAGGGAAACCTTTGCACAGCACTTCAACTGGTGTGGACATCTTTTTCTCACTGATTTTTTCATACTTTTGTTTTTTCGTGTTGGCTTTAAGTCCTTGCCATGGTAAACTTCCACGATTAAAGTACATCAAAACGTATCCAAGGGATTCCATGTCGTCTCTTCGGCTTTGTTCAATTCCTAAATGTGCATTGATACTTGCATATCGAGCAGTTCCAGTGAGATTTTTATCTTCTCTGTATGCAATGTGAGTGCGAGTTCTGCTATCTCGGTATTTTTTGGCCAATCCAAAGTCGATTAGGAAAACCTTGTTACAATGGCGACCTATTCCCATGAGAAAGTTGTCAGGCTTGATATCTCTGTGGATGAAATTCTTGTTGTGGACATACTCAATTCGGCCTATCATTTGATCAGCAAGCATTAAAACGGTTTTCATTGTGAATCTTCGAGAACAGAAGTTGAAAAGATCCTCAAGACTTGGCCCCAAGAGATCCATCACAAGAATATTGTAATCCTTTTCTTGGCCATACCAGCGAATATGCGGGATTCCAACACCACCCTGAAGAATCTTATACAGTTTACTTTCATACAGCAACTGGGGGTGCCGTGCCTTGGTTGATTCAAGTTTTACAGCTACCTCTTCACCGTTTGTTATGTTGATGCCCAAATAAATGTCTCCAAACGACCCACTGCCTATTTTTCTTACCAAACGATACTTTCCACCCACCAGAAACTCGCTTTTCTGATTTGATCCACCAGCGCTTTCCATGATAAAAAAATTTATCACAAGTTTTTCCTTCCAAAGTTTCAAAAATGGGAGGTATTTTGGTCCCAAAATATGGTAAAATTTTAGTTTGGCTCGGTTGCCATTTTGAGAGGGCTTGTCGTTGTCGTCGCAATAGATTACCCACAATCCCTATTCCTACTCGACGAGTTCAGACACGAAGTACGCATGTGTGACCGGAAGCGACTATTTGATTAACTCCAACTTCCTGTGTTGATGAAGCTTCAAATTGAAAGTGAATCATTGCGCTGACTTTACGGCTATTGCTGCACTAATCGTGAAGAATGAAGCGGCCTGTGACTGTTCCTCGTCAGGAATCTCTGATGTATCCAATAGTGAAAAACCCATTTGTGCATAATCTGCAGTTTAGCACATTAGATATTGTTAGAGTAAGTCTCCTTTACCTTAGCTTTAATAATGTATATTATATTTATATATATATATATATATATATATATATACACACACACACACGCGCGGTGTGACCGTTTGACGGAGCGAAGCATAAAATGGTCATTGGCGTGTCCCAAGTGATAATTATAATTCTGTGAAGTATGGTAAATTATGTCAGATTCCTTTAAAAAATGTATATTATTTATGAAATTCTCATTGCGCTAAACAGGTTGGGAACACTTCTCCTATAGCGAGATATTTTTGCAAAAACGCAATTATCCCTCTCTAGTGAGAGTAAATGTATCCCGTTCAATCGAGAAAAACACCCGTTGAGTACATCAATTGAAAAGAATAAAAAATGCTAAAAAAACGTCTGATACTTCTGCAAATATATTGATCAAAACAAAAACACTCACGGTGTGCATTAGATTTAAGTCTCCTTCCATCTTATGCAGCAACATTGATATGAAATTTCTTGCTTGTGTTGTAAATTTTATAGAAACAATTCGCTTCATGCTGAGTGTGTGTCGCACTTATTCAGCATTGCACAGAATTTGCCATTATTTTCAATAAAGACACCAAAACATCTGTTTATGGTAATGTTTATTTTCTTGCTAAAGAGGGATAATCACATTATAGCAAAAAGATCTTGCTATAGGGGAAGTGTTCCCAACCTGCTAAACTCCCAGTAACATTGGGGGATATATGAGTATAATTACAGGATCCGCCTATTCCTTTAACGCGGGGAATATAGCGCTAGCCGATGTGAATCGTGCATTGTGATGTCACATGTGACCTCAGCTTTTTTCGTTTTTCCAAACAATTATAAACAACGACAATAAATTTCGTTTGCAACTTAAAAGACAGTTAAAACTAAACAAACTGTAACCAACAAATTCAAAGTGGTAAAACGGTAAAAGTACATGGACTTGAAAATATATGCTACAGAAAGAGCTGTCATCTAATTAATATTAAAAAGAATCTAAGTGACATCCCATAACTTTCTAACAACAAAACTGATATCTCAAAAGGCATCTTCCTCTTCCTAATGTAAGCACTACCTTTGAAGTCTATTATTATAAAATCTTGTGAAGTAATTTCAATATTGCATGCCATAGAAAGTGATATTATTGTATGAATATTTAAAAATTCCAAGTCCCATAACTCTGTAAGGACAAGGCTGATCAATCTGAAAATTAAGAGAGGTCTTCTCAAATATGTTATGCTGTATTGAGGAAAAGTTATGTTTCACAGACATGCCTTGTTTCAGATCGTGTTTATGTCTGTCACCATTGCTCCTGTGAGGTTAGTGTCCTTGGCTGTGTTATTTATGCTTGCCTGGCTATTAGCAGCTATTTCATTGGCCAATAGAACACCAGAGGAAAAGAAAAAACCTTTAGAAGGATGGAGGAAGTAAGTCATTTTACAGAGTCTATTGAATCAATACATTCTTAGATGTCATGATTATATACGAGAGAGAGAGAGAGAGACAGACTATGTATTGCATATTTCAGTTTATCAAATTTGTTCAATTAAAAGAAGTATGAATTAAAAGTCCTTAGAGAAAATGAAAATATCAGGATGCATTGGAGCCCAGATGCAATGCACAAAAGCTCATTAAATTTAACTGACAATTACAATCCAGTCAATGCTATATAAACAATAAACAAACATAAAGGGAAATGTATTAAATGTGGGAAGGTGAATTGATTATGTTGATTATTTTAGATTTATTTCTTGCAGTCTACATTAATTTTGTGGATTATTGCTCTTTGTCGCTTTCAAGAAATTTTTAGTCCCCTGTAAACTGTAATTAGTGCACCAGGTGTGGTAGTCTACTAGATGAATTTAAAGATACACAACAATGTAAATGGAATCACTGCTCAGATTTACTATATAGATGTATACCAAGATTCTCTGTGGGCCCAGATTTGTTGAATAGTGTATTCTATGCTATTTAGTTTATCATTTAATATTACTTATGATACATTGAAAAGTTGAACTGCATGACTTAAACCACTTCTTTAAGCCCAAATAATTAGTTCATTTTTCACTTCATGAATTTATATTGTACAGAAATTTAATCACCACGTATTATGATAACCCTTTTACTCCATCACATATATTCAAATCACAATATACATGTATTTTTATAATAATTATATATATATACTCCATGCATATATCAGTATATGCGATCATGTAATACATTTGATTTATCACCTTTGATTTACCATGATGATATGGAGTAGTCTTATCAATTCTGCTAGTTACTTTTAATATGTACATGTATTAGGTCTGAGCTGGGTATTGCCACCAATTTTTGTATGGTGATGTTTTAAACTGTATTGCAATATGATATTGCCATATTTATATTAAAGGACAAAATAATAAAAAGTTGGTATATTATACTGTGTAGAATTTGGAATATTGATCGTCATTTTGAAAGTCGTATATAATACTGAATAGCTCTATACAGATATTTGGCATCATGTTTATATCATTATGTAGTATTTTTGTTAATTAGTCTTTGTAAATACTGCACAGTACATTGAGTGCATTTTTGTAGTATCACTATCTAAATATTTAGTGTCAATACTCAGGACAAATATTTAGTGCATGCTTGTAAATTGATTCTGACATCATCGATATAAATATCCTACACCTCTTTGCGTTGGCACTGTTTTTAACATCTTTGCTGGCCAATGGTTTCTGATATGCTGCTCTTCTCTTACACGAACCTGTCTATTGTATTATTGAAAGTTGTAGTGATATTCCCTTAGAGATATAATTAGACTTCATCTATCTATTGCTTGATCAATCATTTCAAAGCTGAAAGGGATACTAGTAATCTGTATATTCCAGCTAACCAAGCAAGATATGTAAATAATGTCAAGCAACTAGGAGGCCACATATTCATATGATAAATCAAGAATGTCTCTGAGTGTTGTATTTCTGTGAATGGGTCTGGTATGTTGCAATGGCCTATATCCCTCAGCACTGAGTGCTCTTTTAATAGTCTAGTCAATCTAGCAAATCACCTCAAAGTAATTGCAACAGAAACAAACTCGACGGAATTTAATAAACAAAAGTGTGATTAACAACATACAAAAAATCGGACAATGGGAAATATTTAAAATTTAGACTTAAATGTTGTAGTAAACCATCGATATTTTGTGATGTTTACGGCACGCCGTACACGTAAAGGGGAGTAACTTAACTGTGACAGTCATCGGAATAAAGTTATACACGACGATCTAAAGTGCATGTAATAAAAAACGCGATTAAACAGCTTAACAGTTGTATTAAAAAGGTGATTTTGAGACCTTCTATATACATACAATATTGCCCAACATCTCATATTCTTTGCCGACTTCCATTCCCGGGGAACTTTCGCGAATAAAGCTTCAAAATATTTTGTTTGACCCTCTACTGAATTAATTTTAATTATAAAACACAATATTTACTTTAGAAGTTATGAATAATCAATTATAAATGAAATCTTAAAGAATTAGTGTCAATTTACAAGGGGGAATTACGTTTGTTAAAAAAGAAAGTATGGAAAGCCATTCGGGTTAAAAGTTTCAGTTATTTTGTATCTTCATCACTTGAGCAAGCGTTTTGTATTAAAAACTTTTATAAAACTAAGTAAGTAAAGTATTTTTGCTTTTCTTTTTCAAATTCAGGTTTGGGGAGTCATTCATGGGTAATAATAATGATAATAAAACATTGATAATATAAATAATAAAAATCAATGTAAGTAAACACTTGCGCATAGTATCATGATTTGATGTAAAATCGAGTAGTTGCTCTTTCTAATTAGTCTTGGGCTCACGACCTGCGGAACCACATCTCCTAGCAGCATGCGAACAGCGCGCTAGACCGCCTGGCCATCTATTCAAGACAAAACTTGTTTTCGATGACGATGGAATTCTCGCCACGCTGGCACACGATCATTGAGAATGGAAATGGGATACAGTTATTTATCGTAAATTTTAGCGGATCATACAAAATGCACATTGTGTTTGAAATGTCTATATATAAAGCACAGAAATAGCAACGAACTCTGAAATAAACATAACTGCCCTAAGGGAAGAGATCAATGTCGGATGAAAATTTAAATTCAATTAGTTAGGGGGAGGGGAATAAAAACTCCCGCAAGTTTCTGTCATCCGACATCGATTACACTTTAGTGGAAAAAGGAAAAAGACAAGCGACTGTTGAATACCACATAATATCTAAAACATATTAATGAACATTTAATAGATTTAATGTACACTTTCATTTGTGAATAACCAGTAGAAAAGGTATACAGAGGTATACAGAGTGTTATTTATAATCGTACGTTTCTGTTTCGTTTAAAGTCAGCATTTCGCGAATTATATGGTCATTATAGCAATCTACTTTGCCAATACAACCTATCATTGGGTCAAATCTGTCTGACTTGTTTCATATAGATTGTTAGGCCGTTTTTGGCACAATGATATTGAATAAGGGTAACTCCGTTTGCCTTATTAAGATATAGAGCTCACGGCGGGTGTGACCGATCAACAGGGGGTGCTTACTCCTTATAGACCATAGGCACCTGATCCCACTTCTGGTATATCCAGGGGTCCGTGTTTGCCCACCTCTCTATTTTGTATTGCTTATTGGAGTTACGAGATGGATCACTGTTCGTTATCTTCACCTTCCTATATGAGGATTTCACAGAGAAAAAGATATATTCTGGTGTCGATGTCATATCGACTTTGTACGATGGAATACCATAGAGACACTTATAGTAGATTTGCTTTGTGAAGAATTGTCTAACACAATATCATTTTTTATAAGTTCAGTCACTGCCACTAACTACTAACTACAGCTGCAGAAAAGGAGCACTGCAAGAATTTTTTAAGTCATAGAGTGGACTAAAGAAATGATTAATTTGGATCCTTCGAATTGGGGCTTATCACTGCTTTCAGCAATTCTTGTATCCGTTAAAACTAAATTACAAGTCGCACCAGATAAACTTTTGAACGTTTTTCGCTGTAAATGCAAGGCAAATTGTGACACTAGCCGTTGTACTTGTAAAAACATGGACTGGACTGTACTGCAATTACTCAAATAATCACTCATATAATTATCAGGCACGTAGCAATAATGGCACTACACCTCTTATCATTACATGCAAAGTTGACAAATTTTTACATACAAAGGTCGATTTTTAGACAGATTGGTTGCCCTCCCTCCTCTTTTTTTTTTTTTTTTTAAAAATAGCATTGTCGTGAACTGTACACTGGAAGTGTAAAATTGAACTGAGAGAACCTTAGCCCCCCCCCCCCCCCCCACCACCACCACCACCACCACACACACCATCAAGGATTTTTATAACTTTGGATTAAAATTTACTTGTCAATTTTCAGGATATATTGTGAAATTATCTTCACACACCCCCCCCCTTTTTATTTTACGATGCTGCGTGCCTGATTCATTTTGCTTTTAATTCTATGTGTCCATTGTTTTTAAAACAGATTACTCCTGAAATTCTCGGTATTAATTGCACAATAATTTGGATAGAACTAAACATCAAATACGGCTATAAACACACACCCCCCCCCCTCTCTTTCCCAAACTCTTGAACTTGACGAAGTGCACGTATTAAAGATTTCCTTATAAAATCGAAGAAACTGAACCTTGTTTCGTCATAGATGTAGTACAAACTGTTAAAACTCAGCTTAATAAAGAATTTGGTAACGTAAGCTTTACTATACACTGTTTGTTTTAAAATACTACATGTATTTATGTGAAACATAGGACCGGAATGGTAAGCGCGCCTCCAACTTCCGATGTAAGGGGAGTAACTGCAAAAATGTAGGTCATCTTTTACAGACCATTTTTGAAGGGGCACTTGTTTTGTGTTAACAGCTTATTTTAATGTATAAATCTTCATGTGGTAACTCATATATGCCTAATGGACAGGAAAAAGTATTTTCTTCCAAAATCCAGTTTTTAACGATTTTTGTTGGAAAATGAAGATTTCAGCCCAAAATTCGGCAAGGGAAAATAAATTTTGGTGCAGAAAAGTTTAGTTGTGGATTTGGACGTTTTATTCTTAAATTTATATGATCACTGTCATATCTTCTATAAAACAGTCATTTCCTATCATTTCCAGTTTTTCACTATTTTTGTTTTAGAAAAAGGTAGGTTTTCCTACCTAAAATGGTATTTTTCATATATATTGCCAATAATCTATATATCTTACTTGTTGAGCAGTTTTTAAAATAAATCCTAACTTCAGTTTTTTATTGGTAGACTCAAATGTATGACAAAATGTGGGTTTTCATCTTACAATTTCAACCTTTAACAATTATATTCAAAAAAGCAAGATTTTACCCAAAAATTACAGTCAAGGAAAGAATATATTCTGCTTTAAAAAAAATTAATCGAACATTTCCAGGTTGAAATTTGAGATATGAAACTTATTTTTACTGTATGTTACATAAAATGGACATTTTCTTCAATTTCCAGTTTTTAGCGATTTTCATGAAAAAACACATCCTTTTACCCCAAAATTCCAATTTTCCCATGGAAATACAAAAGCCGATTTTTAATATGTTGTTTGCATGTGTTTTCTTGCATGAATAATCAAAATTTCATTTCTGTTGCAATTAGTTTGAGGTTTTGCTCATTTTTGAGCTAGATTGACTAGACTATAAGTCTATGTTTACATTTGGTGAAAACTATGACCTAAAGTATGAGTTTTTCAACTGGTTTGATCTCTGCAGAATTAGATGTATGGAATATTTGGATAGCATGGTAGATGTCAGAAACCATTGGCTAGAGAATATGTCTTATTAATATCTTTTGAATTCATTTATAGGTGATCACATATGTAAATCTCCACTAGGTCAGAATTATTTTGACAGAATTTGCAAATTTCACAACTTCTAGTTAAATTTTTGCAAAGAATATTAATGATATTTTGAAGAACAAAATATACTCTTTTATTTTAATCTTAATCAAGCATGATGTTTTTTTTATTTGCTTGTTTTATTATTGTTTCTAATTTCACATTTACATATAAATTATTTTTGATCTTGCTAAGTTCTGAAAGAAATACGTACTGTACATGATAGGACTAGATAGAAACTTACTACGTGTTTTATCAAAACCCAATTTTTTTCTACGAGTACCTATAAATTCAACTTGCAAAATGAAAAAGTTGTTTTATTGGAATCAATTGATCAATGATTAAAACCAAACCTTTCATCTGTTATTAAACTCCCATTACAAGTTGGTTTTTTTTTTGGGGGGGAGGGGGTGTATACTGGAATTTACTGTATGTCCATCCACCTGTATTTATCAGTGTTAGGTGAATATCCATACCAAGTCAATGTAAGAAATTTTAATAACATTTTGTTAATTTTTTCAAAATGAACCTGATGGAATTTCTGTAAACCATATTGATATGTCTGTGACCATTGGGACTAAATTTTTTTTAAAGCTATAAAAGCAATGTTTGAAATGGAAAAAATGAAATGGCTAATCAGAATACTTGGAACAAGCCTTAGCTCAATTATTGAATCACCTACATTTCTTTGTGAAAATATGTATTAACAATGATTTTTTTATGCCAAAAAAGTAAAATAAATAATAAGAAGGAAACAAAACAATGTTGATTATATGTTCCAGTTAGAACAGAAGTTACAAGGTATGTAAATCAGCTGTATCTGCTCAGGTTATTGGTAACCCTTGCTGTAGGTTTCAGGGAACTGGAATGTTTCCAATCATTTCAACCATTATTTGACAAAATTCAGGGGGTGATGTTTTAGGTATTTCTAGTTCCCTGAAACCTACAGCAAGGGTTACCAATAAGCTGAGCAGGTACAGCTGATTTACATACCTTATAACTTTAGGTCTGTTCTAACTGGAACATATAATCAGACCATTATGATAATCCCTAACTTTAATCATGTTAATTCATTTAATCCGATAAAATCATATAATTGTAGATTTTCATCTGTTGTAATGTCTTGTCTCAATACTCAAGTGAGTTGCAGTGACATTTATCTGCAGAACTATAGCTTTCTGGGAAACATCTTACGAGACAGCTACTCCTCTGCAGCGAAGTGACATTAAAAAAACAACCCAGGGATATATCTAATAATTAAGTTAATGTCATACAGTCTATTAGACTTTGATTTGATTAAATTCCACATATTTTAAATCGTTTCTCAAAATACTTTTCAAAAGCTAGAGGCGATGGGGAGTAATACCATGCACCTTTTAGTAAGTCCCACTCCATTGTTAGAATTTTTGAAGTTAAAAATGTTTTAAACTGTCTCTCTAAAAGCACTCTGTGATATTTCCTGAAATGGTGATTTAATATTGTAAATGATCTATTATTAAAATTGGCAGAGACAGGAATTTTCCAGTCATGTTTATATTGCCAAGGTTTTTAGCATCTAGGGGTCCATATTAACTGCTCTCCTATGTAATTTTCATGTCTAACAATTGACAGTGTGATACATGTAGTTATATAATTGTACATATATTAAAATTAAAAGTTTTGAAAAAATTTCAAGGTTTTACAAGTTTCAAGATATCAAAGGTATTCAGTTAAATTTTGACTACATATGTATTTTCATCCCTTTGAAATTAACAGTATTGTTGAAATAGATGAAAATTTATCTATGAAACACAGGAATAGCTTTGATTCATATAAATGAAGCGTTATTTTCATCATTGATACATGATAACAGTGAAAAGCCACTGTGCAAATTTTTTTTCTTCTAAATTTTGTCAATATATATAGCCTAAACAAAATACATGCAAAGTTTAACAGAAGTCTGTGGGTTTTTAATATTGAAAGTGATTTGGATATTTACCTACCTCAAGTCCATGGTTACAAATGCTCTGTTTTGTACATTTCATTATGTTTCTATCTTGTCACATTTCAGATTAACACAAATGTTTCTCTAGATTAGTTAAAGTGATTTAGGAAGTGAGGAAATGGATTAAAATTTTATGCAATAAGCAATAATTCTGCAGCATATGTACACATAATATAAATTTTACAAGGCTGGATCAAGGATTTTTAGACACTTTGAATGTATACAGTTTATCAAATATACGTAGTTTGGGTGTGTCCCTTGTTTGTGGAGTATTGGTACCAGTAAGGGCGCTCTAGTGTGGGAGGTTTGATTTTAATTAGACAGTAGTAAATACTTATCATGTATTCAATTTGAACCAAATCAAAACAAAAAAGATTAAGATAACTTCTTGCTAGTCAATAAAAATTTGCAAGTTTCAACTCACAAATTGGAAAAACAACTCACCAATTGGAAATCTCCGCCCACATTTTGCGAGTAAGGTATATTAGTGCATTTCGCGTCCTTTACATGCATGGCTTGTATATCAAGCACACATTTCTCGTCCTTTACATGCATGGCTTGTATATCAAGCACACATTTCCTATGAATGCGTGCGTATCTTGTATTTATGTGTGCTTGGTTTAAGAAAATATCACTTAAAGAGATATACTTTTTATTTTTACATTTATTAACTTTGTGTGTATTCTATTTGCAAAACAGTAATTGAAATGTGGAAAAAAACCTAGACAGACAAATTTTGTATTTCACTATAGCTGTTACTGTTTGATTTATATATTGTAGGAAAATTTAATTCATCAATCTTAATAAATTCTATGTAAATTAACAAAACTTTCATTTTTGAAAAGTTGGTGAAAAATATTTGTGAAAGATGAAATTCTCTATGGTATGTCTAGCACAGTGATATTGGCAAATGTGAAGATTGCTAGAATCACATGTTTAATATGGAGTCTGTAAAATAGCAATACCATCCTTTATCTAAATGTATTGACATGTAGATGCCTCTGCTGTTTTGTAGCTCTTTACGCCCACTTGTGGTATTTGTGAGCCGGTGTGTATTTTTTGTCGGTGGATTTCATTGGTTGACAGTTAAAGGGGAACAACACACGGCCAAGGAAGCCCCCATTATAGCCCTAGCACCTCATTCCTCATATTTTGATGCTCTCGCCATCGTGTATCTTAATTTATCCACAGTTGTTGCCAAAAAGGAAACCTCTCTTGCTCCGGTCATTGGAAGTATGTCGTTTTCTCAAAAATTTTCAAAGTTTGTGTATTTTTCAGGTACAGATTTTTTCCATCCAAGTCTGGACTTTTTAAAAATATATTGTGATTGTGTAGAAAACATTGAAAATAAATCTTTCTTTTTTTTAAATTGTCATTCTTCAGCTGTGACAAATATGCATGATCATGTTGTAAGCTTTTGTAATGTAGAGTTATTCCAATGCACTATTGAAAAAGAACAACCCAAAGACATTGTATGCTTATCCTACATCTGTAAGAGTTGTTTCCCTTGAAAATGATAGCAGAATCTACTAGGTACAATTCCTGATTTAGAATCTTTTAGTTTAATTAGCATTGATTAGTAGTACTTTGAAATGGATTTTTAATATCATTTGAAGGAAACAAATCATGCAGATTTTTAAGGGGGGAAAACCTGAATGGAACATCCATGTTGTACTCGGGGCATGAGGTTCATTTGCTTAGATGATGTTTTGTATTATACTTATGTCAAACATTGCCAAGTTCAAACACTTGATTTAGAAATGTATTTCCTTTAGAGTCCTTAATATGTAAATTTTTAACCTTTTTGTGGCAAAGTTTGATTGCATGCTGGTACTACAGAGCAGACAATTCATTTTTGAGAATGGTTGTAGCTAGGTTAATAAATTAAAAAAAAAAATTCTATATTGCATAGACCCTTTCTTTGTGATGTTTATTACTAACTTCTGTAACATTAACAAAACTTATCCTTTCATTCTTATGGCATCAGAGAAAAATCATGCAGTCTTTTAACTTTTCAATGTACATGTATTGTTATGCAAAAATGCACTAATATTTGTTCTTTTGTCACCAGAGCATCTGAGAAAGGTTTTCATCTTTGAATTTCAGTTTTGATGTAGTCATTCAAATTACATGTAAATTTGAAATTTCCATTTATTGTCATGGAGGAAACCTTATAATACAAAACAAAGGATCAAATTCAGAGGAACAAAAAAAAATTTTCTGGAAAAAGTAACTTTGTTACATCAAGTTTCTTTAGTTATTTTATGTCGTACATAGTGATGGGCAATTGGGGGGAAAATTTACAATCATTAATCAGATGCATCTTTTGATTCATTAATTAAAAAATAATCGAATTTCATTCATTTTCAATTTATGGCTTAAATATATTAATTTTACTTTATTTTTACCCTAAATTATCGTAATTAAATTAAAGTCATTGAAAATTAGAACAGGTAATAATCCCATACTTTTGATTTTGTTTTCCCAGGATAGAGATAGATCTCTCAACTTTTGTTCTTATTGAATGACTCAGTTTTGTCATCCATTTTTGTGTTTAAGTAATATTCGTATTATTTTTTAAAATACCAATGTGGCGAAAGTGATTTTCAAAATGACAATAGTTTATTCATATTGTTTCAATTATAGCGACCAACAATCGAAAGTCAGTGATAATCGGTATGTCACTAGTCGTACATATATTTGAATTTTTCATATTTTCATTTTGAACCTATAATTCATTATCTACAATGTTGAAATGAACCTTCAAAGTTGGCCTAAACAGCATTTTCCCCATTAAAACAAAAGATTTTAACATGAATTTTGGCTTTGAAGACCTTCAAGGCAGGCCTGTCCCTAAGAATTTTTTAATTATTTTGATAGTGGTTACAATCTTGTGAACTATTTAAAATTTAGGGTTTTTTTAGGAGCACCCCTGCCTATTACTTTTGCTTGAAATAGCTCAGTTAGCTACACCACTGTGGCTGTGTGCAGAGGTTCCTTTTCTTGTCATGGTTCGAATCCACCTCGCGCAATACTTTTACATTTCTTATGATTTTGTTTTTTCAACACTTGTTTATATTTTGTATAAATATATATATATATTTTTTTTCCTTCAATAATTTAGTGAAGATGTTTGTTCATTCCTTATACAAAAGGCATTTATATGTGAAAGCAAATTCCCTGTACACAAAAGCAATCAAGAGGAACTATATCTCGAGAGATCAGACCTTGTTCTGGGGACAATAATCATTCAATCTGTTTACCCAACTCAAAGAACATGTGTCACGTATAAAAGCCTGCTAAGTTTAGATAAGGATTTTAAACTACAGGATTACACAACAGTAGCGACACTCCCTCAGATTTCCATTTTTAGCTCACGTGAGCTGAAAGCTCAAGTGAGCTTTTCTGATCGCCTGTTGTTTGTCCGTCTGTCTGTCTGTAAACTTTTTACATTTTCGACTTCTTCTCCAGTACCACAGGGTCACTTTCAACCAAACTTGACCAAAAGCTTCTTTGGGTGAAGGGCTTTCAAGTTTGTTCAAATAAAGGGCCATGTCTCTTTCAAAGGGGAGATAATCTTAAAAATGCAAAAATAGGGTGGGGTCATTTAAAAATCTTCTCAAGAACCACTGGGCCAGAAAAGCTGAAATTTACATGAAGGCTTCCTGACATAGTGCAGATTCAAGTTTATTAAAATCATGACCCCTGGGGATAGGATGGGGTCACAAGGGGGATCAAAGTTTTGCATACAAATATATAGGGAAAATCTTTAAAAATCTTCTTTTCAAGAACCACTGGGCCAGGAAAGTGGAAATTTACATGAAAGCTTTCTAACATATTGCAGATTTAAGTTTGTAAAAATCATGGCCCCCGGAGGCAGGATGGGGCCACAAAGGGGGATCAAAGTTTTACATAAAAATATATAGGGAAAATCTTTAAAAATCTTCTCAAAAACTACTGGGTGGGGTCATTTAAAAATCTTCTCAAGAACCACTGGGCCAGAAAAGCTGTAATTTACATGAAGGCTTCCTGACATAGTGCAGATTCAAGTTTATTAAAATCATGGCCCCCGGGGGTAAGATGAGGCAGCAACAGGGGATGAAAGTTTTGCATACAAATATATAGGGAAAATCATGGCCCCCGGGAGTAGGTTGGGGCCACAATAGGGATCAAAATTTTACATGCGAATATATTGGAAAAATCTTTAAATATGAGTCAAGGTAACTCAGGTGAGTGATGTGGCCCATGGGACTCTTGTATGATTTTACAATCGTGCATCATTGACATGTTTTGCCGTTGCAAGAGAAAATATTTGTAAGTAAGCAATTTGCCGCAGAGTGATTAAGACCGGGTATAACCATTACAAAATTATGAAATATTATAATTTATAAACGGGAAATAATGCAAACAATACATGTATCATGCTACATGTACATTGTAGTAAGATAACTATGAGATTCAGATTCTTTATTTCCTTAAGCTATACAGCTCATCGGTTGAAATACAACATATTTACAAATATATACCCAAAAAAAAGACTGTAGAGGGTGAGTAGACATACAGATACAATTTTGAGGATATAAAATCAATGCATTTCAACATACATACAAGAATACATGTAAATGATATGTTGTTGCAAGTACAGCATTTGATTTTCATGAATTACATGAAGATCTTAACTTTGTAGCCTGTTGTAGGAACTTTACTAAATTATGAAGTTCTTTTGTATTATTTACACTAAGAAGCTTTACTACATGTAATTTGAAGAAAATTACTTTTTTTGTAGTAAAACTTTTTGATAATTTAGTTCTTAAATCGTTATATAAAGGATATTTTAAAATAAAATGGAATTTGTCTTCTATCTCATGTACATTACATAATGTACAAAGTCCAATATTTACCTCTTGAAATATTTTTACGCCTACATGCCCTTCTTAATGTTCAAAGAGTAAGAAGACATTTGAAATTTTGTTATACATTTCTTTCCATTCGGATCAATTGGTTTTTTTAAAAAAATAAACTGTAAACAAAAATTATCTATAAGGCATTGATATAAAATCATTTTGATGAAGTTGAAAAAGACGAAAAAATATTTTGCTTGTATATATCTAACAATTTTTGTTCAATTACCGTGTATGTAATATGACCAGTTCCTGGTTCTTCCCACAATTAAATACTAAAAGTTTCCTCCTATATCCACATGCTAAAGGCAGTGCAATGTGTGGCCCAAAGTCAAACACTAGAATGAATAGGAATGAGCTTTTTGTAAAGACTAAAGCCAAAATATGGTCCAATAGGTTATTTCTTATACTTCCCTGAATTGATCTTTTTCACTAGTCTAGAATGAATAGACATATTTTGCTACAGTATACCAGTATCTTGAACTTGAAGAATGAGATTTCTGGACACAAATACTGTCAATGGTACTTGGAGACAGAGAAAAATACTCAGAAAAGATGATAATTATTCTCAGAATATGTTTGCTAATGCATGATGACTAGATATTGTACCTTTTCTTGTCCTTTTTGATTAGGTCCATGATGACGCCATTGATAATGCTCGGGAGGGCTGTAGTCTTTTGTACAAGTTTCCATAGCGTTAAGGTTAAAGGTCAACCAGCAACTGCAGAGGAAGCACCTCTCCTGATAGTGGGGCCTCATTCCAGTTTTTTTGATGGGCTTGTTTTGTTTTTTTGTTCCACCATACCAACTGTCTTGTCTAGGAAGGAAAATTCCTCCATTTTTGTAATTGGATGTACGTATTGACATTCTGTAGTGATGTAAAAAATCTAATCTGTTTATTGCATGTATAACAAAAACTGATTTTGTGATGTTCATGAAATCCTTAAAGTCTTAAGATTCGTTATGTCACCCAACTTACCTGATGCTTAAAATATTTTTTCTGAGTTGAGTTACTGACATAACTGTGAAGTATGTGCTGTATACTTTCCAATAATGATACAAACTTAATGCAAAATTGAGAATTTGGTAACCGCATCAAATGCGTATCAGGTAGTGGCTGTTTATTATGCAGACTTTTATAAGAAGATCAAAATTGTAAAGGGCTAGTGGTAACTCACAGGAAGTTAACAATTTCCTGTACAATGAAAATAAGGAAATATAAAGTGTAGCCTGCCAGTGAAGTTATGCAACATGACAGATAGTAATATGATAGGAATTGGGGGAAATGTTTTCATATATACCATTATTGCTTTTTTAGGGGAATAACTGTGATGTCATTAAGAATTCATTCCGAGATAATTGAATATCTGAATTCATTTGTTATTTCATGAGACACAAGATGTGAATTCAGTTGTAGTACCATGTTATTGTAGCTCCATTCTATCATAGTTAATTAGAGATAAGTGACAAACACATTAATTAAAAGATATTAATTTGGTTTATGAAAATTCTTCCCCAAAGTAGTGATTGACCAAAAGTATCTGGCTGTGACCCTCTAGCTGGCTGCAGTAGGATCTGTATTTAATATTCCATACTAGAGGATGGTAAGGGTAAAGTCAGGGAAAAGAGAGGAAACCTGTAAATATGTCCAGTACAATTCTCTCTGTATTTATAGATCTCGGATATCTGTTTTACTATCAATCACATTGATATACACCCTGTGAAAAATTTCCCTATCATTTTAAGTTTCACAAGATCGATAAAAATTGACTGAATCTGCAGAAATTTGCAGACAAATGCCAAGTTATTATCTGCTAGCTTGTAACTCGGAGATTAACCATGTAAATTCCTTAATGAGGTCACCATTTAGGACAGTCATATAGAATGGTACTCGAGGACAATGTTGTCATTTCCCTTCCAAATAGGGATGCTATAGGCCACTAGAGCATGCTCATGTAGACAGGATTTGGGTTTGACTCACAGATTATCCCTCCTTTAGATAAAAGTCCCTGCATGATTGTTGTTTGTAAAGATAACAGCATGTTATGTATAACATTGTAGCTGTGCACAGTGGATGTATTGATTTTGGGAACTGCATGTTGGGGAATGAAAGCCTATATTGAAAGGGAAACTAATATAATTAGGGGTTATCATTAGTAATGAAGTGAAAATCGAGCAGATTTTGATTACTTTGGATAAAAAAAAATTCTTATTCTAGTTTAGTCATTGGAGTGTCATTTTGTTTTTTTCAATGTACTAAAGGCCAACATTTTATGACTTTCTGTCTCTGAAAGCTCTACACATAATTTTTTTGGGTCACCTGAGTAAATTCAGGCCTGGTTTTTTTTTAAAGAGACTTAAGTCGAAACTTGGTCTTAAGTCTGAGATTTTGTTCAAATTTTTACTGCTCAAATAAAAGAGAACTCAAACTTAAGTTTGAGATTTTTTCAAGAACCCCAGGCCAGATGACCTATTGTGGGTCTGCGTCCACAGTTGTGCATTTTAAAACAAACATTTTTAACGTCTTTTTGATAAGTACCATTCCAATTCTTTTCAATTTGGTATGAAGAATATTTGGGACCAGGGGGACATAAATTATAAATTTCATTATTCCTGCACCCCTAGGGTCTTATGGGCGAAGCAGCAAAGACTGTCAAAAATTAATTTTTAAAATTTTTCTCTACAACCTCAAATGTGTAAGAAAAAACTAAATTCATACTCTTAGTGGTGTAGAGCAGAAAGGCCTCTACCAAAAGTAAAAATTTCATGATCCTTGGGGTAGAGGATCTGACTCATGGGTGGGGCCAAACTTGGTATGTATAGTGTATATCTAAAACATTTAAGTGATATCTTCTTCTTTAATGCTATTGATACTAAATTACCAAAATCGTTCATTCTCCATCTTTAAACATTGTGTATGCGATAACAACTGTTTTGTTCATGCCAAGAACTGTTCCATTCAAACCAAGCCATGTTCGTTCCCCTTCAAAACCATTTGTTCCCAAACCGTTTAGCATTTGTTCGCCATTAAACTTGTGTAGCAGTATACTTCAGGGTCTGTAATGTGTTTCAGAACTTTCGTCTTAAGTCCTTCATAAAACAAGTTAAAGATTATCATCAATCTAAAATAAAAAGAATGTGATGTAAATTTATTAAAGTGATAAGAACCCACCTCTATATACCCAAAATCAAAGACAATTCACATGAAAATTTGAAATGTTGATTTGTGTGTTTAAGTTACACTTAGCGCTGCATTATTTGAGATGAATTTGCAGGATTACTGCAGTTATATTGAATTTAATAGTCATCCATCTGCTCTTTACAAAAGAAACAAACAAAATCAAAGAACATTCCAAGTCTACAAATCTCTGTAAAGTCTCCCTAGTTTCTCTTAACTGTTGTCATCCATAAAATCACTCCCAAAATCCATTCTTATAACGGATTTTCTTTTCAATTTACTTACAGTAATATATATTAAAATGTCGCCCCAAGTTAAAATTTCAACCCTAATACTCATGAAACAGATAGTAAAAAATGTTGGCTTTAGACAGTTGAAGATGATCTTAAAATCGGATTGGTAAAGACAGCGAAAAGTCTTGCATGGTATTCAGAAATTACCATATAAATGTGTAATTCCCACAAAGTATTTTCTAGAGTAGAATTTGTGACTAACTTGGAATTTCATTTTTCTTTATTGCCCAAAAGGGATGTGACATATAACCATTGCAAATATTACAAATTTTCATTTGATTTATAACATTGTTACTCTGAAGTCAAAGTACCAAATGTTTTCATTGCCAATCATTGGTATACATTTGATCTATACTTTGTGGGTACCTTTGTGATAATTCATGTCCTTGATATGTTTTATATGATGACCAGCTCTCATAGAGTATACACAGCCAGTTCTAGTTAAAAGAGAGGATCCTAACTCCAGAACAAACACAGTCAAAGAAATCCACAGAAGAGCCCACTCGGAGGGAAAATGGCCTCAGATCATCATTTTCCCTGAGGGAACATGCACCAACAGAAGCTGCCTTATTAATTTCAAACCTGGTAAGATAAACTGACATATTGTGGAGTATTTTAGATTTGTCACAATCACAGCTGAGGCACTATTTGGTGTTGTCATGATTTAGCACATCTATGTATGATAGTGGAAAAACAAAAATCTTCATATTCTTGCAATGGCCTCCGTGGCCGATAGGTTAGAGCATCGCACTCAAAATCACACGACCTCTCGCCTCTGGTCGACACAAGTTCGAATCCCGCTCACGACAGTAAGTGAGAAAGTTTCCCAGTTTACTTTCGGAAGGTCGGTGGTCTCTTCCCAGGTACATTGTATCTGGGTTCTCTCTTCCACCAATAAAAACTGGGTACCACCATATAACTGAAAAATTGCTGAGTGTAGCGGAAAACAGCAAATCAATCAATCATATTCTTGCACAACCATAGATTAGCACTCATGCCTCACAGTCAAAGGCACTGAAATATGTATACTGTTAAAATAAGTGCAGGTATGATATGTGTTGTGAAAACGGTATAGTGCTTAAAAATTAATCTCGTGAAGGATTTTGACTTGTTTATTTTCATATCAAGCAAATATTCAACTGTACATAATTTCGAGTATAGATACAGAGAAAAAATTTCACACCTGTATTACCTATAAAGCATTCCTTCAGCAAAGCAAAGAACAAAGCATTCGAATATGAAGTATGATTTTACCATCAAAAGAGTGGTACAAGCTCTCACTTATTTTGGATAAATTTTTTGTGGTTTTTTCTGGAATGATAGAAAAGGTGTTATGTTTGCAAACAGAGATTTTAGATTCCAACCAAATTGTACTGTGATTTGATGCATGATATGATAAAACATCCATGATACGTTGAAATATATGAGAAATGACTTCATTTGATAATACAATGGTTAGTCCAGTTAGAATTGCCTGTTTCCAAATTTCTGAATATTTATGCCCCCCTTCAAAGAAGAGGGGCATATTGGTTTGCACCAGTCGGTCGGTACGTAGACCACATGTTGTCCGCTCAATATCTTGAGAACCATTCACTGGATGATTATGATATTTCATATGTGGGTTGGTTATGAGTAGAAGAGGACCCCTATTGTTTTTCAGGTCAAAAGGTCAAGGGTCAATCTACTCTGGACATAGGAATATAATGTCTGCTCAATATCTTGAGAACCCTTTGCTTGACAGACATCAAACTTGGCACACTGGTACATCCTAAGGAGTAGATAACCCCTATTGATTTTGAGGTCATATGGTCAAGGGTCAAAGTGGGCATAGGAATATACTGACCATTCAATGTCTAGAGAACTCTTTGCTTGACAGACATCAAACTTGGTATATTAGTACATCTTTAGAAGAAGATGACGCCTATAGATTTTGAGGTCACATGGTCAAAGGTCAAGGGTCAAACTGGACATAGGAATATACTGTCCATTCAATATCTTGAGAACCCTTTGCTTGACAGACATCAAACTTGGTACACTGGTACATCTTCAGTAGAAGATGACTCCTATAGATTTTGAGGTCACATGGTCAAAGGTCAAGGGTCAAACTAGACATAGGAATATACTGTCTGCTCAATATCTTGAGAACCATTTGCTTGACAGACATCAAACTTGGTACACTGGTACATCTTCAGGAGAAGATGACTCCTATTGATTTTGAGGTCACATGGTCAAGGGTCAAACTGGACATAGTAATATACTGTCCACTCAATATCTTGATAACCCTTTTGCTTGACAGACATCAAACTTAGTACACTGGTACATCTTCAGGAGAAGATGACCCATATTGATTTTGAGGTCAAAGGTCAATAGTTGAATTGGACATAGTAGTATATTTTCTTCTATATTTTAAGAATTATTTGCTTGATTGACACCAAACTTGGTACACTGGTCAGCATAAGGAGTAGATGACCCCTATTGATTTTTTAGGTCACATGGTCAATCCACTCTTGACATAGGAAGATATTGTCTGCTCAATATTTTGAATTGATGATACTACTATCAATTAAATGATGTATGTGTATAACCCTTTTCAATTTTGCACCATGGGGGCATATGTGTTTTACAAACATCTCTTGTTTATTTTCATCTTCAGGAAATCATCATTGTGGTTGCTATAGCCAAGTATATATATTGATCGATATATATATATATATATATATATATATATATATATATATATATATATATATTGATGATTTGCTTTATAAGATTATTAATGTAGATTTCTCCATCTATTGTAGGTGCTTTTTACCCAGGCACTGCAGTACAGCCTGTTTGTATACGATACCCAAATCACTTCGTAAGTTTCCTGTTTTGAAATATTTTTCTGTAGTACTTATCAAAAACTGTTGCAAATTAAAGCAAGAGGCCCATGGGCCACATCGCCCACCTGAGTCACCTTGGCTCTGCTGTTGTTCAGCTGTTGTGATAAATTTTTCAACTCAACCTTAATGATCAATTGATCATTTTCCGAATTGTTAAAACACTTCCCATGTGTGTAGAGTTCAGGCTTCAAGGATGGGCATAAAAATGGCGATGTAGGGAATGTCCGCATTGTAAATGTGCTGCATCTTATTTCCAATAATGCTTACATCTTTTTTCACCATAGTAAGATTTAAATGTTGGAAAAAGTGGTTGTGATGTTTTGGTAACCATTAAGTCCCATGGGCCCTCTTGTGATCTAGTTATGTTGATAATTGGATGGTGTTCAGAACAGCAGAACCTGTAGAGATTTTTGGATGATATTCAGAACAGCTGAACCAGTAGAGATTTTTGGATGATATTCAGAACAGCTGAACCAGTAGAGATTTTTGGATGATGTTCAGAACCTGTAGAGATTTTTGGATGATGTTCAGAACAGCTGAACCAGTAGAGATTTTTGGATGATGTTCAGAACAGCAGAACCTGTAGAGATTTTTGGATGATGTTCAGAACAGCAGAACCTGTAGAGATTTTTGGATGATGTTCAGAACAGCAGAACCTGTAGAGATTTTTGGATGATGTTCAGAACAGCTGAACCAGTAGAGATTTTTGGATGATGTTCAGAACAGCAGAACCTGTAGAGATTTTTGCTGATTTGGTCACTCTGAATGACTTCAGCAGTTGAATTCCTATACCTTTAAAAAAAGTGAAAGCTTTAACGTTACATTCAAAATGGTATTTATGGCATTGTAGGCGGAAAATTTCAAAAGTAACCAAGAAAACTATTTCTTTTACAGGACACTATAACGTGGACATGGGAAGGCCCTGGAGCGTAAGTTTCATACTTCTGAATTATCTTTGAAACTTTTACATCACTTTGAACCTCACATGAGGTGTGGAAGTACAAACAAGTAATGAAGGGACATTATGCAGTTATTCACTGGGTCCTCGGACAACAGCTGTTTTATTTGACTGGAGAATGGATCTGTTGCCTGAAGCTGCAGGCTGAAAGCAACAGATCCTTTCAAGGATCAAACAAAACAGCTGTTGTCCGAGGACACAGTCTGTAACTGTTTTGTTATACACCTTCATTTTTTAAAAGATTGTTTTTACTAGATGCACGTGGTTTGTTGACTGAGAACTTTTAACAAGACAATGAGATTTGTGTACATTTATCAATATATCCACTAGTTGAGAAGAAAGTATACCCAATATCCTAATTGATAAACAATAATTATATTTTTTGTGTTTCTGCTCTGCATTTCATAAAATAAATTCTGTATTTCATCATCAGTCAAATCAGTGAACCTTGCCATTATGTAAACAAAGCAGCAGACTGAAAATCATGTGACTTGTGTAGCCGATAGAAATAGGGCAAACTATTGCAGATATAGACCGTTAGTTTTATATAAGAAGAAAATTAAGGTGTGTAATAAGAAAACATATCACATGTAAGTTAAGCCAGGTATATGCATTTCACTGCAAAGGAGAATCTTACAAAATACAGAACCAGTGATTTTAAATTTGCAGTCTATGATTTTTAACTGGAAACGGGTTAACCATAGATGCTAAATGATTTATATACATGCACACAATGATGTCACATGGACTGTGAACATTGAATTTACACTTATTGATCTAGCACAAGGGTATTTGGTTGAATTTCTTTGGTAGTTCTTTCATTGGGTAAGTTGGAATTAATTATAAACCAATGATATTGTTGTGCAAATCCCATCCATGACTTTATCAGATTGTTAAATAAATGATACCAGTCTGCATTTTGTTGAGTTTTACACTTGAAGTATATGAATTATTATTATTTCATCAAATAATTCTGTGCTTTCTAAATGGCTGAGATCCAACAGCCTAGGAAAAACAGAATGTTGCATTCACATGCATGTGCCTTTATTTGATTTCTCCAACATTAACTGGTCAGAAATGAATTATTTTCATTATTGATAATTGATTATGATATTATGCTTTTAATTGAACAGTATATATGTCCACCTAGGTATATCTAAACCCCTGGCTGAAGTGGCTTAGCCAACTAATAGCAAAAACAAAGGGGAATATACACAAACTTCCCTCAGACTATATTGGGTTCAAACCATTACCGTGGAAACAAAACCCATGACACCAGCTTGATTTACCCATTTATTGATATCATTGAATGTCATTAACAGCCGAACACATGCTGTGCACACAACAGGAAAGGGAGATAATTGGCCGCATTGCTTACTAAATACCCAGGTCTGGGGGGAACAACCGAGCTACCAACACACTAGGTGCATAACGGGCAAAAGGGGGCCTTGTGTTGGGCACAAATGCCCATGGAGTCCCATGTATAGAAACAACATGTGGACAGGGGTTGCATTGGTTGACATATCTGTTTCCCAAAGAATTGCTCCCTGGTTGATAGTATTGCTGACACTTAGTACTCCAAGGAGAGCCTCCCCTCCTGTTAAAGGAGGTGGAGGGGGCCCCGGTCTGGCAGACACACGTGGACCCCAATTTAAATGAGGGGTATTCTTTCCCCAATAAACATATTAACACCTGAGGGTTTATTCTTCACCCAATAAACCACACATAGTTTCCCAAACTTGGATTCAAAACTGATATACAAATATCTAGTCAATACGCAAGATCGCGACTACTTTTTCCGTCTTGGTTTTAAATTTTACTTTCCCCTTTCAAAGTTTCGCGAGACCCAGAGTATGCGAGAATTTGGGCATGTTGGTAAATAATACCAGTTCTGCAACTTTTGTCGTGATCGATTCACCTGATTTTAACAATGGTGTACTATCATTGCATTGCAGTAGACTGTAGTAATGATTCAAGAAAGAAACATAATACGCAGAAATATCCACAACTGATAGATTTTAATGGAAATGTGGTGGATTTTTTCCCACTGCTGTCAGCCAGGAAATTCCCAAAGCTGAGAAGAGCTTGCGTCAAAATATATAGCTACACGAGCTAAATTCAGAAGTTAATTTTTCCTGTATCCAGACATTTTTACACACCTTTCATTTAAAAATGCTTTTAATTGTGGAAAGCACTTCTTCCAATGCCATGTTTTGAATAAAAAAAAAATGCCCAAGATCGACACGCTTTTCCGGACTTCTTTACAAGAGAGTTCCGCTAACTCGGTATTTATGATCTTGCGTTTTAATTGGGATTATTTGTATATAGCATCAAATAATCTATATTATGTTATACACATATTATGAGGGGAGGTTATGCTTTTGGGCCTCTGATGAACTGGAATGGCAAGGCATTCTCACTTACCAAAACATAGCTGAATGGTATGTTATCACGAATATGGTGCGTAATAAATAAATGATTATTTAGATTTCGTTGTAACACGTGTTCACATTTTTATTTCAGCTTCGCTCTGTTGTGGTACACGTTATGTCAGTTTCACACAAAATGTGAAATTGAGGTTAGTATGTTATATTATTATTATGTGTTGTAGATTTATTTCTGTGTTGCTTTTGTTAGCTCTTACTTTCATTTTACTAAAAATGGGATCATGACCAGATAGACATGAATGGACTGAGATTGGACTCTATATGGTACTCAAAAGCATAAAAATCTAAATTAAACATTTGAGAAATATGTTTGTTATAAAATTGTAAACCAGGATGATATTTATCACCAATTTGAATTTGTGTTCCATTTGTAACTTGACATCATGAATGAGACAATATATCTGCTTTCTAAGATGTGTACTTACGTTAAACCACTTTCAAAGTATAAACTGCAAGTTAGGTTGTATCACATAAATAGGTAAAAATTAGGGAAAGTGTCAAACTAAGAAGGCATCCATCTTAGTTTTTCATATAACTGGAGCATGTAATATTTTTTTTGATTTGTAAACAGTTATTGAAGCAGAGTTTGCAATGAAACTTTATATTAGAAAATATGTGTAGGCTATGCATGTAATGTTTACTTTGCTAGGCACTTTTAAGATGGACTTTGAAATTGTGCGACAAAAATTATGGGAAAATGTTAACTTTTGACATCACACAAAAGATGTCTTCAAATACATAAAAATGCAATAAGTTGAGGAATTTTTTTATATTATGAAATTTTAAATTCTATCAAAACTTGCCTTCCCATCTAACCTTGTCATCAATGAAATCCAACACAGTGCAATACATGTATAAGCAGGTGACTGATAGCAAACGGCAGGTTCAAATGTGATGTCATCTGGTAATATGCTTTGAGAGGTGGATCAAGCAAACTTTACCCAAGTAAAAAAAAATATTTTAAAATAAAATGAAACACGGAGGAAAGCAATAATGATCTTGTCGACAAAACGGGCGACTCGTCAATTTAAAGGGAACTCTTCATTCACGATAATAGACTGGGGTGTCATTTTTAGCTCACCTGCGCTGAAAGCTCAAGTGAGCTTTTCTCATTGCCTGTTGTCCATCTGTCTGTCTGTAAACTTTTTACTTTTCGACTTCTTCTCCAGAACCACTGGGCCAATTTCAACCCAAGTTGGCGAAAAGCATCATTGGGTGAAGGGCTTTTAAGTTTGTACAAATAAAGGGCTATGCTCTCTTCAAAGGGGAGATAATCACAAAAATGCAAAAATAGGATGGGGTCATTTAAAAAAAATCTTCTTCTCAATAACCACTGGGCTGAAAGAGCTGAAATTTACATGAAAGCTGCCTGACAAAGTGCAGATTCAAGTTTGTCAAAATCATGACCCCCCAGGGGTAGGATGGGGCAACAATAGGGAATCAAAGTTTTACATACATTTGTATACGAAAAATCTTTTAAAATCTTCTCAAGAATCACTGGGCCAGAAAAGTACAAATTTACATGAAAGCTTCCTGATATAGTGCAAATTCAAGTTTGTTAAAATCATGGACCCCCTGGGGTAGGATAGGGTGATAATAGGGGATCAAAGTTTCACATACAATTATATAGGGAACATCTTTTAAAAAATCTTCTCCTTAAGAACCATTTTGCCAGAAAAGTTTACATTTACATGAAAGCTTCCTGACAAAGTGCAGATTCAAGTTTTTAAAAATCATGCCCTCTGAGGGAAGGGTGGGGCCACAATAGGGATTCAAAGTGTTACATACAAATATATAGAGAAAATCTTTAAAAATCTTCTCAAGAACCATTAGGCCAGAGAAGTTTACATTTACAAGAAAGCTTCCTGACATTGTGCCGATTCAAATTTTTAAAAATCATGGCCCCTAGAAGTAGGTTGGGGCCATAATAGGGATCAAAATTGATGAAACGATTGTCGCTCGATTTTGGCTCTTCGATTCCGATTATCGATTCTATTTTTCATAATCGCTTGTTGCCTGTACACTAATTTATATCTAATCCGAGATTCATCTGACTGTTACTCCCGCTTTTATATCGAGACATGTGCGGGGGAGAGTCGGACTGGACTCCACATTGAAAATTGGGATTTCAGTGACACCATCTAGTGTGTATACTGCACATATCCATAAAACGAAATAGAAATAACTCCAAAAATAATAAACATTATTAACTACATGTAAATACGGATTATATCTATCATTGATCGAAACAGTTCTTTTGATTATGACTAATTATCGATTATGAAATTTTCCCGATTTTTCAACACTAGTGTATATAGGGAAAGTCTTTAAATATGGGCCAAAGTGACTCAAGTGAGTGCTGTGGCCCATGGTCCTCTTGTTGAAAATACAAGACCAATGATTTTAATGTTTTGTTAACCAAGATTAATAACATCACAGCAATACTGGCAATAATATGAGTTGATGATCAATGAACAATACAAATATTTTTTATAAGTGCATTCATGGGTACTACTAAATGAAGAACTAAGAACTATAGGTTTACTTGTATAATTTGGTGTTTTATATATGGCTTGTTTTTATCCTATTCATCATTCTGGTGATAATTGGAACCAGAATTATATAGTTTTAACCATTTCAAAGGGTTTTGGTGATGTTTATGCTAATTAAGTAAAGGAGCTATTAGCATTTCATATAATTATTGTGTAATTTGAGTTTTTACATGCATAAACAAAGATTGTATAGCAGAATATTTATAAATAATTATATTTGCTTAATATATAGGTGAAAGTGCATACCAAGTGCACTATTACCTCATTGTAACACTGGATACATTTAGATACACAGAAATTACACTGGATACATTTAGATACACAGAAATTACATTGGATACATTTAGATACACAGAAATTACACTGGATACAGTTAGATACACAGAAATTTATTGAATTTTTACTACAGTGTTTTATGTGCAAGTATGTCTTGTTTAACATTGAGAGAAAAAATTGTGCTGCAATGTAAGGGGGAAAATAAAGAAAAAAAAGTTGTATCATCTTTGGTTGTCAAGTGGTATGTGACCCATACCAACTTAGTTTATAGACTATAAGTTTAATTTTTTCGGTGTCCTCAGCCAATCAAATTGGGTGTTACAAGTAAAATTGAATGATTGACTAACAGTTAGAAATTGTATATACTAAGAAACTGGTGCACAAACTCTTCATGAAGATGCAGAAACTCCTTATTTTAATGGACTAAGTTAGGCTCATGTCAGATGTAGTTCTATGTCAGTTAGGCTCATGTCATATGTAGTTCAATGTCAGTTAGGCTCATGTCATATGTAGTTCAATGTCAGTTAGGCTCATGTCATATGTAGTTCAATGTCAGTTAGGCTCATGTCATATGTAGTTCAATGTCAGTTAGGCTCATGTCATATGTAGTACAATGTCAGTTAGGCTCATGTCATATGTAGTTCTATGTCAGTTAGGCTCATGTCATATGTAGTTCTATATATAACCTATGAAATGTTCCATTTCTCTGTAGTTTTTACCAGTCTATACTCCATCAGAAGAAGAGAAGAAGGATGCTTCATTATTTGCAGCCAATGTTAGGGCAAAAATGGCAGAGTGAGTAGTCGGTGTGAATGAACTTATTGAAACAGAAAACAGAAATGTTTTGTCAAGGTCGAGGAGCACTGACATTGTTAATTTTTCATACAGAGATATTGTTCAGTAAATAGCTGTTCTAAGGGCCCACTGTCCTTGGAAATATTACCCAACAATAGTTGGAAATATTATCCAAGTATTCTTGTAGGGTACATCATTTTAAAGGCATTTTTAGCTCACCTGGACTCTAAAATATCTTATTTGCAAATAAACCACCATTTTTATGCCCCCCCCCCCCCCCCTTCAAAGAAGGTGCAATAACAGACATTTCTGGCCCTTAAAACAGAATTCTATGTCTTTAAAATCCATAATTACCATGTTGAAAAAAGTCAAAAATGATTTTTTCTGAAACTGATTCCTTGTTTGGAATATAAAATTACAAAGTTAAAAATATTATGTAGGGTGTTTTTATTAAGGACATAATACACCTGTTACAAGGTTATATAGGGTGTTTTTATTAATACACCTGTTACAAGCTTATGTAGGGTGTTTTTATTAAGGACATAATACACCTGTTACAAGGTTATATAGGGTGTTTTTATTAATACACCTGTTACAAGGTTATTTAGGGTGTTTTTATTAATACACCTGTTACAAGCTTATGTAGGGTGTTTTATTAATACACCTGTTACAAGCTTATGTAGGGTGTTTTTATTAATACACCTGTTACAAGGTTATATAGGGTGTTTTTATTAATACACCTGTTACAAGCTTATTTAGGGTGTTTTTATTAATACACCTGTTACAAGGTTATATAGGGTGTTTTTATTAATACACCTGTTACAAGCTTATTTAGGGTGTTTTTATTAATACACCTGTTACAAGCTTATGTAGGGTGTTTTATTAATACACCTGTTACAAGCTTATGTAGGGTGTTTTTAGTCGAGTTGCGTAGCAAATCTCAGCTTTTAAATTGGCGAAGGATGGGTGTCCAGTTGGGCGGGCGGGCAGGCGGCGTCCACAATTAGCTTGTCCGGTCTCTAACTTTCATACTTTTTGGTACATCTTTGTGAGACTTACATAACATGATCACATCTAAAAGAGGAAGGTTCCCAATTATTTTGAGGTCAAAAGGTCAAGGTCACTGTCACTAAATGCCATAGATTTGAGCTTGACCGGTCTCTAACTTTCATACTACTAGGGGCATCTTTGTGAAACTTACATATCATGATCACATCCAAAAGAGGAAGGTTCCTATTTATTTTGAGGTCAAAAGGACAAAGGTCAAGGTCTCTTTGTCACTAAATGCCACAGATTTGAGCTTGTCCGGTCTCTAACTTTCATACTACTTGGTGCGTCTTTGTCAGACTTGCATATTTTGATCACATCCAAAAGAGGAAGGTTCAGGATTATTTATTTTGAGGTCAAAGGTCAAGGTCTCTTTCACTACATACTATAGATTTGAGCTTGCCTCTAACTTTTATACATGTACTTGCTGGTGCATATTTATCAGACTTCAAATCCTGATGACATTCAAGATTCATGTTGCTTTTGAAATTCAAAGGTCAAGGTCATAATCACACTAAATACCTATTGCAGCCATTCAAAGCTTCTTATTTATTAACTATATTAAATATGTGCATGTTTTTACTTTGTGAATGCAAGCGTGCATAATTTTCCAAACTGCAACTCGGTCATACGCATCTTAGATGCGTTTTAGCGATTTTTATTACTGAAAAGAAACATGATAAAACATTTACATGATCAAAGAGTCAGACATTCTGTATTTGCAACAGAGTGCTCAGCAAAACTCAATAATCTATTTCTTTTTAAGATTGATGTATACTTATACCAAAATGTTAAGCATTTATCAATATCTCATGTTTGAATTAGCAAAGTTCAAGTGGTGAAAATAGATGTCGTTCTGTCCTTTTTTTAGGGCACTGGGTGTCCCTGTAACAGATCATTCATATGATGATTGTCGACTGATGCAGAAAGCAGCCAAGCTCAAGCTCCCCAAAACTGTAGGACTCGTGGAGTTCATGAAATTGAACAAGAAACTTGGGTATGTTTGTCAAAGTAGTATCTGCTCTTTAAGAGTTTTGTCGAGTGAGTTCTTTCCTTGTCAATAGTAAATGTACATAATATGCAAAAATTGTTTGGGTCATGTTGAAACAATTAGCAGTTTTCTGCACTCCACATATAGAAACGGGATTTTAGAATTGTTTTGAACTTCTTAAGGATATGCGGGACGATGATCACGTGATGATTGCGAATTTATTATAAATTTAGAACCGGATGCAGCGTAGTTAGAACTACCCGAGAAAAATCACAATGCTCTACCGACACACTATATAACGTCACAATAAAAAAGTACGTCACGACGTTGTACCACGGGGAAAATGTCGTCATATTTTGTTGTAATTTGCTACCGCTGTCAAGTGTCATGTGTAAATCTGTTGATTGAATTCTTGTCAAATGATAATTTTTATTTCTACTTCATACTGATTATAAGTCTCCCTTTTCATACACATTGTATATATTATATATACAGTATGCGCCACAGTAATTTTGATAGTATAGCCTATAAGTCACCGAAATCGCTCCTACATGTACAAGCAATTTGAATTTAGGAATTTACAAAAGGAAAGTCAATCGTACGTAAACAATGAATCGGTGCAAGTGTAAGATGATGATCGTTTGTTGGTATTTACTATAGTAGTGTGAAAATAGAACTGGATACACATTTCACCGAATCTTCCTTGGAAAACGTACGAACTATTCTGGTGCTTTTATAATCGATCATTGTTTGCGAAAAATACCCCACCCCCACCCCATATGCCGAAGATCAATACTTTTGGTCAAATATTAACGTCCATGCTAGGAATGTTCAATTTTCCCAAGCATTTTGATATAAATCTAAATACGCTTTATCTCTCAAACTATTTTATATTACAAATTATTTTTACTAACTTTACGAAACACTGCTGCGAAAATGGTAACTAATGTAATAAATATGATACAGGTTGAAAAGTATGCGAGGAGCAGACGTGTGAAAAAGAAAAAAGTGCAAAGTCGCAACGTGTGCGACACATAAATTCCTTGAAAAATAGGATGGAGACGATCGAGTCAAGCGACACTAGCTACCCTGGCCGCGGAAGTACTGTTGATCTTGTAAACGAAGTAGTAGCTTATATTGACAGTAACTAGATCTAACCCCGTGGTTTGAAGGAAGACGAATTGTAGAGCTAGAGGTTTTGTCCAAAGTCATGTATAATATATACATATATATATTTAAAAAAGATTAAAATTTTAATTTGTTTCATAAACTCAATTTTTGTTCCATGATCATGAAAATTCTAAATATTTCAATAGATTCAAAACAAAAGTAGTTTCTTACAATGTATTCCAATACAGGCACAAAGAATTAGGCTGCCTGCCCCCCCGCCGCCCCCCCCCCCCCCCCGCCCCCCCCATCTTTGACAGTGAGCATTTTTTTTTAAATTGTAGTGCAAATAAATTGAGACTGTCCCCTCCCCCATTACTTTTAACAGTAGTTGTAGATGAAAAGAATATAAGCTTGAAAGTTATTAATAAAAAAATATTCCGCCAACCCTAACCCCAAGTGAACATATCAATGTATAACTTCAAGGACGCCTACCTCAAAATCAAGATTAACTTCATCCCTTAATATTTCTACAGGAAGTTAGGTATATGAATATCTTTTAATTGCAATGTTTGCAAAAAAATTCATTGACAGGTTTTTGAGCAGTACTTCATTTAGTATCTGGACTACCCTGTTTTTAAGTTCTAATTTCCACCCCAAATCCTTAATTTTTCCCAATTTCTTATTATACGGTTATGTTTAAGCATGTTATTATTATTTATTTTATATTTTACATATATTTTAGAGATTATTGTAAAAGATATATATAAAAATTCCATCAAATTATTTTTTTGAAATGAAAATCTGAATGATCTTGTAAAATTCACAATTTTCGAAAAGGGGGATAATTCAAAGCTTATTATTTCCCTTGTATAGCTAGAAAGTGGCCATGAAATTTATACACATTGTAAAGGACATCCTGATGGTGCTTCATGAAAAAAAGAAAAAATATTCATTGACGAGTTATTTTTGACCACATCGTCCCGCATGTCCTTAAGCATTTGTATCACTGTACTACATAATGATTCGAAGGTTTTCATACACATTGATGAAAATTGATGTTTTTCAGGTTGAAATTTGATGCAGCCAAAGAGTTGCTGGATAAATATTTTGATATTGCAAAGAACAGTGATGGAAACATTACTTATGAAGAATTTGCAAAGTATCTCCGTTTACCAAAATCCGATGCACTGGAAGAGGTTTTTTCACTGTATGATCGGGTGAGTTAAAATGTGTGTGCATTTTGCATCAATTTTACTTTTTGAGATGTGAATGGATTTCTAGTTGGAGTGATTTTATGTTGAATTTCACAGATTGTAATCTGGTAGGTACATGTATTTACATTGTCGGTTCATGTCAACCATTGCACTCCTTAAGAAAATCAGAATACTTAGCACATGCAGTCCTCTCTATACATGGCCCATGTCTGTTGTAATCAACACATGCAGGTCATTCTTGTGAATGCAAGAAAAAAACTGCCTTTAGTCTCATGACTATTGACAGCTGACAGCAGCTACTCAGGTACATTTTTCTTGAAGACTGTTCAAGATGTTATTAGATGCAGATCAAAAGTGTTTTAGGCTTTTATGGTTTAATGCTGATGATTTTTGTTACTATTTGTGTACTCATTTTAACAGGATTTAAATTTTAGCGGCTTTGATGGTGAAGAAAGAGTGCTAATTTATGTTACTGTAAAAAATGAAATGCTCTATCCTTCATCATTATGATCATGTCAAATAG